>NW_012153163.1:38457-42270 GCF_000956105.1 Propithecus coquereli | reverse complement strand
CCGCCAGGCTGCCACATCTTCACGGTGTCGGCGCGGGACGCGGACGCGCAGGAGAACGCGCGGGTGTCCTACTCGCTGGTGGAGCGGCGGGGGGGGGGGCGCGCGCTGTCGAGCTACGTGTCGGTGCACGCGGAGAGCGGCAAGGTGTACGCGCTGCAGCCGCTGGACCACGAGGAGCTGGAGCTGCTGCAGTTCCAGGTGAGCGCGCGGGACGCGGGCGTGCCGCCTCTGGGCAGCAACGTGACGCTGCAGGTGTTCGTGCTGGATGAGAACGACAACGCGCCAGTGCTGCTGGCACCTCGGGCTGGCAGCGCGGGTGGCGCCGTGACAGAGCTGGTGACGCGGTCTGTGGGCGCGGGCCATGTGGTGGCGAAGGTGCGCGCGGTGGACGCGGACTCTGGCTACAACGCGTGGCTGTCGTATGAGCTGCAGCCAGCAGCGGGAAGCGCGCGCAGCCCGTTCCGCGTGGGTCTGTACACCGGCGAGATCAGCACGACTCGCGCCTTGGACGAGACGGACTTGCCGCGCCAGCGCCTGCTGGTGCTGGTGAAGGACCACGGTGAGCCCGCGCTGACCGCCACGGCCACCGTGCTTGTGTCGCTGGTGGAGAGCAATCAGGTACCAAAGGCCTCTTCCAGGGCTTCATCGGGCGCTGTGGGCCCGGAAGCGGCGCTGGTGGATGTCAACGTGTACCTCATCATCGCCATCTGCGCTGTGTCCAGCCTGTTGGTGCTCACGCTGCTGCTGTACACAGCCCTGCGGTGCTCGGCGCCGCCCCGCGAAGGCGCGTGCGGGCCGGGCAAGCCCAGGCTGGTGTGCTCCAGCGCGGTGGGCAGCTGGTCATACTCCCAGCAGAGAGGCCAGAGGGTGTGCTCTGGAGAAGGTCCGCCCAAGGCCGACCTTATGGCTTTTAGTCCTAGTGTTCCTCCTAGTTCAGGTTCTGGAGATGGAGTCCAACAGGAGATTTTCGAGACTGTAAGTACAACAATCCTGCGATGTATGTGCTGCCTATTAATGTTACTCACATAGTAGTTCACCGCATTATTGCTGTAATTTCATTGCTTCATTTGCTTTATTTTTGCTTTTCTCCTGAGATGGCCTATTTAAAATACACTGGAAATCTAACCATCTTCATTACTTTTTATTACAGTTCACATGAAAAATTCTTTAGGGAATATTCTTCAGTTGATAAATATAATAATAATAGTTATAGTGAAATAGACTGAATGGATGTTTCCTGTAAATGGGGAAAGTTAAGTCTTCCAGGAAGGCTCATGATGAGAAGTGTAGGGCATAGGCAATGCTCAAATCTTCTACTTTTCAATTTTGCAGCAAGTTCATTCTTCCTGTCCATTTTCTTACTGTAGTTGTTTTCCTCCACCAATTATGTTTATGTACTCAAAATTTTCACAATAGCATTTAATTTCATAATTTATTTGTGTTTAAAACATGTTTAATTCTTATTTGGCTAAAATTTGTAAGTTCATCTACCACTAATGGGTTTTGGCAGGGTTGAGGCAGCTTCATTTCATAAGCAGTTTTGTTTCTTTGTAATCATTGGCAATCTTTTTTGAGATGGTGGTTGCAGTGGGTGGAGTGGCGGAGTTTTAGCCTAGCATTTGGAGATAATTTTACTGTTTTATTTTTGTCTTTAATCCCCTTGTTAGTTCAAGCTCATTTTTTTCATAGTCTTCAACTAATTCAGATAGACAACAATTTTGTTCTTTTTTTTTTTTTTTGACACAGAGTCTTTGTTGCTGGGGCTAGAGTACAATGGCATCATCAAAGCTTACTGCAACCTCAAACTCCTGGGCTCAAGTGATCCTCCTGGCTCAGCCTCCCAAGTAGCTAGGACTACAGACATGTACCACCACACCCAGCTATTTTTTTAATTTTTATTTTTTTGTAGAGATGGAGTCTAGCTATGTTGCTCAGGCTGGTCTTAATCCTCCTGCCTCAGCCTACCAAAATGGTAGGATTACAGGTATAAGCCACGATGCCTGGCCAATGTTCTTAATTTCCTAACATAATGTCAATTCTGCTTAATTGCCTGTTGAATTCATTGGTCCTCTCCTTCAGTTTAGTTTATTGAGCTCTTCTACTTTTTTGGCAGATTTATTTGAGCATTGATTATACTCATTTTTCTTCCATGCTTGGTACTTGTCATGAGGCTATATGAAAATATTTTAGGGTAGAAAAATTCACACTTCTTTGTGCTTTGAGTTATAGAGTCTTCCCATATATGGTGAAGAGTGATACCATTGCCTGTGTTCAACAGGCTGCATGGTCTTCAAAATGACATTGCTTTAAATAACTTAAGCATGAGAACTACAGAATATCAATAAAGGCACTTCCACTTGATAATTGTGCTGTCGATTACACCTCGTAATTTAACACTGTATACTCTAGATACATTTGAGGCAAATTTTTTTTTGTCTCAACACCACATTTGTATAAATTGTTTTCTTTTAAGGGATCCCAGAGAACATACATTTAGAGCTATAAGAATGTGTATCAAATAATGTGGAAGATTACTTTGTGTTTTGGCTCTAATTACAAATGAGATACCCTTTGATTCTACTTCATGGAGAAATAAATTATATATAGTGTATTTACATGTGGGAGGAGAATCATCTTGTAGATAGGGTAAAGTTAATGGAAGTGCTGAGAAGGCATTATTGACTATTTCTACCTAGGAAGATGGCTTCTGGGAGGACGATTTCCATGAAGATGGACATTAGAGAAATCTTCAGAAAAGGCAAAACCATGCCTCGTGTCCTACTTTATGGTGCTTGAATTCTCTTCATCCATAGCTACAGAACAAGAGCAAACATTGATCACTAGCTATAATAAACCACCATTGTTTGAGCTATTTATATTTGCTAGACATGGTGTAAAGAGCTTAAATACATCATTTCATTTGGTCCTTATAACAATTTGTAAAGTACATATGACTGTCCAAATTTTATAGATGAAGTAAATGAAACTGAGATATTTATCTATCTTGCCCAGTGCCAGTCAGCTAGTTCGTGATGGAGATGATATTCAAATGCATATCTTTCAGACTTCAGATTTATTCTTTTATTCGCTGTAATGTAGAGCTTTCTTTAGTAAATCCTTTCACTCACCAAGCATAGTCTTGGCTAGGAAAATCAAGCACAAGCTGTTTACAAGAGAGTCTTCCTCTCTATTTTGCTTGGAAGAAACTTGATGATTTTCTTCATCATTAATTTTGTACAATGCCATAATTGAGATGGGCATTAAGATTTTTATGTTAATGAATTTTTTTCTTAGAAGAGTTGATGAGCAGCATTATCATTTGTTTCAATCAATGCCACATTGAGATAGATATTTTCATTATTCAATTGGTAAATAATTAAGAGTTGTTTTGTAAGAACTATAGGTCTGTTGTTTGGAAGTGATATAAATAAGAAGAAGCATTTAACATACAAGAAAAATCAGAAGACTGTGGTTTCCAATATCCTTGCAAGACACCCAACCCAAATGATACATACCAAAATGACTTTTTCTTTCTTTGCTGTGAACAATGATAGTGTTTTGGATGTGTGTAAGTGTTAATATGATTTCAGAGATCCTGAACATGCCAAAGTATTCAAGAAGTGCTTACGATATTGCATACTTCAATAATAGCTTTAAAGACATAGATTTCCCATAAAAATCTTTAGATATGTGTAGGCCTTTCAGGATTCAGTCTTCTTCAGTCTCATTGTTGGCTGAGAGGCTTGTGCCAATTGGACAAATGATTTGTGATCAAATAACTGTTTTTTCTTGACTAAGCCAAAATAGAGCAGA
>NW_012153163.1:36131-37362 GCF_000956105.1 Propithecus coquereli | reverse complement strand
AATAATAGTAAAGAATCAGTACTAAAGAAAATAGATATGTAAAGAATCAGAACTAAAGAAAATAGATTATGAAAAGGCAAGTCCACATAAGAATACTTTTCCTTTGTGAATTCTATTTTAAACTACCAAATTTGAAAATATAATATTTGTTTTCTTATTGTTCTGCAACAGATATAAAGTCACTTGTAACCAGAAGACAATTAACTATGAATAATAGTAAAGAATCAGTATTAAAGAAAATAGATATGTAAAGAATCAGAACTAAAGAAAATAGATTATGAAAAGGCAAGTCCACATATATAAGAATACAGTGCGCAGAACATAAAGACTAAAGAGTTGTTATTATAAAACTTCAAAATTTTCTTTGAGTTTCCTAGCAGCAAAAGTAACAAGAGAGACTGAAAGTAAAACAATTCAAATTCGATAATATTTTTAAATGAGGAACAACGTTTTCAGGAAATGTTTAACTCTAGTTTTTCATAAGCTACCTAAATAATTGAATTCTCTATCTCTATATATACACACATATGTATTTAGATAAGTAAATGAACAATTTTATAACTAAATCAAATATAGAAACAAGAATTCAAAGTTGATGTTAGTCAAAAATAAAATACCATTTCCGCATATATTCGGTTTCGATATGACTTCAAATGTGAATGTTCCATACATAAGCACTTTGGAAATATTATTTAGGGAAAAAAACAAAACATGAAGTTTTATGGTGGTGAATGTAGTGCACAGTACTCACAATTTTAGGCGCAAGGTGTCGCTCTTTGCTTGGTGGAAAGAGTTCATTGCTAGGTTGGTCTAACAGTCAGGCATTCCCCATACAAAGCGAGTCGATCATGCCGGATGCTACTGTTAGAGGATCCTTGAAAACTTTTAAAAAATTCAGCGAGATTTTTAACCTGAAGCTGAAATATCTGGGACTGTAAGTGGAAAAAATCTTATTTTGGAAGCCAATTTCGTATGCGATGTTCGGTTTTCAGAGAAGGGGATTGGGGGCTCCGCGACTATTGCTCTCGCTTCTGCTCCTTGCATTCCTGGAGGAGGGGAGCGGCCAGCTCCACTACTCGGTCCCCGAAGAGGCCAAACACGGTACCTTCGTGGGCCGCATCGCGCAGGACCTGGGACTGGAGCTGGCGGAGCTGGTGCCGCGCCTGTTCCGGGTGGCGTCCAAAGGCCGAGCGGACCTTCTGGAGGTGAATCTGCAGAATGGCATTTTGTT
>NW_012153163.1:31394-34426 GCF_000956105.1 Propithecus coquereli | reverse complement strand
ACGGACTTGCCGCGCCAGCGCCTGCTGGTGCTGGTGAAGGACCACGGCGAGCCGGCGCTGACTGCCACGGCCACTGTGCTCATATCACTGGTGGAGAGCAGCCAAGTGCCAAAGGCCTCTTCGCGGGCGTTGGCAAGCGCTGTGGGCCCAGAGGCGGCGCTGGTGGATGTCAACGTGTACCTCATCATCGCCATCTGCGCGGTGTCCAGCCTGTTGGTGCTCACGCTGCTGCTGTACACAGCCCTGCGGTGCTCGGCGCCGCCTAGCGAAGGCGCGTGCGGGCCGGGCAAGCCCAGGCTGGTGTGCTCCAGCGCGGTGGGGAGCTGGTCATACTCCCAGCAGAGGCGGCAGAGAGTGTGCTCTGGAGAGGGTCCACCCAAGACCGACCTCATGGCCTTCAGCCCTAGTCTTCCACCAGGTCTTGATAGAGAAGACCAAGGGGAAAAGCAGGAGGCAGTATCGAATCACCCTGGACAGGTGAGTTTTATATAAATTCCACCTACTAAGGAAATCATTAATGTTTTAAAAATCCGGGTTTTTTTTTGCCACCGAAAAATTATGAATCAACACTGTGTATTTTGAACATTGTTTTAAAAAACGATGTTTGTTAGCGAAATGCCAGATGGTACACATAATCTAATCTTTTAATCATATGAACAATTAGGTTTCTTTAGCCAATAAATGTCCTCTTTCTCCTAACATTTAGTTAGAAAATGTTGAAAGAAGGGTAGGCGCGGCGGCTCATGCTTGTAATCCCTGCACTTTGGTAGGCCTAGCTTGGAGGATCGCTTGAGGACAGGCGTTTGAGACTGCAGTGAGGTATGATCTCATTACTGCACTTCAGCCTGGGCAACAGAGTGAGACCCTTTCTTTCTTTTTTTATTTTTAAAATTGAGTCTACCTTTTATTTACCCCGATGAGACTCCGTCTTTCTTAAAAAAAAATTTAAAAGATGCAAGGATGACTCTTCTTGTCATCACTTGAGTAGAAACAATAACTATTTTCACTGATCACATGCCATTTCATCCATATTTCTCAGTGATGTCCATAATCACTGTAGATTATTTAAAGTTTTTTCATCTTTGTCTTTTATCAGCATTTTGTCTTGGTATTTTCATATTATGAGATCAATTGGCTTTTCTATTAATTACTTCAGGTGTATATCAAAGCTAGACCATTCCTCATTAGGTCTGAAAGGATTTGCTTTTCCTATGGTGTTAAATATTCACTATACATTTATTATAAATTGCATAATCTTTAGTTTTTCCTTTACTCCTGTGATAATACCTTCATATTATTTGAAGACAATGTCCAGCCATGCATTCTAATGTGCTGCTGTTATTGAAATAATATAACTAAAATTCTCTCCATTCTTGATTTTCTTACATGAAATGGCAAGAAATTTATCAACTACTTCGTACTCACAGATGCATACTCAAAGAAAACTGCCCAATCTATATTTCTAATATAAATTAGGCAAATAAAATTATTCAAATTATCCAATCAAATTATGCAAACTTGCTAGCTGCATGTATATAGACCTATATTATCAGCAATATATACTAATTTGCATTCTTTCCTAAGTTTTTCAGATTCATCTAGAAAAGAAAAAGGTAACTCTTTTAAAGAGAGTGTCTATTGACAATTACCAGTTTCATTCATGTCACATTTTAACTGCTCTATCTTTAAAATGCCTTATCTCTAATGTTTGTGAAAGTTTCTTTTCATGTGGTATAATCACATCTGAATGTTCTAGCAAAGATCATTTACCTCCGGGTCATTCCTCTAATTCAGTGATTCTTAGCTACATATAGGGGGATGGAATCAAAGACCCTTTGAGAATCATAATGGTTATTTCCCCCTTAAAGTTACACACCATGCTATTTGGCACAATATTCAAGAAGTCCATGCTGAAGTCCATTCTTGTACCTCAAGTCAAGAACTTTTGTACCTTAATATTAAGTGGCTAAACTCATTCTATAAGTATTCAAAAGAAGGCAACAAGATAAAAAAACATAAAATATTTCAGACTCAAAGTGGTTAAACCATTATACAATTTATGAAACTTTGTAAATATAATAAATGTGAATATTAGATAGGGCGTATATCATTATTTATCTCTAAATTAAGTTCTTGGAATAACTGAAGGTCATTTAAATTTAATTTAAAAAGACAGTGGAGTGTTTTCAGTACAGGTTAAAAATTTGCAAATCATTACTTTTATATTATATAAATAACCAATGCACATTTTAGATAATTCCAAATTATCTGGACTGATTTCTACAAATTTAATGTCCTTTATACTAATTCCTAAGGTCAAGATTACATTCTTTGGTATAAAATTATAATTTCAATTTATCTGCTAGTTCAGCTCTTCAAGTCTTAAGCTATACTTGGATATTCCTTCCTATTTGTTTAATAATTTAATTATGTCTAACAGTGTGAGGACTACATGACACATTTTAAAATTAAAATTATGTAACAACTATGATACATTGACTGTTTTTGAAAATGAAAAATACGAGGTGAAGAAATTTGGTGGTAATATCGGACAATTTAAATAATTAGTCTCACAGCAGCAAAATTCAAATTGTTTTTGATGAATTAAGGGACAGTTTTATAGTGGATTTAAATTATCTTATACTTGTAGAGCCATTCTTGGTTATTCTTTTCTGGTTATGTAAAGGTTTCACATCTCAATTCCCCTTATTTATAACATGTATAAGGAATGACAGGCAACAAAATATTGGTTTAAAGATTTTGACTTGAGTAGTAATAAACTTATAAAATCTATATTTACTTGTTCATAAGGAGCTGTAGGAACTTATCTGTGCTTTGTTTTCCTTAAAGCTGATCTTGAATTAATGAATAAAATTATGAAAGGTCTTTTGCTTCCCCCTTGCATCATAGTCACCACTCTCATTTTCTGAAGAGAAGCATATCTTGACTAACTACTAACTGATCTGTAGGGAAAGATTTAGAGGCAAACCAAAAGGTTGATACCAAGTTCATATTCTCTTGACTTTAGTCAA
>NW_012153163.1:29805-31344 GCF_000956105.1 Propithecus coquereli | reverse complement strand
TGAATCTAAGCAACCGGACTCGCGTTTTCCGCTAGAGGGAGCTTCTGATGCGGATATAGAAGAGAATGCTCTATTAACCTACAGACTAAGTCAAAACCAGTATTTTTCTTTAGAGTCACCAACAAATAGTAAGCAGACCAAAAGACTGTCACTTATACTAAAGAAGTCTCTGGATAGAGAGAAAACTCCGGAACTTAATTTGGTGCTGACGGCTACAGACGGCGGAAAACCGGAGCTCACTGGCACCGTTCAGCTGCTTGTCTGCGTCTTGGATGTTAACGACAATGATCCGGAGTTTGATCAATCAGAATACAAGGTGAGATTGATGGAAAACGCTGCTAAAGAAACTCTTGTGATAAAATTAAACGCTACAGATCGGGATGAAGGAGTCAACGGGGAGGTAACGTACTCCTTAATGTCAATTAAGCCCAATGGAAGACTCTTATTTACACTAGATGAAAATAATGGAGAAATGAGAGTCAACGGAAATTTAGATTATGAAGAAAACAAGTTTTATGAAATTGAAGTACAGGCCACAGATAAGGGGACTCCACCAATGGCAGGTCACTGTACAGTCTGGGTAGAAATCTTAGACACCAATGATAACTCCCCTCAAGTCGTCGTGACTTCCCTGTCCCTCCCAGTACGAGAGGACACTCAGCCAAGCACCGTCATTGCTCTGATCAGCGTATCCGACCTCGACGCTGGTGTCAACGGACAGGTGACCTGCTCTCTGACGCCCAACGTCCCCTTCAAGATAGTATCCACCTTCAAAAACTATTATTCACTGGTTCTGGACAGCGCTCTGGACCGCGAGAGTGTGTCCTCTTATGATCTGATAGTGACCGCGCGGGACGGCGGCTCTCCTTCACTGTGGGCAACAGCCAGCGTGTCCGTGGAGGTGGCCGACGTGAACGACAACGCGCCGGCGTTCCCACAGCCCGAGTACACGGTGTTCGTGAAGGAGAACAACCCGCCAGGCTGCCACATCTTCACGGTGTCGGCGCGGGACGCGGACGCGCAGGAGAACGCGCGGGTGTCCTACTCGCTGGTGGAGCGGCGGGTGGGCGAGCGCGCGCTGTCGAGCTACGTGTCGGTGCACGCGGAGAGCGGCAAGGTGTACGCGCTGCAGCCGCTGGACCACGAGGAGCTGGAGCTGCTGCAGTTCCAGGTGAGCGCGCGCGACGCGGGCGTGCCGCCTCTGGGCAGCAACGTGACGCTGCAGGTGTTCGTGCTGGATGAGAATGACAACGCGCCAGCGCTGCTGGCACCTCGGGCTGGCAGCGCGGGTGGCGCCGTGACAGAGCTGGTGTCGCGGTCTGTGGGCGCGGGCCACGTGGTGGCGAAGGTGCGCGCGGTGGACGCGGACTCTGGCTACAACGCGTGGCTGTCGTATGAGCTGCAGGCAGCAGCTGGAAGCGCGCGCAGTCCGTTCCGCGTGGGTCTGTACAACGGCGAGATCAGCACGACGCGCACCTTGGACGAGGCGGACGCTCCGCGCCACCGCCTGCTAGTGCTGGTGAAGGACCACGGTGAGCC
>NW_012153163.1:22552-29755 GCF_000956105.1 Propithecus coquereli | reverse complement strand
CCGGTGTTCAGAGAAAGAGAACAAAAGGTACTTATTTCTGAATCTGCGCCTTTGGACTCTCATTTTCCTCTAGAGGGCGCTTCTGATGCGGATATCGGCGTAAACTCTCTTCTCACCTATGTGTTAAGTCTAAACGAGCATTTTGTGCTTAAAATAATAAAGAAAAAAGATAAAAGTATATTGCCCGAATTAGTTCTTCGGAAGTTATTGGATAGAGAGGAAACTCCAGAAGTTAATTTATTGCTGATGGTCATCGATGGCGGTAAACCAGAGCTAACAGGGTCTGTTCAGATTCAAATAATCATTCTGGATGTGAATGACAACGCTCCGGAGTTTGATAAGCCTGGCTATAAAGCAGCGTTGTTTGAAAATGTCCAAAACGACACGAGAGTGATTCAACTAAACGCTTCCGATCTAGACGAAGGACTGAATAGAGAAATTTCCTATGGAATCAGGATGATTTCACCAGTGAGTGAGAAATGTATGTTTTCGATAAATGCAGACACAGGTGAAATTAGAATTTATGGGAAACTGGATTTTGAAGAGAATAATGCCTATGAAATTCAGGTTATCGCCATTGATAAGGGAATTCCTTCCATGGCAGGTCACAGCATGGTGCTGGTGGAAGTTCTGGACCTGAATGACAATGTCCCTGAGGTAGTGATTACTTCGCTGTCCCTACCAGTGCAAGAGGATGCTCAGGTGGGAACCGTCATCGCCCTGATCAGCGTGTCTGACCGTGACTCTGGAGCCAACGGACAGGTCACCTGCTCACTAACACCCCACGTTCCCTTCAAGCTGGTGTCCACCTTCAAGAATTACTATTCACTGGTGCTGGACAGCGCCCTGGACCGCGAGAGCAAATCTGACTACCAGCTGGTGGTGACTGCCTGTGACAGAGGCTCGCCTTCTTTATCCACCACTGCTGGCGTGTCCGTGGAGGTGGCCGACGTGAACGACAACGCGCCGGCCTTCGCGCAGCCCGAGTACACGGTGTTCGTGAAGGAGAACAACCCGCCAGGCTGCCACATCTTCACGGTGTCGGCGCGGGACGCGGACGCGCGGGAGAACGCGCGGGTGTCCTACTCGCTGGTGGAGCGGCGGGTGGGCGAGCGCGCGCTGTCGAGCTACGTGTCGGTGCACGCGGAGAGCGGCAAGGTGTACGCGCTGCAGCCGCTGGACCACGAGGAGCTGGAGCTGCTGCAGTTCCAGGTGAGCGCGCGCGACGCGGGCGTGCCGCCTCTGGGCAGCAACGTGACGCTGCAGGTGTTCGTGCTGGATGAGAACGACAACGCGCCAGCGCTGCTGGCACCTCGGGCTGGGAGCACCGGCGGTGCGGTGACTGAGCTGGTGTGGCGGTCTGTGGGGGCGGGCCACGTGGTGGCGAAGGTGCGCGCGGTGGACGCGGACTCTGGCTACAACGCGTGGCTGTCGTATGAGCTGCAGCCAGCAGCGGGAAGCGCGCGCAGCCTGTTCCGCGTGGGTCTGTACAACGGCGAGATCAGCACGACGCGCGCCTTGGACGAGACGGACTTGCCGCGCCAGCGCCTGCTGGTGCTGGTGAAGGACCACGGTGAGCCCGCGCTGACCGCCACGGCCACCGTGCTGGTGTCGCTAGTGGAGAGCAATCAGTCTCCGAAAGCCTCTTCGCGGGCGTTGGCGAGCGCTGTGGGCCCTGAGGCGGCGCTGGTGGATGTCAACGTGTATCTCATCATCGCCATCTGCGCGGTGTCCAGCCTGTTGGTGCTCACGCTGCTGCTGTACACGGCGCTGCGGTGCTCTGTGTCGCCCACCGAGGGCGCGTGCGAGCCGGGCAAGCCCAGGCTGGTGTGCTCCAGCGCGGTGGGGAGCTGGTTATACTCGCAACAGAGGAGGCAGAGGGTGTGCTCTGGAGAGGGTGCGCCCAAGACCGACCTCATGGCCTTCAGCCCCAGCCTTCCGCCCTCTAGAGAAGATTGTTTAAATCCTTCTAGTGAAGTAAGTCATTGATATCAAAGTATATTTGTGTACTTAAAGCACTTGCGTTTTGGTTATAACTACATTCTCCTTTCTTATTTTTCTTCGTATTATCTTTTAAATCATCGAATGTCTCCTCTTCTCTGGTCTTTTTTAGTCATTTTGTACTTTCATGTATTTGCCCAACACTACTTTAATGAATGAAATTTGTAGATATAATGGAGGCCATGGATCACCACATTTAAAAATTTTCATTTTCTATCATTTTTCCTATTCTATGAATGATTAGCCTTGAAAAAGAATAGTATGTTAGATTACAAACTAGTCTGGTGTTTCATAACTCAAATTTATTTTTAAATTGGTAATAATTTCAAGATTACAGACAACTTGTGAGAGTAGTAGAAAGAGTTCCTAGATACATTTAACTGGATTCCTTAACTGTTTCTTATGTATTCAAACTGCCTTTTTGTTTTTTCCTATTTTCTCCTTTTGAGACAGGGTCTGGCTCTCTCTCTCTTGCCTGGGGCTAGAGTGCAGTGGCTGGTGCGACAGCTCACTGCAACCTCAAACTCCTGGGTTCAAGGGCTCCTTCTGTCTCACCCTTCTGAATAGTTGGGACTGCATGCACTCACCACCAGCTGGCTATTTTTTTAAATTTTATTTTTCGTAGAGACGAGGTCTAGCTATTTATTGCCCAGGCTGGTCTTGAACTCTAGACCTCACATGATCTTCCTGCCTGGACCTTCCAAAGCGCTAGGATTGCAGGCATGAGCCACAGCACCGGGCCAAAATAGCCTTTTTGATCACCATTCTGTCAGTATGATCAGGTATTATAACAATATTATATTCCAGAGATTATAACAATAATAAAAATTACACTCTTTGGTTTAAGATGGATAATTTTCTGTCATTGTTCACACAGTACTTTATTTATTTCAAGTTGGATTAGGTACTGTACTTTTTTTTTTTTTTTGAGACAGAGTCTTGCTCTGCCACCTGGGCTAGAGTATAGTGGCACTATCATAGCTCACTGCAACATCCAACTCCTGGGCTCAAATAATCCTCCTGCCTCAGCCTCCCGAGTAGCTGGGCCTATAGGCATGTGCCACCATGCCCAGATAATTTTTTCTATTTTTGTTTTTTTAGTAAGAGATGGGGTCTCCCTCTTGCTCACGCTGGTTTGGAATTCCTGACCTTAAGTGATTCTCCTGCCTCAGCCTCCCAGAGTGTTAGGATTACAGACATGAGCCACTGGGCCCTGGCCTGTACTGCTATTATTTGCATAAATTGTAATAAAATAATTTCTTAATTTAAAAATATTTAAATATCACCTAAATCAAGATATGTCTTACAATTTAAGGCTTATGATAATTTGTTTGGCTGTTTTTCTTTCTTAGTGATACATAAATAATGGCATATCTTACAATTAATGGCATTTTTGGATTCAAAAATTATAAAAATACTTAGTGATCCCTATTATTTTTCAGGCCCTGTCCTAAGATCCTTAATTTCATTATCTCATTTGATTATCAAATGAGTCTTCTGGTACAGGTATGATAATTATCATCCCCATTTTATAGATGAGAAATCTAAAACTTAAGCCACATAGATAAAGAGAAGTGGCTCAAACCCATTTTTTCAGGATCTCAAGCCCATTATTGTATATCACCATGCTGTGCCTATTACCAGGTGAATCTTTTAAAGTACATTTTATGTCCTGTAACTTTCTTCTAAAAAATATCCAGAGGCAGAAGCAAATAAAGCCTTACATCCCTCAGCCTGATAGTGAAGTCACTGAACTTTCCACCTTATGTCCACTCTCTCACATATCATTAGTTTAAGACCTGGAATATAGTATATGTTCAATCAATAATTTAAAAATAGATATATGATATTCAAATGTATCCCCTGAGCAATCCCCTACATCTTAGAAGTGGGAGTGGTAAGCTCCAGAAATTAGGCGATGTTTTATTAAAGAGTGCCTTGAAGGATAGATAGCACTTTGACAGGGGAAGGTATTACAGATGGAGAGATAAGTATAAATTTATGATCAGAGTTTACTCTGGTAAATGCGTACTTGAAGGATTAGAGCAGGGGAGATTCTGAAGATAGGAAAATTTGTAAAGAATCTTTTATAACAATTTAGGTATTAGGTAATGGAGACTGAAATTGTGACAGTAGAAATGAATTGGGAAAAAAAAGCATATACAAAAGGGACTGGCAAAATAGAAGCAGCCAGATAATTATGGACTCAATACAAATGACAGAGAAACAAAAGTAGATGACTCTTACGTTTTTAGTTTGGTCAACTGGGAGGATAAAGTTGCCATTAACCAAGTTGCAGAACAAAGTTGGAGTGACAGTTTGTGTGTGTCTGTGCAGGTAGGAAATAGAGAGGAACATGTAAGAGAATGCTACTCTCGAAGTCCTAGGAGAATACCATTATAATTGGAAATATGGATCTAGAACTCAGGGGAGATTATTGATGTAGATTTAAGAGTAACTTCCTTAGGGAAAAATAAATCCATGGAAGGCGAAATCACCATGAGAGACATTGAAAAATGAAAAGCAATGAATTTAGGTGGGTAGGTGTGTCAGTTCCTGTGGCTACTATAACAAATGACTGCAAACTAGCTGGTATAAGATAAAAAAAAAAATTTAATCTTTCACAATTTTAGAGACCAGAAGTCCAAAATCAAGATGTTGGCAGGACTGTACTCCCTCTGCAGGCTCTAGGGGAGAATTTCTTTTTTTGTCTTTCCACCTTCTCATGGTTGTCAACGTTCCTTGGCTTGTGGCTACACCACTCCAATCTCTGCATCTGTGGTCACATTGCCTCCTCCTTCTCTGTGTCTTTTCCTCTGTGGGTTTGTTTTATAAGGGTATGTGTGATTGCACTTAGGATCCATCTATCTGGATAGTCCAGGGTAAACACCTCTTCTGAAGATCCTTAACTTAATCGCATCATTTGCCATATAAAGTAATATTTACATGTTCCAGGGATTAAGATGTAGGCATGCCCTTTTGGGGACCACCATTCAACCTAATATGGTAGGCTTGACGTCATAGGGAGCATAGACAACAGGCAGCTGAAATAAAACTCAAAGTGCAATATATTAAGTAAATGTTAGAAGTCAAAGGCGAAGGGAAGAAGATGAACAGAATAGGTTTTTTCCCCCTCAGAAGTAGCATGTTTAAATTTGCGTGTGTATATATATATATATATGTTTATTTAAAGATGTTTAAGTATCTTTGTAGTGTGAAGGAAAGATGAAAGTAAAGAAGATACGAAAGATAAGATAAGCAGCAAGAGAATGAAAATGAAGGTGAAAAATATGAAGGAGAATAGAAAAGAATGAATTTTTTAAGAGCACAGAGTTGACCTTAAAAGTGGGGGTAGTTTTTACCTAGAACTAGTAGGGAATGAAAAGTAGATAATATAGAGAAAAATGATGGTAGAATAAGAGAGCTATTGAGTTCATGTTTGATGACATCTTTCAGTGGGGAAATCATGTGAAAGTCAGTGGGAATGAGGTTAAGAATTTGATAAGAGAGGGGAAAGAATCTGAAAGAATCTCTGTAGCCAAGAGAGAAGACGTAATTATGAATTCATTTGACAGTCCAATTGAGGTAAAGGTAAAAGTAAACTTGAAGAGAATAGAGTCATCATGATTAAGTGACTACTTCATACTGAGCAGCTCAATAGGAAGAATAGAGAAAATGAATAGTTAGGTTAACTGTGCGTTAGAGGTTAAAGAGAAGGTTAGAGGAATAATATAAGTATGTGAGTGATTCTAGGGTGTCTGGAAAGGCATATTTTCAATGGTTGACTATGTAGTCTAGTTTAGGTAGAGAAGCAAATTAAGTCCGATAGACAAGAAGAGTTAGAAAGAGTCAAGGAACTATTCCCATTATAAGAGCAAAGCTGTGTTAGAAGTACTGGAGCAGGAGAGGAGGATGAAGGCAAGAGAATACCAAATACTCTATCCAAATTTTCAGAGGGAAGTAGAGGTACAGAAATTAACTCTATTGTCATTTCTTGTAGAGTTGTGCACAGAACAGGCAAGATAGTTACTGGAGCTATGATATAGTTGTAATTGTGCTATTTGGTCTGGAACTTTGTAGCTCGGTAGAGATAGTTATAACAATAGGTAAAAGTAAGATTTCTTCCCTTTCTTCCTTGCTAAAGATGTGTTAACACCCTTGTCTGGCTATTGTTACTTGGAAAATCATAGTCAATTTAAATAATATTAATGTTTCCCCAGTAGTGATGAAGTAAGATGGGGAGGGAAAAAGGAAGATTTAAACTATTTGTAGTAATTGAAATCTATTAAGTACATAGGATGCTAGTTCTTGGCATGTTTTATAAAAAAAGAATACAAAACTTTAAAGCGTTGTATCTAAATGGTCTAGATCATTGTGTATTTATGCACATACAAACACATACAAACTCATACATTGAACACTTTCTTTCAAATTCAAATACTTTATCCACATTTTACAGCCACATTGAGAAAAATTTATAAATATGGTGTACAAAATCTGGTATGTCACTTACCAATATTTTCCACCTTTGTCCATTTTATTCTTATGTGATTATGTTTCCATTTGGGGTCAATGGCGCTGGGTGAGGAAGTCTTGAAAAGTATTACAGGAAGAGGACGTTCCCACTAAAACCTACATGACTATGCAAAATAGAGATCAGTTGTTCCAAAACAAATGTTGAATATTCTCCTTTAAAAATTCTGCAGGTAAGTTTTACACGTGTAAAAATAAATTTGTGGCAAGATGAAACTCATCAACCAATTGTCAACTAATGCCGAAGGGAATACAGTGACTTACTTTTTCTGGAAACGTAAACGTTTAATTTTCGATTACGTATTTACAGTGAAAAAGTCAAGAAATACAAGGGAAAAAAACCCTTACGTCAGTGGAAAATATGAAGACATTTATTCTTACACTTACACATTCGTGCGCATGGTGTCGCTCTTCACTGAGAACGTTTCTGCGAAGAAAGCCGCCGCTGTTTCTAGCTCCAGAAAATTTAGCGGAAATCGGGGTATCTCTTGCGAATCCTCCCGCACTAGGAGGTCATAAAATTGGATCTTGAGAGGCAGTTTAAGGTAAGGCATTCTGTACTGCAGATACCTCTGACTCCTTCTGAGTGTACCATGCTGTTTTCCTGGCGAGGAGGCCCAACAGCCCGGCGACTATTGCTGTCATTTCTGCTCCTCGCATTCTGGGAGG
>NW_012153163.1:18683-19477 GCF_000956105.1 Propithecus coquereli | reverse complement strand
CGCCTGTAATCCTAGCACTTTGGGAGGCTGAGGCTGGAGGATCACTTGAGGTCAGGGGTTCAAGACCAGCCTGAGCAGCATAGCAAGACCCCATCACTACAAAAAGTAGAAAAATCAGCTGGACATGGCGATGCAAGCCTGTAGTCCCAGGCAGGAGGATTGCTTTAGTCCAGGAGTTTGAGGTTGCAGTGAACTATGATGAGGCCATTGCACTGTAGCCCAGGAGACAGAACAAGACCCTGTCTCAAAAACAATCAATCAAACAAAAACCATTTTTGGTTGGTTTCTCCTTTTTTGTCCTGTAGGCACATCAGTGTTCCCCTTTCATGTATCCCATGTGAAATGCCTTGTGATTTTCCTTTCACATTTTTATTTGTACTCAGATAATTACTCAGATACATACATACACCTAGTATTTTTTTTTTTTGGTTATTGTTTCTCTTCCAACGTTTAACATATATTATGCACTTTAAATTGCTCAGTCACAAATACCTTTTGGAAACTCCTGCAAATCTGATACTTGTAATAGCTGTGTAGTATTCCAGTGCAGATTTACCATTATTATATTCAGTTATTCAACTATTGATGGACACTTTGTTTCAAGTGTTCTTTTATCTCCATAAACCATGCTGTACTGTCATTTTACATATTTCCTAAAATATTGGTGTTTTTATTTCTGTGAAATTGATCCTCAGATGTAGAATTGATACATCAAAAAGTATTAATACTTTTAATTTAAAAATATGTTGCTAGATTTCCTTCCAAGAATTTTAGTACTTTAAATTGCCACCAAC
>NW_012153163.1:17849-18633 GCF_000956105.1 Propithecus coquereli | reverse complement strand
TGCGGGCGGAGCGCGGATTGTAGCATCCACCTGGAGGTGATCGTGGACAGGCCGCTGCAGGTTTTCCACGTGGAGGTGGAGGTGAAGGACATTAACGACAACCCGCCAGTGTTCCCCGAAAGTAAGGAAAGAATAATCATTGCAGAATCTAGACCTCCAGAAACTCGATTTCCACTAGATGGCGCATCCGATGCAGATATTGGAGTAAACTCGGCATTGACCTATCGACTAGATCCCAACGATTATTTCGCTTTGGATACACAGAACAATCGAGAGCAAACATCTTCGTTATCGCTTGTGTTGAGGAAAACATTGGACAGAGAGGAAATTCCGGAACATAGATTATTACTGACAGCCAGTGATGGAGGTAAGCCCGAGCTGACTGGCACAGTTCAGCTGCTGATCACAGTTCTGGATGTGAATGACAACGCCCCAGAATTTGACCAGTCCGTTTATAAAGTGAGAGTGTTAGAGAACGCATTTAATGGAACATTAGTGATCAAGCTAAATGCCACAGATCCTGATGAAGGTACAAATGGAGATATAGTGTACTCATTTAAAAGGCCTGTATCACCTGCAGTGGCATATACATTTACCATAAATCCCAAAAGTGGAGAAATTAGGACAAAAGGCAAACTGGATTACGAAGAAAAGAAATTGTATGAAATATCAGTGAAGGCAATTGACAAAGGGAATATTCCAATGGCGGGTCATTGTACCCTTTTGGTGGAAGTACTAGACATAAATGATAATGCCCCAGAGGTTACAATCACTTCTTTGTCAC
>NW_012153163.1:4091-6614 GCF_000956105.1 Propithecus coquereli | reverse complement strand
GGGGACCTTCTGGAGGTAAATCTGCAGAATGGCATTTTGTTTGTGAATTCTCGGATCGACCGGGAGGAGCTGTGCGGGCGGAGCGCGGAGTGCAGCATCCACCTGGAGGTGATCGTGGACAGGCCGCTGCAGGTTTTCCACGTGGAGGTGGAGGTGAAGGACATTAACGACAACCCTCCAGTGTTCCCTGAAAGTAAGAAAAGAATAATCATTGCAGAATCTAGACCTCCGGAAACTCGATTTCCACTAGATGGCGCATCCGATGCAGATATTGGAGTAAACTCGGCATTGACCTATCGACTAGATCCCAACGATGATTATTTCGCTTTGGATACACAGAACAATCGTGAGCAAACGTCTTCGTTATCACTTGCGTTGAAGAAAACATTGGACAGAGAGGAAATTCAGGAACATAGTTTATTACTGACAGCCAGTGATGGAGGTAAACCCCAGCTGACTGGCACAGTTCAGCTGCTGATCACAGTTCTGGATGTGAATGATAACGCCCCAGAATTTGAGCAGTCCATTTATAAAGTGAGAGTGTTAGAGAACGCATTTAATGGAACACTAGTGATCAAGCTAAATGCCACAGATCCTGATGAAGGTACAAATGGAGATATAGTGTACTCGTTTAGAAGGCCTGTATCACCTGCAGTGGCATACGCATTTACCATAAATCCCAAAAGTGGAGAAATTAGGACAAAAGGCAAACTGGATTTTGAAGAAAAGAAATTGTATGAAATATCAGTGGAGGCAGTTGACAGAGGGAATATTCCAATGGCGGGTCATTGTACCCTTTTGGTGGAAGTACTAGACATAAATGATAATGCCCCAGAGGTTACAATCACTTCTTTGTCACTCCCCATCAGAGAAGACACTCAGCCCAGCGCTGTCATCGCCCTGATCAGCGTGTCCGATCGTGACTCCGGAGCCAACGGACAGGTCACCTGCACCCTGAGTCCCCACGTCCCCTTTAAACTAGTGTCCACCTTCAGGAATTACTATTCACTGGTGCTGGACAGCACCCTGGACCGCGAGAGCAAATCCGACTACCAGTTGGTGGTGACCGCGCGGGATGGGGGCTCTCCTTCTCTGTGGGCCACCGCCAGCGTGTCCGTGGAGGTGGCCGACGTGAACGACAACGCGCCGGCCTTCGCGCAGCCCGAGTACACGGTGTTCGTGAAGGAGAACAACCCGCCAGGCTGCCACATTTTCACGGTGTCGGCGCGGGACGCGGACGCGCAGGAGAACGCGCGGGTGTCCTACTCGCTGGTGGAGCGGCGGGTGGGCGAGCGCGCGCTGTCGAGCTACGTGTCGGTGCACGCGGAGAGCGGCAAGGTGTACGCGCTGCAGCCTCTGGACCACGAGGAGCTGGAGCTGCTGCAGTTCCAGGTGAGCGCGCGCGACGCGGGCGTGCCGCCTCTGGGCAGCAACGTGACGCTGCAGGTGTTCGTGCTGGATGAGAACGACAACGCGCCAGCGCTGCTGGCGCCTCGGACTGGCAGCGCGGGAAGCGCGGTGACAGAGCTGGTGTCGCGGTCAGTGGGGGCGGGCCACGTGGTGGCGAAGGTGCGCGCGGTGGACGCAGACTCTGGCTACAATGCGTGGCTGTCGTATGAGCTGCAGCCAGCAGCGGGAAGCGCGCGCAGCTTGTTCCGCGTGGGTCTGTACAACGGCGAGATCAGCACGACGCGCGCCCTGGAAGAGACTGATGTGCAGCGCCAGCGCCTGCTGGTGCTGGTGAAAGATCACGGTGAGCCCGCGCTAACCGCCACGGCCACCGTGCTGGTGTCGCTAGTGGAGAGCAATCAGGCTCCAAAGGCCTCTTCGCGGGCGTTGGCAAGCTCTGTGGGCCCTGAAGCGGCGCTGGTGGATGTCAACGTGTACCTCATCATCGCCATCTGCGCGGTGTCCAGCCTGTTGGTGCTCACGCTGCTGCTGTACACGGCGCTGCGGTGCTCAGCGCCGCCCAGCGAGGGCGCGTGCGGGCCGGGCAAGCCCAGGCTGGTGTGCTCCAGCGCGGTGGGGAGCTGGTTATACTCGCAACAGAGGAGGCAGAGGGTGTGCTCTGGAGAGGGTCCGCCCAAGAACGACCTTATGGCCTTCAGCCCCAGCCTTCCTCCTTGTATGGATTCTGCAGATGGAACAGGCCAGAGGGAGGCAGATTCAGAGCATTTGAAAGAGGTAAATTTATATCTAAAAATATTATTTTACAGAGTATTTTAGCCTTTCTTACTGTTCTTTTTTGAGATTATTCTTTAATTTTAATTTTGCTCATCAATATCAATTTAACGGCTCTGCTATAGACATTATAGTTTGGATTATTCTTCAGAGTGAAATCTTAACCAGAAAACAATGAAATGTGTAAAACAAGAATATTTTCTTTTTGTTGTACTCTTAATAGTTGTATTTAATGCATAACTGAGCATTTACGCAAAAAACCCCACATTGTAAGAACTTAAACATTTAGGAAATGTTTGTTTCAGTGAGGCTAATCATAATACACTTTAAAATCTTTTTATT
>NW_012153163.1:3581-3991 GCF_000956105.1 Propithecus coquereli | reverse complement strand
TGTTGGTGCTCACGCTGCTGCTGTACACTGCGCTGCGGTGCTCGGCGCCGCCCAGCGAGGGCGCGTGCGGGCCGGGCAAGCCCAGGCTGGTGTGCTCCAGCGCGGTGGGGAGCTGGTCATACTCGCAACAGAGTAGGCAGAGAGTGTGCTCTGGAGAGGGTCCGCCCAAGACCGACCTCATGGCCTTCAGCCCCAGCCTTCCTCCTTGTATGGATTCTGCAGATGGAACAGGCCAGAGGGAGGCAGATTTAGAGCATTTGAAAGAGGTAAATTTATATCTAAAAATATTATTTTACAGAGTATTTTAGCCTTTCTTACTGTTGTTCGTTTTTTTTTTTTTTGAAACAGAGCCTTATTCTGTCACCCAGGCTAGAGTGCCGTGGCGTCAGCCTAGCTCACAGCAACCTCAA
>NW_012153163.1:571-976 GCF_000956105.1 Propithecus coquereli | reverse complement strand
CTCATTTTGGATAGCTTTTATTAATATTCTTGTCTGCTAATTTTAACATCTTTGTCATTACTCAGTTTGCTTCTTTTGATTGATTTTTCTTCATGTGTGTGTGTGTGTGTGTGTGTGTGTGTGTGTGTGTATGTGTATTCCTTTAAAGCAGTGGTTCCCAGTCAGGGATAGTTTTGCCCCCCAAGGGATAATTTGGCAATGCCTGAATACTTTTTTTTTTTTCCTACAACTGGGGGATTGCTACTGGCATCTAATTATGGAGGCCAGGGATGCTGGTAAAACATCATAACAATGCACAGTACAGACCCCTACAACAAAGAATTTCCCAGCTCAATAGTTCTGCTGTTGAGAAACTCTGCTTTTAAGGGTCTTAAACTCAGTTCTGACATGAAGTTAAGTTGCTTG
>NW_012153163.1:0-381 GCF_000956105.1 Propithecus coquereli | reverse complement strand
AAAAGTAATTAAACATGTATGTATAGTTTGACAAATATTTATAAGTCAAATATGCTGTAACCTCAAAGAACTGGAAAATTTCTGGTATGCCAGAAACCTTCTGTAGGTTTCTCCTTTATCATAACCCTTCCAGCTTCCCAAAGGTAACCACTTGCTTGACTTTAATCATTTCTTTAGACCAGATAGTTTAGTTTTTGTCTATTATTGAACTTAGTATAAATGGAATTTTAAATTATATATTCTCTTATGGCTTATTTCACCCAATATTATAAGATTTTTTTCATGTTGTGTATAGCTATAATTTATTCATTTTTCATTCTTCTAAAATAGCTAATTGAATGAATATACCATATTTATTTAGAATAATTGACATCTTGGCTA
>NW_012153162.1:8234-8801 GCF_000956105.1 Propithecus coquereli | reverse complement strand
CCTAAATGCTCTGTTTTTACTTTTATAAGAAAACTGAAGACTTCACCTTCAACTTTCATCATTATTATCTTGAACAATCTCTGGTAGGTTTTTTTTAGTTGTCTACCCTACTTCTGTAGCCAGAACCTTATCCTGTGGGTCGTACTATATACATAGAGTCCCTCAAAATAAATGGGTGACAAAAAAACTACTCAGCTGGAAGAGGCTTGGGCTTGTTGGATACAGAGCAGTGAGAAGAATGCCTATAATTTGTTTTAGGTGATATTTATTGGTCTTTCTACATAAACAGTAAGAAATTTGGAAAGCACTTTGGGCTAAGGCTGTTATCAGAGTTGTATTTTATGTACAATTAGAGACGTAATTTCTGTATCAGCTCTATAATTTATTAACTTTGTGAACTTGTAGAGATCAATGAACTTTTCTGAGTCCCTGTTTCCTCATCCAGTATTGGGGTTAATGACACCTGGCATTTGTCTCGTCAACACTTGAGCAGTCCTTATGTACATACATAAGGACTCAGTATTCAACTTTAGAATACTTTGAGAATAAAAGTATGTAAATGAAGTG
>NW_012153162.1:4478-5831 GCF_000956105.1 Propithecus coquereli | reverse complement strand
ATATATATTTAGTATATTAAATGGAAGTAAAATCATAGTCCTATGAATAATTTGCAATAAACCCATTTTGAAAACATTTGCCTGAACTGTGTTTTATTCATTCATCAATTTTCCATGACATATTATTAGTCACAAGAATTTCTTATGACCTTCAAAATAAAAAGATAGACATGTTTCCTTCATGCTGGAATGACTTTGGATATGACAAAACCTTTAAAAAGTAGATAAAGCCATCATTGCCAGTGTGAACTTCATGATCTGTCTAGATTTCTGTGGTTCTACCTTCACACTCTCATCATACTGCCTCAAGGCTTAAAATACTTTACCTCCATTAATCCCCTATGGTCCCTCTCACTCCTGTGTCCTTTGTTGAGACATCCTAATTTCACCATTTTAGATTTATATTTTCAATTTGTCTACCATTACCACCACCACCACCAATATTTTCCTGTCCTTTGACCATAAGTTGAAGTAGCTTTCTGCTTTGCAAGACGGCAACTTGTATGGCATTCTTTATCCCTTCTTCTCTCATGAAAAAATGATGACGGTTTTTTTTTTAACACCTTCTTCACTCTTCTTTCCATGTAAATTTCTATTAAATGTTGATAATTGTTTGGCTTTCAATTCACACCTTTTCTCATGTTATAATTTTCGTAGATGACCATTTCATTCCAGTATTTCCAGCTCCACCTCTATTGTTCTAGCTCTCACTTTTACAGATAGCAGTTGTTCTCTCTTTAGCTCCAAAACACCTCCCTGCTAAGCATCTCTTTTAAATCTCCCTCAGGTCCTTCTAATTCAGCAAACTCAACACTGAATGAAGTATCCTTATTAACAACTCCTTCCTTCCCTCTTCTCTTTCATTTGCTGTTCCTTTCCTTTGCTCTCCACTTACCCCCACAAATACTGAATGCCAAAGGATACAACAATAACCTAAACATAGTCCACGCCTCACAGGCATAACAGTTAAATGGAATAAAACAACAATTTTCAACAGACAAATATGGCGGCCAGATAATGAATGAAGTTGAGATAATACATATGTAGAAAGATAAGCTTCTGTAATGCTGACTTTGATGACAATCTCTATCAACTTGCAGCAGCTTGTGGTTCTGACAACACTCATGTCAATGCCTTTATAATCAAATTTCCTTTCCAGCAGAACACTGGTAGTGCCTCCCCTTTCTTCATTCCCACCTCTTCATCTTTAGGTATTAGGCAAAGTGTAAACAAAAATGTTGATTAAGTGTTCTTCCATGTTCTGCCAAATTATCAAGGAATTGTAGTTGGTTCAAAAGGCTGTTCAGATTTAAAAAATCAATCAAAAGTAAACATTGCGAACAGTAGAAAAAT
>NW_012153162.1:0-327 GCF_000956105.1 Propithecus coquereli | reverse complement strand
TTGTTCGGTAGCTAAATTTATACGAGTAGTAAATATAGAGGCTCTTTTTGTTTTAGTCTGAAATTATACTTTGCCTTCAGGCTTCATGATAATTTTTAAAGTACTGACTTTTAAACATTTATAATGGAAGCACATTGAAGATAGTATTCCATTGACCTCATTAGTTGCTTTTGGGAAGATTCCTTTCAATTCTATTGTTGCATCTCTGGAGGTAATTTTTATTTTGCTGCTATTTAGATTTTCTTATTTTCTATGCTATTTTGCAGTTCCCTATGTGTTTAGGTCTTACTCTATATTTACTTATTCTGTTGGAATTCATGGTTTTCT
>NW_012153161.1:14824-15399 GCF_000956105.1 Propithecus coquereli | reverse complement strand
TACACACACAAGAGCATTGTTCAGCCATAAGAAAGAAAGAAATCCTGCCATTTGCAACGACATAGATGAACCTAGAGAACAGTAGGCTAAGTATAATAAGCCAGACACAGAAAGACAAATACTGCATGATGTCACTCTTACGTGGAATCTTAAAAAATCAAACTCATTAAAACACTATAATGATGGTTGCCAGGGACCGGGAGTCCCTGTAGGGCTATTGGTCAAAGGGTATAAGCTTTCAGTTATAAGATTAATAAGTTCTGGGGATATAATGTACAGCATGTCAAATATAGTTAATAATAATGTATTGTACACTTGAAATTTGCTCAGAGACGGATCTTAAGTGTTCTCACCAAAAAACATTAAATATGTGAGGTGATGAATAGGTTAATTGGCTTGATTGGGGGAATCATTTCACAATGTATACATATATCAAAACACATTGTACACCTTAAATATAAACAATATTCATTTGTCAATCAATACTTAATTTTTTTAAAAGATGAAATACATCCATCTAAGAAGAAGGAAAGTAGATACAGATGTGGACTGATGTAGGTGAGCTAAGAAGTCAA
>NW_012153161.1:3845-4207 GCF_000956105.1 Propithecus coquereli | reverse complement strand
GCTGATGCCACGGCACTCTAGCCTGGGCAACAGAGTGAGACTCTGTCTCAAAAAAAAAAAAAAAAGAGCAACAGGTACCTGCAAGCCTGAGAGCGTATACTTCCGTGATTGCTTGATCTGCTGCTAGGAGAGAGCTGCTGATATGTAATTCAGGGCTCTTTTGCCACACTCGCAAGACAGCTCCAGGTGGAGAGGTGTCAACTGGTGCAATTGCTGAGGACTCTGGCCAAGATTTTCCTTCTGAGACCACAAGCCCCAAAGCTGGCAGCAGCGTGGGCGCCAAGGGCAAGCTCTAGTGTTACGTTCTTCTCAGATGATCAAAACCAACCCACCGGACCAATTAAACAATCTGTCCCCTTTTG
>NW_012153161.1:0-770 GCF_000956105.1 Propithecus coquereli | reverse complement strand
AAGCCGTAGCCCAGCGCAGGCCTAGCACAGAGCTCCTGGGAGTTCGAGATGCTGCCGGCTATTGTCCCCTCTCCACAGAGCCCAACCTCTCCTGCTGCAATTCTGCACCGACTTCAGGCAGGTCCCTGTCTGAGTGGGTGCGGAGGTCAGTGGCGAAGCAGGACGTTCTGTGGGTCAGATCCCACTGCACTCACAGGCCAGGCGGATGCAGCCGTCCATGCTCTATTGTTTATCTTGCACTCTCGAGACTTTGCAATCCTATCTCCCATTCACCTTTCTTTTTTCCTTCCTGTGTTGTGTGTCCCACGCTGCTTCTCTGCAGTTTCGCGGTGCTGTTCTTGCGCGGGAGTGATCCACTCATGTGTAGCAGACCGAGTTCTTCACCTCTTTTTCTGGGAGCAGGGAGCCAGGAAGTCACCTTTACTCCACCATGTTTCCCTCTTCCATTCTCTTTTAAGTATGAAAGTGAGGCCAGAAGATGGTTCTCACATATACGCACACTTAATAGTAAAATGATCCTCAGACGCATGGGCTCTGTTTCAATATGTGGCTTGAATAGACCATGTGAGTAACAACCGCATTGCCTATCTCCAAACTTTTAAAATTTCTCATACGAATTGTCAATCAGAATAAATAATATAGAAATTTTCTATCACTTATCTCCATTGAGACCGGCCTTTATCAAAAAGTCCCAAAACAATAAATGTTGGCATGGATGAGGAGAGATAGGAACACTCATGCACTGTTGGTGAGATTGCAAACTAGTGCAA
>NW_012153160.1:2885-3214 GCF_000956105.1 Propithecus coquereli | reverse complement strand
CAGGGAAGCTTCAGGTCTCTTTTCTTCTGAATCTTGTGCAAGCTTGTCTGCTATCTCTTTCTTCTCTTATAGCCACAAACCATTGGTTAGAAAAAGTCCCATGAATGTTCTGCTCAATACGGAGTGTTCATTCGGATATAGTGCAATCTGCTGCATAGCTAAAAACATGACTTTCAATTCTCTAAATTGTTCTCAGTCTATGATTCCACCCAGAAAACAAGATGAAAATTCTAGGAGGAAATTCATCTCTTTAGAGGTAACAATGAAATATAGAATAACAAGAGAGTGTTTCTCAACTATAGAGAACCTAAAATCTGTATCAGAATTAG
>NW_012153160.1:2104-2835 GCF_000956105.1 Propithecus coquereli | reverse complement strand
CAGGGAAGCTTCAGGTCTCTTTTCTTCTGAATCTTGTGCAAGCTTGTCTGCTATCTCTTTCTTCTCTTATAGCCACAAACCATTGGTTAGAAAAAAATCCCATGAATGTTCTGCTCAATACGGAGTGTTCATTCGGATATAGTGCAATCTGCTGCATAGCTAAAAACATGACTTTCAATTCTCTGAATTGTTCTCAGTCTATGATTCCACCCAGAAAACAAGATGAAAATTCTAGGAGGAAATTCATCTCTTTAGAGGTAACAATGAAATATAGAATAACAAGAGAGTGTTTCTCAACTATAGAGAACCTAAAATCTGTATCAGAATTAGTTAGGGTTTTAAGTTATTTAGCTAGAATGCATGCTAAAACTGCAAATTGTATGAGCTGCACTTTTAATGTATACCCAGGGTTATTCTTATGCACTTTATGTTTAATATCTACTAAATTCTCAGTGTGTGTGTGTATGTATGTATGTGTGCATCTATTTATGGCAGCTTAAAGGTTAGGCTGCATTAATATTCCTTCTCAGTACTTTTTATGATTGGATTTTTGGATTTCACAGAAATGTTCAAGGTAAATAAAACAGAACATCCACTGTGTTGTATCTTTTTCATTTTATGCATTTCCTTTTTTCCTTTGGTAAAATATTTATACTCTTCCATGTCCATTTTTCTCCCATGCATATTGCAAAGGGCAGAGGCAAATGTTCCATTCCCTTATTTTTTTCTTT
>NW_012153160.1:0-554 GCF_000956105.1 Propithecus coquereli | reverse complement strand
AAACAATGAAGCCATTTAAACTTTTAAACTTGTAATTAAAAATGAAAAGAGTACTTGAAAGAGAGTTTTGGAAAAGCAACCATATTACTCAATAAGATCTTTATTTTTATGCATAAACATATTAGAAAAAGGTCTGAAAGAAAAAATACTTATTACTTATCTTTTGGTGATGGGATTGCAAATAGTGTTTTTACACTTCTCTTTATTTTCCAAATTTCATACAATGAACACACATGAGATTATGAAGAGAAAATGCTATTAAAATTTTCTGTTATAATGACAATTAAAGTTTGACATGGAGTTTTGGAGGGGACAAACATTCAAACCATAGCAATTACTAATGCAACAAACATGTTTCAGGATCTAATACATTAGCCCCAAGCCCCGCCTTATCAACGATTTTACCTTCTGTGTTCAGTTACCTACAGTCAGCTGTGGTCCAAAACTATACAGTATTTTGCGGGGAGGGGGAAGGAGAGAGAGAAATGTCCTATTCACATAGTTTTTATTATAGTATATTGTTATAATTGTTCTGTTTTATTGTTAGTTATTGT
>NW_012153159.1:20280-20713 GCF_000956105.1 Propithecus coquereli | reverse complement strand
AAATACAAAACCATAACATTTTAAACGACCTAAAATTTACATACTTTTAACTAGAAGTTCATTCTCAAATTCTTTCTTTTATAAGCCCCAAAGCATTTTCTTTCTGGTTTTAAAATAATAAATATCATAAAAAAGTGTTACTATAACAAATTCTAAAAATATAAAACCATAACATTTTAAACAACCTAAAATTTACATATTTTTAACTAGAAGTTCATTCCCAAATTCTTTCTTTTATAAGCCCCAAAGCACATCGGCAAACTATTAAAAGTCGGGGTCGACTCCTCATGCAAGCTGCATCCTCAAGCATACACTGTTCCCACGACTCGAAGTCCTTACGTCAGCCTGCACGGCCTGCTTGCCTGGGAGCACGTGGCCAGTGGCTGCAGCTCTGTATCCATGCAGCATAGCCCTGGGAGTCATTTCACCACTC
>NW_012153159.1:13664-16830 GCF_000956105.1 Propithecus coquereli | reverse complement strand
TGAGGCAGGAGGATCGCTTGAGCCCAGGAGTTTGAGGTTGCTGTGAGCTAAGATGATGCCACGGCACTCTAGCCTGGGCAACACAGTGAGATTCTGTCTCAAAAAAAAAAAAAATGCTATAGAGATAATCAAGATTCAAACCAAGATGCAGACCTTCCCATTCACTAGAGGAAAATAAGAGTAAAGAAAAATTGATCGATATGCAAAAAAAAGGAGAGAGAGAGAGAGAAAGAACTATAGGCAAATTTGAATAGAGATACAAAAATCTTAAATAAAACATTCGGAACTGGAATTCATTGGTTTAGTCAAAGAATAATACTCCCTCCAAGAATGCAGCCTTCATTCAGTAGATATTTATTGAGGCTTTGCCGGGTTGTAAGCACTGGGGATACAGCGATGAGCAAAACAGATGCTGAGCGCGCCTTCCCCAGGGCGGAGAAGGGCATTACACAAGATCACCAGGCAGGGAGTTGTCCACTGGATGAGGAGAAGCTCTAAGGAGAAAAAGAAAGCAGGGTAGAGTGAAAAGGGGGTGCAGGGTGGCCAGGGAAGGCCTCATGAAAGGGACATTTGAGAAAAGCTCGAAGAAGATGAGGGAGTGAGCTCTGCAGACACGGGGAGAGGGCATTCCCCGCAAAGGGTTGGTTGGGCGGGGCAGGAGCACACCTGCGGTGTCCCAGGCACAGCAGAGAGGCCCCTGTGGCTGCAGGTGGCAGCAGGGAGAGGAGTGGAAGAGGACGGGGCATTCATTGAGAGAACGTGGACAGATCGCACTGGGTTTTGTGGGCCATTGCAGGGACTTGGTGGGAAGCCACTGGAGGGGGGTTTCAGCGGAGGAGAGAGGGGATCTGAACTTCTGTGTTAATAGGCCACTGACAGCACAGTTGTTGATAGGATGGATGGAAGTTGGGGTGGGAGAGGGACAAAGGCAGGGAGGCCAGTTAGGGATTCGCTGCAGTATCACATGAAGGTGGCACCGATCGGGGCAGCAGCGGGGGAGTCAGATGCTGAAAGCAGGGTTGAGAGATTTGCCGACAGGTCAGATGTGGGCTGTGAGAGGAGAGAGGGAGCATGGAAGACGCCAGAGTTTTTGTCCTGTGCAGTAGAAGAATGGAGTTGCAATTTCCTAGATCTGGAACGTTGCAGGGAGAAAGGATACTGGTGAGAAGATCAGGAGCTTGGTTTGAGTGGGTTAACTTGAAGATGCCTATGACAAGTCCAAGAGAAGATGTGTACCTGGAGGTCAGGGGCAGGGCCAGGCTAGAAATACACACCAGGTGTGTTAAGTATCTTCAGCCCCTCAAGGTGGATGGGCGATGGAAGGAGAGCTGTTTACATAGCGGTGATTAACATGTGTTTGGAGCCTGCTGAATGCAGGTGTAGAGCGAGCTTCGAGGTTGCAGCGGTGCACAGCACAGCACCGCATGCCCTGCACACTTGAGCACCTGCCCACACCTCCTCCTGCCCAGCCAGGTGCTGCCATATCAGCTCCCTACTTCCTGCTTGCACGGCACTCACCAGCTCTGCCCACGGCTCTAACACTGACATTTCTGCTGTCTGTGCTCTTGTCTTCTGGCTCCTGCTGTGTCCCCAGTGCCTCCTGTGGTGTGGTTTGTGATAGATGCACAATAGATATTGGGGAAGTAATTAGTATGGTTGGAACCCTCTGTAATCACCACGTGACCAGATGTTCTGCTACGGAGGACATGGGATTAGTGGATACTTCCCAAGGGTGGCCCCAGATTAAGTCCTGAGACAGACCAGTCTCTATCCCTAGGCATGGTTAGAATCTGGGCCTTTGTGTTTAGAAGCTTGAGATGGGAGCAGAATAAACATCCCATGGTACCTTCTAGCTCTGACCTCCTGTGACTTACGGGAATTTGGGGAGCAGGGACGCATTCTCCAGTGTTGTCAGAGAGAGTCTGCACATTCCTGCAGAGGCTTCTGTGGTCAGTTCATTCCACACAAGTCTTGCCCTGTAAAGAAGTGCCGCTCCTGAACGTGGTCTTTGCCAGAAACAGCAAGTGCAGGCAAGTGTTCCGCCACTGTTTATGCGGGGCAAGCCCTTCCTGCCATGCGTGAGGAGGACGGGTTCCATTCTCTCGGCTGCTCGCTCTTCGTCCTCCCTGAGCGCAGCTGGAGCCAGCCTTGATGCTGGAGCTCAGCATCTCTCTGCAGTGGAGACCCACGTGGCACCCCCGCGGGACACTGCGGTCACCACTGAATCTCCCCGACTTGCGTTTCTCACCTCAGTCGAGGGTCAGCCTCTGAGCTCGTTCTCAGTGTGGCAGCTGATGGGGCAGAGGCCAAAACAGGGGCAGAGGGGCTCGAATAAAGGCCGGGCAGCCCTTTCCTGGGCTGGTGTGGGGGCCTAGTGCTTTTGAGGTCCATGTGGGATAAGCCCCGTTCAGCCTCCAAATGAATGTCTCCTCTCCCAGGTGTCCCTGCAGCGCCAAAGCTGGAGGGTCTGCATGCCCTGACAGGCATTTACCCAATGAGTGTTTGCAGAGGTCCCACCATGTGCCAGACACCATGTAGGTGCTCAGGGGCACAGAGAGCCCTGAGACGTGGTCCCTGCCTCCAAGGAGCTGGCAGGCTAGTCGGGAATGTTCTAGTTTTCAGGAACCAGTAGTACCATGTGCAAGACCCCAAGAGCCATCAAAGACCGGGGGGAGTGCCCTGGAGTTCAGCAGAGCAAGTGGCAACTTCTGGCCAAGAAGAGCAAGGAGAGGGCTCATAGCGAGGGTCTGCTGAAGGCCTGCTGGGTTTTCAGAACCTCCCTTGTCCGTCACTTTTTTTTTCTTACCTAAGTAGGACAGAATATACAGGCCATGAGGAGATGGAGACTGGCCCAGGGGATATTGCTGTCCCTCTAGTTTTGTAAAATGAACTGTCAAGCAGGGCCCGCAGATGACCTGCCACGCCGGGCCTGGGGCTGGGGCTCCCGAGCACTGGCCTTGCTCACAGCCAGGGGAGGGGCTGCAAGGGGCTTCCCCACCCGACCCGGAGGGCAAACGAGGAGCTGTCAGGCCAAGACATGGTCCTCCGTGATGGCTCCCCCTCACCTCCCCTCTCTCCAGGGGCAGGTCTGGGGCCCTCCTTGAGTGCAGAGCAGAGGCAGGGGGCTTCCTGGCCAGGCTGACCTGAGGGACAGGCCACCGCGTCA
>NW_012153159.1:0-3999 GCF_000956105.1 Propithecus coquereli | reverse complement strand
TTTGCTAAGATTCTCATTTTTTACTGGAGAGTGATAGATTGTTTTATTCTTAGCACTGATAGAGACATATAAACTCAACTTTTAAATATGCTATAGAGATAACAAAGATTCAAACCAAGATGAAGACCTTCCCATTCACTAGAGGAAAATAAGAGTAAAGAAAAATTGATCGATATGCAAAAAAAAAAAGGAAGAGAGAGAGAGAAAGAACTATAGGCAAATTTGAATAGAGATACAAAAATCTTAAATAAAACATTCGTAACTGGAATTCATTGGTTTAGTCAAAGAATAATACTCCCTCCAAGAATGCAGGCTTCATTCAGTAGATATTTATTGAGCCTTTGCTGGGTTGTAAGCACTGGGGATACAGCGGTGAGCAAAACAGATGCTGAGTGCGCCTTCCCCAGGGCGGAGAGGGCCATTACACAAGATCACCAGGCAGGGAGTTGTCCACTGGATGAGGAGAAGCTCTAAGGAGAAAAATAAAGCAGGGTAGAGTGAAAAGGGGGTACAGGGTGGCCAGGGAAGGCCTCATGAAAGGGACATTTGAGAAAAGCTCGAAGAAGATGAGGGAGTGAGCTATGCAGACACGGGGAGAGGGCATTCCCTGCAAAGGGTTGGTGGAGGGGGCCGGGCAGGAGCACACCTGTGGTGTCCCAGGCACAGCGGAGAGGCCCCTGCGGCTGCAGGTGGCAGCAGGGAGAGGAATGGAAGAGGACGGGGCATTCATTGAGAGAACGTGGACAGATCGCACTGGGTTTTGTTGGCCATTGTAGGCACTTGGTGGGAAGCCACTGGAGGGGGGTTTCAGCAGAGGAGAGAGGGGATCTGAACTTGCGTGTTAATAGGCCACTGACAGCCAGTTGTTAATAGGATAGATGGAAGTTGGGGTGGGAGAGGGACAAAGGCAGGGAGGCTAGTTAGGGATTCACTGCAGTATCACATGAAGGTGGCACCGATCGGGGCAGCAGCGGGGGAGTCAGATGCTGAAAGCAGGGTTGAGAGATTTGCCGACACGTCGCATGTGGGCTGTGAGAGGAGAGGGGGGCATGGAAGACGCCAGAGTTTTTGTCCTGTGCAGTAAAAGAATGGAGTTGCAATTTCCTAGATCTGGAACGTTACAGGGAGAAAGGATACTGGCGAGAAGATCAGGAGCTTGGTTTGAGTGGGTTAACTTGAAGATGCCTATGACAAGTCCAAGAGAAGATGTGTACCTGGAGGTCAGGGGCAGGGCCAGGCTAGAAATACACACCAGGTGTGTTAAGTATCTTCAGCCCCTCAAGGTGGATGGGCGATGGAAGGAGAGCTGTTTACATAGCGGTGATTAACATGTGTTTGGAGCCTGCTGAATGCAGGTGTAGAGCGAGCTTCGAGGTTGCAGCGGTGCACAGCACAGCACCGCATGCCCTGCACACTTGAGCACCTGCCCACACCTCCTCCTGCCCAGCCAGGTGCTGCCATATCAGCTCCCTACTTCCTGCTTGCACGGCACTCACCAGCTCTGCCCACGGCTCTAACACTGACATTTCTGCTGTCTGTGCTCTTGTCTTCTGGCTCCTGCTGTGTCCCCAGTGCCTCCTGTGGTGTGGTTTGTGATAGATGCACAATAGATATTGGGGAAGTAATTAGTATGGTTGGAACCCTCTGTAATCACCACGTGACCAGATGTTCTGCTACGGAGGACATGGGATTAGTGGATACTTCCCAAGGGTGGCCCCAGATTAAGTCCTGAGACAGACCAGTCTCTATCCCTAGGCATGGTTAGAATCTGGGCCTTTGTGTTTAGAAGCTTGAGATGGGAGCAGAATAAACATCCCATGGTACCTTCTAGCTCTGACCTCCTGTGACTTACGGGAATTTGGGGAGCAGGGACGCATTCTCCAGTGTTGTCAGAGAGAGTCTGCACATTCCTGCAGAGGCTTCTGTGGTCAGTTCATTCCACACAAGTCTTGCCCTGTAAAGAAGTGTCGCTCCTGAACGTGGTCTTTGCCAGAAACAGCAAGTGCAGGCAAGTGTTCCGCCACTATTTATGCGGGGCAAGCCCTTCCTGCCGTGCGTGAGGAGGACGGGTTCCATTCTCTCGGCTGCTCGCTCTTCGTCCTCCCTGAGCGCAGCTGGAGCCAGCCTTGATGCTGGAGCTCAGCATCTCTCTGCAGTGGAGACCCACGTGGCACCCCCGCGGGACACTGCGGTCACCACTGAATCTCCCCAACTCGCGTTTCTCACCTCAGTCAAGGGTCAGCCTCTGAGCTCGTTCTCAGTGTGGCAGCTGATGGGGCGGAGGCCAAAACGGGGGCAGAGGGGCTCGAATAAAGGCTGGGCAGCCCTTTCCTGGGCTGGTGTGGGGGCCTAGTGCTTTTGAGGTCGATGTGGGATAAGCCCCGTTCAGCCTCCAAATGAATGTCTCCTCTCCCAGGTGTCCCTGCAGCGCCAAAGCTGGAGGGTCTGCATGCCCTGACAGGCATTTACCCAATGAGTGTTTGCAGAGGTCCCACCATGTGCCAGACACCATGTAGGTGCTCAGGGGCACAGAGAGCCCTGAGACGTGGTCCCTGCCTCCAAGGAGCTGGCAGGCTAGTCGGGAATGTTCTAGTTTTCAGGAACCAGTAGTACCATGTGCAAGACCCCAAGAGCCATCAAAGACCGGGGGGAGTGCCCTGGAGTTCAGCAGAGCAAGTGGCAACTTCTGGCCAAGAAGAGCAAGGAGAGGGCTCATAGCGAGGGTCTGCTGAAGGCCTGCTGGGTTTTCAGAACCTCCCTTGTCCGTCACTTTTTTTTTCTTACCTAAGTAGGACAGAATATACAGGCCATGAGGAGATGGAGACTGGCCCAGGGGATATTGCTGTCCCTCTAGTTTTGTAAAATGAACTGTCAAGCAGGGCCCGCAGATGACCTGCCACGCCGGGCCTGGGGCTGGGGCTCCCGAGCACTGGCCTTGCTCACAGCCAGGGGAGGGGCTGCAAGGGGCTTCCCCACCCGACCCGGAGGGCAAACGAGGAGCTGTCAGGCCAAGACATGGTCCTCCGTGATGGCTCCCCCTCACCTCCCCTCTCTCCAGGGGCAGGTCTGGGGCCCTCCTTGAGTGCAGAGCAGAGGCAGGGGGCTTCCTGGCCAGGCTGACCTGAGGGACAGGCCACCGCGTCATGGAGAACGCTCTTTGCCAGCAGACACGTGGGCGCGGTGAGGCAGGGCTGCGGTGCAACCGGGGCCGTGAGGCATGGAGGGGAGTCTGAGAAGATCTCTGCACATGGTCAGGGTGCCAGAAACACTGCCGGCAGGAGGGGTGAAAGGATGCTTAAGAACAAAGTGCTGTGTCTGCTGAGCGTTCCCAAGCACTGGTTACGCCGTGCCCACAGACCTGGCTGCCGGAGTAGGCGTTGTTCATGGGGAGACCAAGCCTGGGGACACACCTGAGAGGCTACGCCGGGCGGGCGAGGCAGCCAGGGGAAGGGCGCTCCAGCGGTGTGTGGGTGCAGGGGGGACTCAGACGCTATTGTGAACCCAGGATGTGTCACCCAATGAGGGTGGGGGGAGAACCCCCTTACAGCCAGTCTGCCTTGTGGGGCAGGATGATCCCCACACTGGAATGCTGAAGTCGACCTGACGGTGTCTGTTGGGGACCTCAGCCCGGGAAGGTGACACCAGCTGACCCAGGAGGTTGCCGCTGCCGCTGTCCTGCCCCCCAGGATTCAGAGTTCTGGAGCCAGGGAAACGCTGGCCAGCTCAGCACTGTCAGCCAGCTGCCTTGCTGGTGTTGTCAGTGCCGAGGTGTGAACTGATCCCAGATGGCATGGTCTTCGGCCTCCTGGTTGTGTGGTCAGGGTGTCCTGTGAGTTCATGGTCACTGGCCTTGGTACCAGTGTGGCATAGGCACAGCTCCCGGAAAGAGCAGCACCGTCCCCATTTCTTCACGGGGTTCCTGAGAAGCTGTGCTTGGGACAAGGTGCTTCGTTTCTGTGTTGCTCATTTCAACCTCCTTCAAATCTCTGCAACTGAATC
>NW_012153158.1:8951-9317 GCF_000956105.1 Propithecus coquereli | reverse complement strand
GCCAATCCTGCAGGGGAGCGCCTCACACGCTTGTGGGTGTCCACGTTTTTCACCTCGCACTCTGGGAGCAGAGAGCCAGGAGGTCACCCCTAATCAGCCATCTTCCAGGAGCCCAAAAGTATAGTTATTCTTGCTTTTTTTTTCTGTTTGTGTGGAATCTTTTCCATCCCTTTACTTTTAGTCTGTATGTGTCTTTACAGGTAAAATGCATTTCTTGAACATATAATTCCATCATTTTTTAATCCATTCAGCCATATCTTTTAAATGAAGTATTTAATTCATTTACATTCAGGGTTATTATTGATACATGAAGTTTTGTTCCTGTCATATTGTTAATTGTTTTCTGGTTGTTTTGTGTATTCTTTG
>NW_012153158.1:6063-7331 GCF_000956105.1 Propithecus coquereli | reverse complement strand
AGTCTAGAAGGTGATTTTTGTGTTGATATTCTTCCTTTTGTTTGAGTGAAATGTTCTGGAAAGGAAGGCAGACAGACAGACTGAAAGAAAAGAATGGAAGGACGGATGGAAGGAAGGAAAAGAAAAGCAACAAGATTTCTATTAGAGGTTTTTATTTACATGGAAGAGGAAGCTAGAATAAAAGAGTGGCCAGTTTATTAACTTTGGGCATTGATGGTTGCTAATGATCATCACTGATGATTCTGCTGCATAGCTCAGTCTGAAAAACTATTAATTCAAGTGAAATGGGCATATGGATTGTACTATGGATTCATCTTACACAGATAGATATGGCCACAGTCCACTGGCCTTATTGACACAATGCAAATGAAAACTGGTTGTGGCAAGAAAATTGGCATATGTAAAAATCATTTTACCTTAGAGCTTTATTAAACATCACTGATCTGTAGAGTATTATCTCTTCGACAAGAATTATTTCATTTTTTGTTTATTATTATTATTTGCTAACTGCTGTGCCTTGGGAATCATAGTAAGACATTGCATAAATTTTAATGCAATTGATTAGAATACTTATTTCCCATAAAATCTCCTGCGGGTTAGTCCTAAGAAGCTTATCATCATCATCATCACCATAGTCACCAGAGGAGAAGTAAACGTGGCTTTGGCCCTCAGAAAAGCGATTGTAACTTTAACTTTGTGCAATGACATTAAAAAACAACAGAAAGAGAGTCAGTGCAATTATCTTGTAGGCATACATGAGGACAGGCTGCCACCAAGTGTGTGTAATGTCTGATCAAACTATAAATCAGCAGAGCATGACAGGCCAATTCCCATTATTGAGAACCTCATGGGGCATCACAGTTTCATTGTAGTAGAATTTGGTTATTTTCAGAACCTTGCTAAAATTATCTGGTTTTTAGGACTACAGATGACACATGGAGCATCCAGTTTCTCTGGAGGTCATAAGAAAGTAGAAAAGACCTGCCTTCTTAGAAGTAGTAAAAGAGTACAGCAAGGTTGTTGGATACAAGATCAGCATATCAAAATCAATTGCTTTCCTATATCCTGGCAATAGCCCACTAGAAAATGAAATAGAAAAAAGGATTCCATTTAAAATCACAACCAAATCTATATAGTATCTAGAAATAAACCTAACAAAGAATTTAAGTGCTTTAAAGAGAATTGTTTAATGAAATGGCAAACGGTAAATTAATACCATGACACATTTATATTCAGAATCACCCAGAAAATGTATTATTGTATTTCAA
>NW_012153158.1:0-392 GCF_000956105.1 Propithecus coquereli | reverse complement strand
GGAACCAGTCATTAACTGTTCTTGCTTACAATGGAACTGTTATTTCTGATTTTATTGAAAGTTTCCTCGCCTCAACCCATGATCTAGATTCTACACTGATGTTCCCTCGATATTTATTGAATTCCTGCTATGGGTCAGGCACAGTTCTGGGTGTATCATGGATATAAAGATGGGTAAGTAGACAAAATCCCTGTACTTAAACCTAGAAAACTTCTGCCCTTCTAAAAGGCGTCAACAACATGCTCCTCCTGCCTAGCATAATGCAACTATTCTTCATATACGTGAAATCCTTTCCAGAAAAGGAAAGACCTAAAATCTCATCAGTTACTGTACCATCTTTAAATGATGTTTATTTCTTTTTTAGCTTAGTCACATCTTATTTTGATATACTG
>NW_012153157.1:4680-5102 GCF_000956105.1 Propithecus coquereli | reverse complement strand
ATAAAAAAGAATCAAATGGAAATGATAAAACTGAAGAATACAATAACAAAAATGAAAACATCATTAGATGGGCTCAATACTAGAATGACAGAGTATAGAGTCAGTGCGCCTGAGGACAGGTGAATAGAATTACCCAATCTAAATGACAGAGAAAATAGATTGAAAAAATAAACAAATAAACAGAGTCTCAGGGGCCTGTAGGACAATAATGAAAGTTAATATTCATATCATCAGAGTCCAGGAAGGAGAAGAGAAAGAATACGGTGCTGAAAAGGTATTTGAAGAAATAATGGTTGATAACTTCCCAAATCTGATGAAACACAACCTACAGATTCAAGAAGATGAGAAAATCTCAAATAAGATAAACCCAAAGAAATTCATACTAAGACATATCATTAAACTTCTGACCAAAAAAAAAAAAA
>NW_012153157.1:2698-2900 GCF_000956105.1 Propithecus coquereli | reverse complement strand
GTATTAATATACATAAATCCTAAAAATATAATATTTAGTGGCAAAAACAAGTTGTAAAAGGATATGTATAGCATGATCTCACATATTGTTTATGAAGATATATATATATAATGCAGTAAAAACAAACGTGGATAAGAAGGATATGATATTAATTCCGTAACAGGAGTTATTTCTGGAAAGAAAGAGGACTGAATAGGAATCC
>NW_012153157.1:0-712 GCF_000956105.1 Propithecus coquereli | reverse complement strand
TCTTCTAGTCACGTAATCTCACGGCATCCTGGACTTAAGGTTGCCAGGTTCGGTGAATAAAAATACAAGACTCCCAGTTAACTTTGAATTTCACATAAGTAACAGAATGTTTTTAGGATAGGCATGTCCCCAACACCGCATGGGATATACTTGGACTGAAAAAAGTTGTATGCGTTGTTTATCTGACATTCCAAGTTAACTGGGTACCCTGTATTTTAACTAGCCACCCTACTTGGACTTTTCCTTTGGAGCACTTACCACATGTTGAAATTATATTTTTATTTGTGTGATCAATTCCATGAGGACAATGGCTACGTTGGTTTTTTTTCCCTCATTTTGTTCCTGGCTCCTAGCATTGGGCTTTGGGCACAGACGGCATGGAATGAACAGACAAGTGTGGAAAGGAAGGAGGGAAGAAGAGAGAAAGGAAGGAAGGGTAGGTAAGACAGGAACCCATGCAGGGCATGTTCTGTTGATAATGAATTGCTTTTAGTTTGGTTTTTGTTGTTGTTGTTGTTGTTGTTGTTTTGAGACAGGGTCTCTCTCTGTCACCTGGGCTAGAGTGCTGTGGTATCATCACAGCTCACTGCAACCTCAAACCCCTGGGCTCAACTGACCCTCCTGCCTTACCCTCCTGAGCAGCTGGGACTACAGGCACATGCCACCATGCCCGGCTAACTTTTCATAGAGACAGGGTCTCGCTCTGCTCAGG
>NW_012153156.1:5422-5834 GCF_000956105.1 Propithecus coquereli | reverse complement strand
TAAGAACACACTTGTCAGTTGAGATTAAGATAACATTTCTATGTGAACACAAAGCTGAGAAAGAATTCCAATCACTCTGCCAGAGGAACCAGCCACGCTGTTTAGCTTCTCCAGACAGAGTGCAGGCTGTGCCCAAAACTATTAAGAGAGTCAACAGGTACAATTCCTGGGTGGGTAAGGTGTTGCACAACCTTCGCAAAAAACAACAAACACAGCAAGCACCAGAATTAAGGCTAGATTCCTGTTCTTCTATTAAACATTCTGGGAAAATTTATTTTTTGAGTAAGTATTTTAGGATGTTGCCTGGGCTTCTGCCATAACCTTAGTCTCTTGTCTATTTTCTTGTGATTTAATGGACATCGTGAAAGGTGCGTCCAATCAGAGTGTACTTTTCGCTAAAATGTCTAGAATT
>NW_012153156.1:2391-3291 GCF_000956105.1 Propithecus coquereli | reverse complement strand
CTTAAGGACTTTTAAAAGTTCATACAATTCTGAATTAAATAAGAACTCCAATAGATGGAAGACCAGTCTTATTGCAATAATTTTTGTTGTGGTATCTTTGGGTATGTACTTCAAAAACAAACAAAAAAAAGCTAATGAGCATGATGGCTCATGTCTACAATCCCAGTGATTGGAGGCTGAGGCCAGGAGTTCAAGACCAGCCTGGGAAACATAGCAAGACCCTGTCTCTAAAAAAAATGAAAAAAAATTAGCCAGGTGGTGTGGTGTGTATCTGTAGTCCCAGCTACTCAGGAGGCTGAGGCAGGAGGATCACTTGAGGCCAAGAGTTTGAGACCAGTCTGGGCAACATCACAAGACCCAATCTCTAAAAAATGAAAAAAAATTAGCCAGGTGTGGTGGCGCACACCTGTAGTCCCAGCTACTCAGGAGGCTGAGGCAGGAGGATCACTTGAGCCCAGGAGTTTGAGGCTGCAGTGAGCTATGATCACATCACTGTACTCTAACCTGAGTGACAGAGCGAGACCCTGTCTCTGAAAAAACAAACAAATAAAAAAGGCTAATAATGCCAGAATATTTTGCAAGAAATTGACCATTTAAAACATATTACAATAAATATATTTCTAAAGCAATTCTCTCTTATTCATACATAATTTAATAAATGTTCTTAACATTATTATTGTCCCCTCCCTATGGTAGCATGACTCTCTTTGAAAATAAAGACCAATCTGCGTATAGGAGACTATGACCCCATGAGGCATCCCAGCATCGTGATAACATGGGATATGACACTTTACGCCCATCTCAGAGAAGTGAGGTTTTATAAATCTTAACTAGGTCAAGGTCTTCCTTACCATGCAACCTCTTTAATGATACCTTTCTAGATTATTTACCTTCCTATCA
>NW_012153156.1:0-731 GCF_000956105.1 Propithecus coquereli | reverse complement strand
CAATTGTGGTAAAAGATGCACAATATAAAATTTACCATTTTAACCATTTTTAAGTATACAGTTTAGTGGCATGTAAGTACATTCAAAATTTTGTGCAACTATCACACCATTCATTTATGCAATTTCTTTTCATCTTGCAAAACTGAAACTCTGTATTCATTAGACAGTAACTCCCCATTCAATCCTTCCTGGATCCCCTGACAACCACCATTCTACTTCCTGTCTCTATGAATTTGACTACTCTAGGTACCTCATATGAGTGGAATCATACAGTGTTTGTACCTTTATGACTGTCTTATTCACTCAGCATAATGTCTTCAAGGTTCATCCATGTTGTAGCATGTATTAGAACTTCCTTTTTAAGTCTGGATAATATTCCATTGTATGTGTACATCAGATTTTGTTTATCCATTCACCTGTTGATGGACACTTGGGTTGCTTTTACCTTTTAGCTGTTGTGAATAATGCTGTTATGACTGTGGTGTACAAGTAGCTGTTCCTGCTATCAATTCTTCTGGGTATATATCAAGAAGTGGAATTGTTGGATTGTATGGCTATTCTGTGTTTAATTTTTTGAGGAACCATCATATTGTTTTCCACAACAGCTGTATCTTTTTACATTTCCACTAGCGATACACAGGAGTTCTAATTTCTCCACATCCTTGTCAACATTTGTTATTTTCTGGGTTTTTTGGTTTGTTTTTTGATAATAACCATCCTAATAAGTGTGA
>NW_012153155.1:16331-16911 GCF_000956105.1 Propithecus coquereli | reverse complement strand
GGCAATCACAGCAACAATCAAAATAAATAAATGGGACCTGATAAAATTAAAAAAGCTTCTGTACAGCTAAGGAAACTATCATGAGAGCAAACAGACAACCTACAGATTGGGAGAAAATATTCACATGCTACACATCTGATAAAGGGCTGATAACTAGAATCTAAATAGAAATCAGGAAAATCAGCAAGAAAAATCAAACAACCCCATTAAAAAGTGGGCAAAGGACATGAACAGAAACTTTTCAAAAGAAGATAGACTAATTGTCAACAAATATATGAAAAAATTCTCAACATCTCTAATCATCAGGGAAATGCAAATCAAAACCACAATGAGATATCACTTAACTCCAGTGAGAATGGCTTTTATCAAAAAATCGCAAAACAATAAATGTTGGTGTGGATGCAGAGAGATAGGAATACTGATACACTGCTGGTGGGACTGCAAACTAGTACAACCTCTGTGGAAAGCAATATGGAGATACTTCAAAGATCTAAAAGTAGAACTACCATTTAATCCAGCAATCCCATTACTAGGCATCTACCCAAAGGAAAAAAAGACATTCTATAAAAAAGACATCTGC
>NW_012153155.1:12486-13911 GCF_000956105.1 Propithecus coquereli | reverse complement strand
CGGGAGGCTGAGGCAGGAGGATCGCTTGAGCCCAGGAGTTTGAGGTTGCTGTGAGCTAGGCTGACGCCACGGACCTCTAGCCAGGGAAACAGAGCCAGACTCTGTCTCAAAAAAAAAAAAGTGGGGGGAGGAAAATGGTGGATTAGGGGTGACTTCCTGGATCTCTGCTCCCAGAGTCGGAGGTGAAGAACACGGACACCCACACCCGAGTGAGGCGCTCTCCCACAGGATCAGCTTCGCGAATCTCCAGAGAAGCAGCGAGGGACAAGCAGTGCTGCGGAAAAAATAAGGTGAACTGGATAAGTTCCCGCAAATATCGGAGAGTGCTGGTCAAACAGGGGGGAGAGCGGCGCGGGACGGCCGCGCCCAGCGGCGGGCTGGCCCGGGCAATGAGATCTGACTCACAGGAATACGACTCTTCCTTTACCAAACCCCACTCCCGCGGAGGCTGGGAAGTGCCACAAGTCAGTATGAAGTGGTAGCACAGACCGACAAGCCATGGGGAGCTGAGACAGGAGCAGGGTCCATTTTGAATTTGCCGGCACGTGGTGCTGGGTCAGCATTGGAGGGGAAGGACTGACCCAAGTGGGCGCTTCCCGGATCGGATGCTGCACGAGCCCACAGGGGAGAGTTTGGAGGCAGCTTCTTGCCACAGGAGACCGCCAGGACTAGATCGGGGGAGGGGAACACCATAAAAGAGGCTCTGCAGGTGGAAATCGCTGAAAGTTCGGCGGGCGCTGGGAGGGACACAGCACAGAGTCCTCCCGCGGATCCGTCCAAAGTCGCCGTGTGTAGGGGGGGGTGGCGGGCTCAGCGGGCGGCTCTGGGAGGCAGCTCCGGGAGTCGGCAACGCCGGACGCCAGCTCTGGATGCCCTCCCGGTGTAGTCGGCTCCAGCGCTGACTAGCAGTGGGTGGGCAACCGCCATTTGGGGAGCCCAGAGCCTGCGACCACCGGGACTTGTTGTCCGGGCAACGGCCAGAGTCATAGCCGCTGCATCCGCGGCAGAGCTGGTCGCCCCTGCGAGGAGGAGAAAGGAGGAGAGTAGCGCGCGCAGCCACTTTTTCTCCTGAATCTGTGGACAGTCTGTCCCAGCCGGGGACTCAAGCCCCGCCTCTGAAAGGGCGGAAAAGGGAGAAAGAGCGATATTTCTGCCGAGTTTCCAGGCGGTCTCCAGCGGCCCTGTTCCATTCCGTCGCTGACGCTGTCCGCAAAAGTGACGGGGAAGTGAGGGTCAACTGAGGGAGACCGCTTGTAGAACTGTGATCTGGGACACATAACCATCCCCTCTGCCAGGCGACTCGACCTCCCGCCCCCCCCCCTCACTCACCGCGCTAAAGGGTCTGCCTCCGCCACTAGGCGGAGTAAAGGGGTCGCTTTTTTTTTCTTTTCTATTTTTTTCTCTATTTTTTTTCTTTTCTAATTT
>NW_012153155.1:0-419 GCF_000956105.1 Propithecus coquereli | reverse complement strand
GCTTTGTATGGAACCAGAAAAGACCTCGTATAGCCAAAGCAATCTTAAGTAAAAAGAACAAACTGGGAGGTATGAGTTTACCAGACTTTAAGCTGTACTACCAGGCTATAGTAACTAAAACAGGTTGGTACTGGCACAAGAACAGAGACATTGACCTCTGGAACAGGACTGAGAATTCAGAGATGAAACCATATGCATATGGCAATCTAATCTTTGACAATGCTAACAAAAACATACACTGGGGAGAAGAATCTCTTTTCAATAAATGGTGCTGGGAAAACTGGATAGCTACATGTAGAAGATTGAAACTAGAGCCCCACCTCGCACCTCTCACAAAAATCAATTCAAGATGGATAACAGACTTAAACATAAGGCATGAAACCTTAAGAATTCTAAATGAAGATGTTGGGAAGACCCTT
>NW_012153154.1:4039-6013 GCF_000956105.1 Propithecus coquereli | reverse complement strand
TGGTTACATGGATTGCTTTTGTACTGCTAGAGTCAAACTTAAAAGTGTGCACATCACCCAGATAGTGTGCACTGTATCCGTTAGATATGATTTCATCTATCTCCTCTTTCCCCCACAACCTGCATGATTTCCGTTGAGTTTTACTTCCCTCTGTACACATGAGTGCTGATTGGTTAGTTCCAATTTAATAGTGAGTACATGTGGTATTTGTTTATCCATCTTTGTGATAGTTCACTTAGGAGAATGGTCTCCATTTTCACCCAGATTTTTGCAAAAGGTATTAATTCATTTTTTGTTTTTATGGCTGAGCAGTACTCTATAGTATATATATACCACATTTTATTAATCCACTCATGAATTGATGGGCACTTGGGTTGATTTCACTTCTTTTTTCTTGTGAATTGTGCTGTAATAAACATTGTAGTGCAAGTGTCTTTTTGATGAAATGACTTTTTTCCTTGGAGTAAATATCCAGTAGTGGAATTGCTGGATCAAATGGTAGGTCTACTTTAAGTTCTTTGAGTTGCACTAGTTTGCAGTCCTACCAATAGTGTGTAAGTGTTCCTGTCTCTCCGCATCCATGCCAACATCTATTGTTTTGGGACTTTTTGATGAAAGAGATTCTCACTGGGCTTAGGTGATATCTCTTTGTGCTTTTGGTTTGCATTTCTCTAATGATTAGTGACACTGAGCATTTTTTCATATGTTTATTGGTCATTCATCTATCTTCTTTTGAAAAGCTTCTGTTCATGTCTTTTGCTCACTTTTTAATGGGTTGTTTGGTTTTATTTTTTTCTGCTTTACTTGAGTTCTTTGTAGATTCTGGTTAATTAGCCCTTTATTGGATGTATAGCATGTGAATATTTTCTCCCATTTTGTAGGTTGTCTGTTAGCTCTGTTGATTATTTCCTTGGCTCTACAGAAGCTTTTTAATTTAATCAAGTCCCATTTATTTATTTTTGTTGTTGCTGAGGTTGCTTTTTGGGGTCTTCTTCATAAATTCTTTGCTTAGGTCAATATCTAGAAGAGTTTTTCCAACATTTTCTTCTAGAATTCTCATGGTTTCATATCTTAGATTTAAGTCTGTTATCCATCTCAAATTCATTTTTTTTTGAGTGGTGAGAGATACAGATCCTGTTTCAGTCTTCTATACATGGCTATCCAGTTTTTTCAGCACCATTTATTTAATAGGGATTCTTTTCCCCAGTGTATATTGTTTTCTGATTTGTCAAAGATCAGATGGCTATATGTGGATGGTTTTATATCTGAGTTCTCTGTTCTGTTCCATTGGTCTATGTCTCTCATTTTGTGTCAGTACCATGCTGTTTTAGTTACTATAGCCTGATAGTATATCTTAAAGTCTGGTAAAGTGGTGCCTCCCGATCTGTTACTTTTGCTTAAGGTTGCTTTGGCTATTTGGGCTCTTTCCTGGTTCCAAATGAAGCATAGAATTATTTTGTCCAGATTGATGAAAAATGACATTGGTATTTTGATGGGGATTGTGTTGAAACTGTCTATCACGTTGGGTAGTATGGACATTTTAACAATGTTGACTCTGCTTATCCATGAGCATGATATGTTTTTCCATTTGTTTCCATCCTCTGCAATTTCCTTCCTTAGTGATTTGTAGTTCTCTTTGTAGAGAGCTTTCATCTCCTTGATTAAATATATTCCTAGATAGTTTATTTTCTTTGTAGCTATTGCAAAAGGTATTGCATCTTTGATTTGATTCTCAGCTTGACTGTTGTTGGTGTTTACGAATGCTACTGATTTATATATATTGATTTTGTAGCTTGAGACTTTGCTGAATTTATTTATCAATTTCAGGAGTCTTTTGGCAGAATCTTTGGGGTTTTCTAGATATAATATCATAACGTCAGCAAAGAACGATAGTTTGACCTCCTTTTTCCCCATTTGGATGCACTTAATTTCCTTCTTTTGCCTGATTGCTCTGGCTAGGACTTCCAGCACTAC
>NW_012153154.1:2602-2994 GCF_000956105.1 Propithecus coquereli | reverse complement strand
TTTTCTTCTGCTGCATTTGGGTTTGGTCTGTTCTTCCTTTTCTAATTCCTTGAAGTGATTCATTAGATTGTTAATTTGTGATCTGTCTTTTTGATATAGGCATTTAAAGGTATGAATTTTCCCCTTAGGACTGCTTTTTCTGTATATCAAAGATTGTGATAACTTATGTCCCCTTTGTCATTTTGCTCAAGGAATTTTTTGATTGCCACTTTCATTCCCTCCTTGAGCCAATAATTGTTCAGTAGTAGATTGTTTAATTTCCATGACTTTGTGCAGAATTGAGTGTTTCTGTTGGAGTTGATTTCTAATTTTATTTCACTATGGTCTGAGAAGATACAAGATAAAATTTCTATTGTTTTGATTTTTTTTGAGACATGTTTTGTGGCCTAAGA
>NW_012153154.1:0-726 GCF_000956105.1 Propithecus coquereli | reverse complement strand
GACTTTAGCAATTCAAACAAAATAATGAGATAAAACTCTCTTGGGTAGAAGGTACTTGGAAGCACTATTTGGTTCATTCTCCACAAGTCATGATATCTCTTGTTGGAAATCATAAGCTGATTGGCTCTATATTCATTGTTAAGGAGTACTCCCTATTAAAAAATCTTTTAAAACCATAAGGCTATGCTTTTTGCTCAGAAAAAATAAACTCTGAAGGGTTCTAAGTTTAAAGAAAAGAAAACAAAACAAATCTGAACCCACAGACACTTGACTCTTAACTGACTCCATTTCCATAATGGTGTAATAGAAAGTATTAACTTCTTAAGTTAGCAGCTTGATATTTGTCATTTCATTGATCTACAATACATCAGTGAATGGTACAACATTTGATAGATAGGGTTCTGTCTTAGTCCATTTGTGTTGCTATAAAGGAATATCTGAGGCTGAGTAATTTAAAAAGGAAAGTTTACTTGGCTCATGGTTCTTCATGCTGTATAAGAAACATGGTGCCAGCATCTCTGCTTCTGATGAAGGCCTCTGGCTGCTTCTATTCACAGCAGAAGGGGGAGGGGAGCCAGTGTGGGCATAGATCACATGGCAAGAGAGAAAGCAAGACAGAGGGAGAGGGGAAGTGCCAGGCTCTTTTTAACAACCAGCTCTCAGTGGAACTAACAGAATGAGAACTCACTCACTACCCCCATTCCCCAGGGAGGCATTTATTTATTC
>NW_012153153.1:5900-7237 GCF_000956105.1 Propithecus coquereli | reverse complement strand
ATGAGTGGTTACGTCCCTCTGCCTTATGTTCTTCTGTAACTACTAGACAGAATTCACATCCTGGAACCCCTCTGAACTTCCCACTGCACTATGCCACAAGGAAGACAATGCAGGTATCTCTCTTCTCCCTTCCTGTATGAATCTCCCTAATGAGGAAGATGTCAGGTACCAGAACAAACAAGTATGAGATATTTTGGTTAGGAATGCCTTTAAGTGCCCCTCAAATATTGTTGTGAATCTTGCTTCCGTAAGGCAGGCTCTTTGAGTCTGGCCCTTTTCCCAAGCGCTACAAGGAAGCTAAGCGTGAGTCACCCCACCAGGCCTACCACAGTATGTCCCCAGCATCACTCCCTACCATGGTAGCCCAGCCCACCCTCTCACACTGGGAGGATTCTGGTTTAAGTTTTCTCAAGGAGTTTTTAGAAACAATGTTGGCCTCTCCATTGAGGGAAGGAGTAGAGAATGCTAATATCAGGGGACTGTTAACTCCGTTTATTCATAGGGGTAGCTCAGTGGACTACCATTCTTGGTAATAGCACAGTTGACCCTTGAGCGACTCAAGTTTGAACTGCATGGGTCCACTTATATTTGGATTTTCTTCTGCTTCTGCCACCCTGAAATAGCAAGAGTAAGCCCTCCTTGTCATCCTCCTCCTGAGCCTGTTCAACATGAAGATGAGGAAGAAGACCTTTATGATGATCCACTTCCTCTTAATGAATAGTAAATATATTTTCTCTTCCTTTTGATTTTCTTAATAACATTTTTTCCTCTAGCTTATTTCATTGTAAAAATATAGTACATATGACATAAAAAACATCTAATTGGATGTTTGTTATTGGTAGGACTTCTAGTCAACAGCAGGTTACTAGTAATTAAGTTTTGGGGAAGTCAAAGTTATACGTTAACTTTCGATTGCACAGGAGTCACTGCCCGTAACCTCCGCACTGTTCGTAGGTCCAATGTAGAAATAAGCTTCCTTAAAAATAATAAGTCCTTGGTGTTAACTGTATGTGTCTTTCATGAATGTGTAGTGGAGATAATATTTTTCTATATTTCTGTTTGGATAGGTTCAAACTGGTAGTAATTAACTGCTAAGATGAAAATACATTTAGATAGGAAATGTCCCTCCCCAAAGACCTCATTTTTATAGGTGAGTTTTATTTCTACTTTGATTAACTTGACTTCTCTCTAAATCATTCTGGAGTTTCAAAGCCCACTTTCAAAAATAAAATTGCCTAAAGTTTGCTCAGCTGAAGCAACTACTTAGAAAGAGTCCAGATTTCTGTTTAAGATTCTGAGTGGGTCAGTGAATAAGCTGACAAGCTCAGTGAGTCATT
>NW_012153153.1:2784-3720 GCF_000956105.1 Propithecus coquereli | reverse complement strand
CACATTACAACCACAATGAGATATCATCTTATACTAGTCAGAAGGGCTATTATTAAAAAGACAAAAAATAACAGATGTTAACAAAGGTACAAAGAAAGGAGAATGCTTATATACTGTTGGTGGGAATGTAAATTAGTACAACATCTGTGGAAAACATTATGGAGATTTCTCAAAGAACTAAAAATGGAATTACCATGTGATCCAGCAATCCCACTACTGGGTATCTACCCAAAGGAAAAGAAATCAGTACATCAAAAAAATACCTGCAGTCATCTGTTTATAGCAGCACTATTTACGACAGCAAAGATGTGGAATCAGCCTAAGTGTCCATCAACAAATGATCAGACAAAGAAAATGTGGTATGTATATACAATGTAATACTATTCAGCCATAATAAAGAATGAAATCATATCTTTTGCAGCAACATGGATAGAACTGGAGACCATTATCTTAAATATAACTACTCAAAAATAAAAAGTCAAATACTGCATGTTCTCACTTACAAGTGGTAGCTAAATAGTGTGTATACATGGACATAAGAGTGTGGACTAGTAATTATTGGAAACTCAGAAGGGTGGGAGAAGGGTGAGAGGTGAGAAATTACTTAATGAATACAAATCTCTGATTTCACCACTACACAATACATCCACATAACAAAATTGTACTTGTATCCCTTAAATTTACACAAATTCTAAAAAAGAAAAAGCTCTAATGCTGACATTTTGGTTACCCTTCCATTCTCTCTCTCATCATAAATAATATACATTATTGCAGACTCTTAATACAAAGAACTGAGATAAAGAACCTAAAAAGAAATATAGTCTGGTCTGCGCTTCCTCCCGCTTAATAGCATGTGTTTTTGAGAGAATTTAGCTATGTAGAAGTGAGTCATGGATATTTTAAGCAAAATATGCAAGAGCCACTCTTTAATTAACA
>NW_012153153.1:0-349 GCF_000956105.1 Propithecus coquereli | reverse complement strand
AATGCTGACAGTTGTTAGTACTGTTTGCATTCTTGCCACGCACCAGGTACTTGGCTGAAGGATTTACGTGTCTTAACTCATTGGATTTTCATCACAACCATCTGAGTTGGGGACTAATATCATCTCTGTGTTTCAGTTGAGAAAGCTGAGGCAGAGATAAATTGAGTAACTTTCCAGAGGTCCCACAGGAAACACATGGTGGAACCAGGATTCAAACCCAGGTAGTCTGGTGTAATATATATATATATACATGTTCCTTGCACCAAATAAGAAAAACAGTTTCTTTCTATATCCCATGTGATAGCTTAAGGTCTTAGTTCTTAAAATCTTAAAGCTTAAAGAACTTAAG
>NW_012153152.1:376109-376478 GCF_000956105.1 Propithecus coquereli | reverse complement strand
AAAGTTTTAACCATGTCTAAATGGATATATACAGGAAGATAAATCATCATGAACAGTTAACTTGTCTTGGTTTTATAGGAAAGAGCTTGCATTTACGGGGTCACACGCTTACAGTTCACATTCATCTGGGATCTGCAACAGAGCAAGAAATAAAGAGTCATTAGTAGATATTAAATAACACTGATTTTATAGTTTCCAAGAATATTGTTTTAAAACCCAACTTCCCTAGAAAGTCCTCTTTGATTACTCTTCTCATTCTACATCCTAACTTTAGTTTTCTGCATATTTTAATATGAATTTATGGGAACAGCATCATAGAGAAAACAAAATCATTGCTTCCCCAATACAATGAAGCTTATTTTAAACCTC
>NW_012153152.1:373207-373620 GCF_000956105.1 Propithecus coquereli | reverse complement strand
GGAAGATAGGAAGGAAGGAAGGGAAAAATAGACATGATATCGACTTCACAACTACTTAAATTTGTCAGAGGTTTATCTATCTACATATAGCAGATGCCATATTTTCTGCCATATTAGAGCAATTCTCACAGGAAATTTGACCTCTTCTTGGGGAAATACAAAAGTCCATATTGCAACCTTTTTTGTCCTCCCCTTTAATGTCTCATTCTAATGTTGTGATTTTCCTCCTTTTCTGAGATCATCAGCAGACCCGTGAAGATGGATACCCAAAATAATTTAAGCATTCCTCCAGTTGCCCACTCAGGATTAATTTTACAGCCACTTCTGTGAAGAAAATTTCTTCATTCACCTCCATGATGATAAAGATAGCAAGTTTGTCAATATGATGTTACAATAACCACAATCTGCAACCA
>NW_012153152.1:370732-372487 GCF_000956105.1 Propithecus coquereli | reverse complement strand
AGCACCCCCATTGATTTCAAAATCTATAGATGTTCAAGTCCCCTATATAAAATGGCAGAGTATTTGCCACTAAGTTCCTAATGCAATACAAATTCTATGTAAATATTTGTTGTATTATATTACTTAGGGAATGATTACATGAAAAAAAAAAAAGTCTGTGCATGTTGACTACAGATGCAGCCATTCATTTTTTTCTGAATATAGTTTATCCGCAGTTGATTGAATCTTCAAATGTGAAACTCATGAATACAGAGAGCCAACTATATATTGAAAACATTTGGACATATGAAATGGATGGATTTTGATGTATAGAGCAGAGTTTGTCAAGAAGAGACAGTATTTAAACTAAGCCAATGATCAGAGGGGAATAATGAAATCCAATATATAGCAGTGTTAGAGATGTCAAGGAAGAAGTATGGTTAAATGATGTGAAATACATCAGAGATTAAGAATAGGAAGGGGGAGAAAGGTCATTGGAATTAGCAAGAAGAAAGCCATTCGAGGTCTCTGAAGGATCTGTTTCAGAAGAATGATGGGCCTAGAATGAAGACAGAAGGAGTTTAAAAGAGGCCCTGGATGGATAGGAGTTAGATGCAGTGAGAGTGATTAATCATGAAAAAAAAAAATATAAGAGTAGTGGAACGAAGGAGAGAAATTACGTGGTACATGAAATAGGCAGCAGGGTCATGTAAAGGTTTTCTTTTATTATTTTGTAATATTGGTGAATATTTACATACAAACAGAGAAGACAGGCTTAGGGAAAAAGAAAAGAGAAAAAAAGGCAGATAGGTTGGGGCCAAGAAGAATAAGGAATCAAACCAATCTGCTATTGCTCATGAACAGAAAGAATCAAGTGTTTGGGTATCAGACAATGTTAAGGATGCTAAACCTAACAAAAAGTCCCCAAAATAAGTACATTCTGGGTTTGGGCTTAGAAAACTGTCATTTGCCAAGGAGAACACGGAGGCTAATGTAAATGGTCTTGACCTTGATACTGAGTTTCACTTTCTTTTTAGGTCCTTTGGAAATGCCTCCGCGATGCACCATATTACGTATATGCCTAACTTGTTCCAGGTATGACATGCTTTTCTTTAGTATTCCAGCCACTGAGCAGATCATGATTCCTCTCACTTTCAGAATTTAGTTTTCACAGTTTCATTTAAAAAAAAATACAAAATACTCCCAACATTTCTTTCCCACACAATTCTGCCATGCATAAATGTAATTTTCAAAGTGTGGTATTTTAATCTATGTGAAATAAACTGAAACAAGAAAAGCTTGGTGCACCTTCATCAACCCTTCAGCTGAAGCCCTTCAGGAGATGGCTGAGCTCCCATTCCAGCCTCACGTCCCACTCTCCACACTGGCTCTTGAGCAACAGGAAACAGCTGATTCACCCATGCTGTGACATGCTGACACCTCTACCTGTAATCATTTTCTACTTCCTCTGTCTTTTGTGCATCCTTTACAGCATATCTAATAAAAAGCATACTTTTAGAAACCTTTTTTGACTATTTCAATCACGTCATTTATTCTCTCTTCTGTGCCGCATTAGTGTAATGAATATTTTTCTGTTATTGCACTTTACGTCCAGATTATAATAATTATGACTTCTTGACATGTATTTGTTTCCTCTGTAAGACAATAAGACCTAAGTTCGGGGACAGTATGTTTTCACATTGACATTGCCACTTTGTAGCAGGTTACTTGGATGGAACAAAAATTCAATAGAAAGAAAAGAAAAAAAGGTAAAGG
>NW_012153152.1:368026-369102 GCF_000956105.1 Propithecus coquereli | reverse complement strand
AGAAAAGTGACTGATCACATTCAAGAAAACTTCCACTAGAGAAATCTACTATGGATTTCTCAGCAGGAACTTTGCAGGACAGGAGGGAATAAGATACTAAGTTTAAAAGTGCTTAAAGAATAAAACTGTCAACCTAGATTACTATATCTTGCAAAATTATCCTTCAAAAAAGGAGAGATAAAGACTTTCCCAGTTGAACAAAAGCTGAGGGATTCCATCAATACTAGACCTCCTTTATAATAAGTGCTAAAGAGAATCCTTCAAATTGAAATGAAAAGACACTAAACAGCAACATGAAGCTTATAAAAGTAGAAAACTTGTTGATAATGGTTAATGTATAGGCAAATACAGAATACTATAATAGTCTAACTATTGTGCATAAATCAGATTTGATGAAAATGATAACTCCTTTTCCATCAATAATTACTTCAAATGTAAAAAAAAATCAACCTCATCGATCAAATGACATAGATTAGATGAATGCACTAAGGAACAAATCCACCTTTATGCTGTCTAACAAAACCTAACTTTATACTGTCTACAAGGGATGCATTTTACACTTAAAGACACACATAGACTACAAGTGAAAGGAGAAAAAAAGGTATTTCATGCAAATGAGACCACAAATCTGCAAATCTGACCACCTGAGTGGTCAGATTTGTATCAGACAAAATGAACTTTAAGACAAAAATTGTCACAAAAGACAAAGAAGGATATTCTGTTAATACAATGATAAAAAAGCCAATTCACCAAGATACTACAACATTTATAAATATACATACTCAACATCAAAGCACCTAGGTATATGAAGCAAACTGACAAGACAGAAGGAAAAAAAGAGAGCAACACGAAAACAATAGAAGTTTTCAATATTCCACTTTCAATAATGGATAGAACCTTCAGATTGAAGATCAGTAAGAAAGAAAATTCAAACAGCACTGCAGACCCAATGGCCCTAATAGACATATACAGAACATTCCACTTAACAGCAGCAGAATACACATTCTTCTCAAGTTCACATGAAACATTCTCCCAGATAGGTTACATATCACATGTTAGGCCACAGAACAAATCTT
>NW_012153152.1:367135-367976 GCF_000956105.1 Propithecus coquereli | reverse complement strand
GGCAAGAGGCTTGTGATTGAAGACTAAGTTGGCCATTAAAAATTCACAGTGACAAGTTTCAAAACTTTTAAAAATAGGGATGTTCAATTTTAAGTGATGGAAAATGCCTCTACCTCTCTAATCACTCAGTCAAATCTACTGATCACAGAAATCGTATGAAGGTATTTTTGAAAACACACACACACACACAGACACACAGACACACACAAAAATACTGATTTCCACATACAGATTTGTTTAGACCAGAGGAAAGAGAATATATACACAAGATGTGATTAAGATTAAAGGTTCAAAATCCCATTTTTCTAAGTGAAGTATCCCAAGAATGGAAAAACAAGCACCCCGTGTACTCACCGTCAAATTGGTATTAGCTGACCAACACTTAAGTGCACATATAGTAGTAACATTCATCAGGTGTTGGGCAGGTGGGAGTGGGGAGGAGGAGATGGATATAGTCACACCTAATGGTGCAGTGTGCGCCATCTGGGGGATGGACATGCTTGAAGCTCTGACTTGGGTGGGGCAAAGGCAATATATGTAACCTAAACATTTGTACTCCCATAATATGCTGAAATAAAAAAATGAAATAAAATAAACAAAAACTAATAAAGGGTAAAAAAAAAATCCAAGTATTCTAATTTCACCATCTATTTTTTTTTTCTTCACCATCTGGGTTTGATCTCCATTGACTGTCTTTTCTCTTGAGAATGGGTGACATTTTCTTGGCTTTTCATGTGTTGAGTAGTTTTTGTACACTGGATATTATGAAAAGAAAAATATATTTAATTAAAAATGAAGGACAAGAGTTTGTATCATTTCTAATTATATACCCATGTAATTA
>NW_012153152.1:363102-365275 GCF_000956105.1 Propithecus coquereli | reverse complement strand
ATTTTTATCTGGTACAAGCAGGCAAACAAGCTCCCTTGGACCTCTTTTATGAGGTTATCAATTCCACTCAAGAGGGGTCTGACCTTGTGATCTAATCACCTCCGCCACACCCTAGCTTTTAATACTATCACCTTAGAGTTTGGATTTCAACATAAGAATTTTGGGAGGGACACAAACATTCAGACCATGGAAAGTATGTACACACAAGGAAATATTATTCAGCCATAAAAGTAAAGGAATCCTATCATATGCTACAACATGAATGAACCCCGAGGACATTATGATAAGCAAAATAAGCCATTCCCAGAAGGTCAAATACTGCATTATTCTACTTATATGAGGCATCTAAAGTAGTGAAACTCATCAAAGCAAAAAGTAAAATGGTGAGTGCCAGGGGGAAAGGTTTGGGGACGTGCTGTTCAATAAGTATAATATAAAGTTTCAGTCATGCAAAATTAAAAATTCTAGAGAGCTGCTATACAACATTGTGCTTATAATGATCAATACTGCACTGTACACTTAAAAATTTGCTAAGAGAGTAGATATTGTTATGTATTTTTAACACCAGTTTTTAAACAAATCAATGTAAAAAATTGTCAATAATCATAATACTTTGTTTTGTTGATAAACAATAAGTAATCAGCACACAAAACCAATTGCTACTGATATCTATGATAATTAAAGCCTGGATAGAAGTGGTGAAAGATGCTATTTCTAAAAAGGCACAGTATTTCCCTCCTAGTTAGCCAAAGTTTTAACGTAATTGTTTGAAAATGCCAGTGCTGATGCTCTTAGTGAAAATCTGTTTGTTTAAAAATAACATAGCTGTTGGTCATATGGCAAGTGTTTCACAAGGAAGAATTAGGAAAACCTATAAAGATCAAATTCAACCTGGTCAAGGTGCTTTCCTGAACCTTCAGGTTACAAGAAACATTTTTATTCTCTTGATTAATAAAGTCTGATACAATTCATCTATGCCATTTTACAAAAGGTCAAATTCTGAGAGTACTCACCATTCATTTACTTATGAAGAGATATAAATGAGACTTTTTATTCAAAGCAAGAAAAATGTACTCAGACCAAGAAAACAATTTGCATAATTTCAGCATCTGCCAGAGGATCTTTGTGTCTTTTGTCTTAACACAACCATAAACTGGCATGGAAGTAGGCATGGTACTTGAAATATCTAGTAACTTCTATGGAAGAGGCAATGACCAATCAGAAGACATGGACATCAACTATATAAAGCAGTAATACTATCCTGGTATGTACTGGTTAAATGTTACTCTTCCCAGAGGAAAGGGGGGAAAAAAAGGTTTATGACTGATCAGGTTCCAGACTTCAAATACACACGAGAATACAGCTGAAAAGTGTTGAAATTTTTTAAAAGTTTGTTTCAGAAGATAATCAATATCCTTTCCCTGACACATGCCAGTTAAATGCAGTTTGTAAAATGGTTTACTTCTTTACTGCATTCTGAGCTATTTTTTGCATGGCTTTTTAGGGAGAATGTGTTACTCTTCTTAGCATATCCAACAAGAACCACTATCCTGACCCTTATAACAATAAATCAGGAATGCAAACGTAACTACATCCTTAACTACCATTGATTAGGTGCTCACACTAAGTCAGAACTGGGTTAGACGCTTCAAGTGTGACTACTAATTCCTTCCAAACTAGAAGATAAGCGCGATTATCCCTTTTTCATAGATAATGAAACCAAGGCTTCAAGAGGCTTACTGGCTTGACTTAGGCCACAGTGACAGACAGGCATTTAAACCAATGTATGTCTGTTCTCAGATCATATTATTTAATATGTGGAAAATAATGCAAATAGATTTCATTTTGGTTGGATTGAATTAAATCTCTTTATCTCACCCTGACCTTCACAGAATCTAACTTAGGCCCATTTCTTAGATCAAGAGAAATTATTCCAAGGTTGCCATTTAGCCCACGTAGAGGATGGAAACATTAAGAGGCAAAAATATCTTTGTTCCCAAATTGATTTACATATCAAAGCTTTTTGTAGAAGGCTGAAATAAACAGTTCAGTTTCTGGAAACTTATTTAAATCAACTTTCACATTCTTTGGAGCAGTTAACCACAACATTTTAAAGGGAATTTATAAGCATCTCAAGCTGGCACAAGATTTGTTCACTTTAGTGTAGCTAAAC
>NW_012153152.1:358452-360142 GCF_000956105.1 Propithecus coquereli | reverse complement strand
AAATGTATATATTTATGCACTTATGGGAAAACAACACAAAAGAGTTATGTTTATTAAATATGTTAAGTTTGCCACAATATCTTGAATTGAAAGCATCAAGAAAATTAATCAAAGCATCCCAGAAAGCTTCAAATTCTTAAGCACTTTCATAACGTTGGTCATCTGATGAACCATCTACCTCTTAGGCTGCTATGGCACCAAAGGCAGTATTTGGGGTCTGCATACTAGTTCTGGTTCCCTGTCCTTATCTCAAAGAGCAAAATATTAGCCCTATCCTGTCTCACAATTTTATACTTTTCTTCATCCTCTAATCTAAACCATGAGGGGCTCCATTTTCTCTCATACACACCCTTTCAGTATATGCTCTGCAACTTCCGATTTGTACCCAGCATGCTCCTATGTCCCGAATACTTTCCCACAACAATCTTGTAAAACCTCTTTGCCCTAAGTGTAACCTAGCTTTGCTCTTAAAAGGAGACTTTTTTTCACTCAATCCAGATGCTTCCAGTTCATGAAGTAAGGTATATATGTCCCTTTTGCTGATAGATTATCACTTTCTTGCCTTTTGCAAAAAACAGTGTTTCTTAATAATTAATCCGTAAAGACATAATCTTAATTGCTATCATTTACTAACATATTAGTCACTTCTCTTCATTCACTGCTGATTTCGGTTTCTTTCTCCTAACTTTCCTTTCCTTTGAAAACTTTTTGTTTATTCTGGGGAACACTGATGATTTTGTGAATAAAGCATCTGAACATCTACCAACCAAAGCTTGATGTGATCTTCCCCTGAACCAATTTTAGCCACTCCCATGACTATGCCCTAAATTTGATATATCAGAAAATTGGAAACCTTTGCATTGTTAATTTCAGATAATTCCACTTTGCAATCATTTTTTTAATACCTTGTATTAAATTGCTCATTTACCTCCACTGCCAGAATTACATGATTCTTCAGCACATCCAATCCATGTTTTCTTTTCCCACAGTTTATTTCCCACCTTGGCTTCCTTTACAGTCTTTTCAAACCTAGTTTACATTTTCCATCGTTTTAATCATTCCCTTGGCCATTGCTTTAACTATTGGCAAAACTCCAATTCTGAATGAATCCTTCATCCACTTTCTCCACATCAGAACCAGAATCACCATATTTGACATGAAGTGAATAATCACACAACCAACCAGACTTCTTTACAGAAATTTTTGAACATTCCCCTCAATTTTCTGTTAAGTAATGCTGAGGAATCCTACTGTTTTTCTCTAGTAGGTTTTTTTTCATGCCCTCAGATAACAATTTCATGTTTTCTCCTCAAGTATTCAAGGTCTTGGCAGATGATCTTGTTTTATATTTATAAATCTTATTCGTAAGATGGGAACCCTTTTCTCTTTCTGCTAGCCACATTTGAACTCAGCCTTTTTTCTTGCTTCCTACTACAATGCATGAAGCATCCCTCCTGTTCTAGAAGTCCATTTCTCCCCTTGTGCTTAGAAGCCGTGCCCTCCAGTTTCTCAAACTCTACTCCCTTGGTCATCCTTCATTTTTCCGCATCATTATTTCTTTACTTTCTACTTGGTTACTTCCATTGACTTTAAAGACTTTCTCTAGAAAGTCTCATCTCTTAGAATCTTACATTGACCCCCAAATCATCCCTCAGAAATTGCATCATTTCACAGATCTCCTTGGTAGTCA
>NW_012153152.1:356906-358402 GCF_000956105.1 Propithecus coquereli | reverse complement strand
GAAAGTATACACTATAAGAAAATAAACTTACAGGCCAATAACCCTGATGAATAGAGATGCAAAATTCTGCAACAAAATAGTAGCAAAGTCAATGCAGCAGCACATGTAAAGAATCATACGACATGACTAATTTGTATTTATCCCTAGGATGTAAGGATGTTTCAACATATGAAAATTGATGGTGGTGATACACCACACTAACTTAATAAAGCACACGATCATCTCAATAGAGGCAGCAAAAGTATTTCACAAAATTCCACACTCTTTAATGATAAAAACACTCAACAAACTAGCAAGAAAAGAAAATTACCTCAACATAACAAAGATCATTTATGTAACGTCCATAGCTAATATCACACTCAATAATGAAAAAGTAAAAACTTTTCCTCTAAGACCAGGACAAGGCCAGAACACCCACTCGCACCACTTCTACTCAGCATATTATTGCAAGTGCTAACTAGAGATATTAATGGGGAAATAGCCAAGTAAAAGGCATTCAAATCAGAAAGCAAGAAATAAAATTAATTCTGTTTACGGATGACATGAGCTTGTACATAGAAAATCCTAAAGATTACACAAAAAACTGTTAGAATTAATAAAAGAATTCAGTAAGTGTTAGGAGTAAAATTAACACACAAAAATCAGTTGTGTTTCTACCCATTAATAAGCAGCAATATGAAAAGGAAATTAAGAAAAAAACTCACTTAGAAAAGCATCGGAAAGAATAAAAGACTTAGGAATAAACTTTACCAAGGAGGTGAAAGACTTGTACACTGAAAACTATAAAACAGTCTGAAATAAATTAGAGACAGAAATAAATGGAAAGGTATCCTGTGTTCATGGATTGGGAGATTTAATATTGTGAACATACTCATACTTGCCAAAGCTATCCACAGAGTCAATGAAATCCCTATCAAAACCCAATGACATTTTTTTAAACAGAAATAGGGAAAAAATTCTAAAATTCATAAGGAATCACAAAAGGACACCAGATAGTCAAAAGAGTCTTGAGAAAGAAGGACAAAGGTGGAGGCCCCACACTTCCTGGTTTTAAAACATATTACAAATCTACAATAATTATAACAGTATGGTACTGGCAAAAAGACAGGTATACAAACCAATGGAACAGAATAGAGAGCCCAGAAATGAACTCATGCATATTACATCACTGATCATTGACATGGGTGCCAAAAATATACAGCAGGGAAAGTATAGTCTCTTCAATAAATGGTGTTGGGAAAACTGGATAGCCACATCTAAAAGAATGAAACCAGACTCCTATTTTACACCATGTACAAAAATAAACTAAAAGTGGATTAAAGATTTAAACATAAGATCTCAAACTGTGAAAATCCTAGAAGAAAGCATAGGGTAATATAACAGCTTCAAGATATTGATCTTAGCTGTGATTTTGTGGATATGACAGCAAATGTACAGGTAACAAAAGTTTTGGCAAGGATGTAGGAAAATTGGAGCCCATAGTGTACTGTTGGTGG
>NW_012153152.1:342749-344891 GCF_000956105.1 Propithecus coquereli | reverse complement strand
GGACTCAAATTGAAACTTAGCCTATTGACTCTCCTAGGTCTCAGGCCTTGAGACAAAAACTGGAATTACATCATTAGCTCTTCTGAGTCTCCAGCTTGCCAACTGCAGATTGTGGTACAGAAACTGTAGAAATTTTCAACCTCCATAACCATGTAAGACATTCCTTATAATATGTATCTTCCTCTAAATATATATCGGTTCTTTTTCTCTGGAGAACCCAGACAAATACAGTAGAAATGGCAAGTATCATCTCAGTTTTACAAATTAACCAAATGTAAATAATGAAGATGATCTCACAATGTACATCTACATTTCTTTGCAAAGTCACTCGATATGGTTACAAAAAATTCTAGAATTAGACCCCATGTAATCTCCATCCTTACTCAGTATTATATGCACAGATACCTAATTTCACATCCACAAGGATTCTTGAAGGGTCTGCTTTGTTTTACTATGTGCATATAATGGTAATGGACATTAAAAAAAATCATTTTAAAATTTTATTAAGGAAACTTACATATATGACTTAGACCATTTCATAGAGTACTTATTAATTTCATTTTTCCCCTTGAAAAAAATTATTGGATGAAAAATCATTGGAATAATTATGCCTAAAAATACTTGGTCATTAATAAAAGACATTTTAAAACACTTCATGTGGGGAAAAATGCAGTCTAGAAAAAGAGAATACTTTTTTTATATACCCGAATTGGCAAAAGTTATTTAATAGTCTCCAAAACTTCAGCAATTTATTGGCTTATAGGCCCAGGGCTATAAAATATCATAAAACTGTGTATTATTATTCTTGGAATAGGAAATGGGAAGAGTGTGGTATATTTCTATGGAAAATGAATACAAAGACAGACTCAGGATGGGGCTGTTTTAAGAAACAAAGTCAGAAGTATACAAATGACTAACATTTGCTTGCAATCAATTTTTATTTAACTTTCTCCAATGTTTTGGCTTTCCCTCAAACATTTGATTGTAAATTCCAGCTATTTATACACAAAATCTAAACATGTCAATAAGAAATACCTATGCGCTAAAGCATAGGATGACCTGATAATACAAATATATTATGCACTATTGGGGCTCCCATTTCTAATTCATTTCAAATGTGACGAAAGGGAAGGGATCCATCAGTTTGCCATCCTGGGAAGGAAATGTTGCATGACTCTGAGATTCGGGATAGGGAATGGAATTTGTCAGGGTGGGGAGCAGGGAGGATGATCGATAAGATATTCAAAGAAGCAGGTGAAAGAGAAGTAAGGAAAGAAGAAAAGAAATTTTCAAAGATGTTGCTGTGGGTTGCAACTTAAGTCCTTTTAAAGTTTTTTGAGAGTTGCAAGTGAAAGTGGGAATCTTTTTAAAGTACTTTTGGTTGCTGGATTGTACTCCTTTGACTATTTCATCCTCAGCCAAAGCCATGCGGGGGCTATAATTTACATATGGTCACGATACATTCTGCAGGGCACAGCTCATGGTTTTGGACCTAAAGTATCCAGATCCAACTAAAAATCTTCACTGTAAACCTGAGCCAAGTGTGAGTTCTCTCCGACAGACGTGACTGTTGACACCCTCCTGTCATGGAGAGGAATTAATCAGACAGGCTCCACGACAGCAGTTCTTAGAAAGCTACAACAAAGTTGCAGAGACAATGCACAGATGACACTAAAATAGAAGTAGGGGATTTTTGTAGAGAAAACTAAGGCTTATGTGGTATTATATGAGTTTTCTCCACTGATGAATTTTGAAAACCCTCTGGTGAAACTACATTGGAAATGAGGATCTCAGTGACCTCTTGTGCACAGGCTCTCTTAAGGTATTGCAGGCCCTTTCGATGCCAAGAAATTGTCAATGGCTGACTCAGTAGGGTTGGTTTAAGCATCTTCCAGACAATACCAGCAAAGAGAAGATACCCTTCACTACTAGTTGTTATGGAATTTGCGACCCATTGGAGTTTTTCCACCCGTTGGTAGAGTGTGTTCCCCAATAGAAACTAGAAAAAATTCAGTGGATCTAAAGTAGTTTAATCACCTAAAAATGAGTCAGCAAGTGAGTGCTGTATAATTAATTCTTAACATTAGCATTCCAGGTGGGGGCATTTCCAATGTTTACCTAAAGATGGACTGGGAATACAAA
>NW_012153152.1:337228-339069 GCF_000956105.1 Propithecus coquereli | reverse complement strand
TATGAAAATAAACATTTTTTGAGGCCGTTGATTGTCAAAGTTCTTTCTAGGACAGAGTAATCTCCCATCTCTGAACACCTGCATTTAAATCCAAGTTTTATCTCTTATTCTTGTAGAACCCTTACCAAAACACTAAACTAATTTGGGCCTTAACTTCTTCCTGTGTAGAGTGGTGATAATACAGATCATATAACCCACTACTTTAAGGTTGAAAAGTTAGTACAGATACAAGACTTAGAACAATGCTGGCATATATCAAGCGTTCAACAAATATTACATATTATACTTTCATCAGTACATATAAAGACATTTACTGCACATTCCCCTTGGTATGTACAAGTGGTTGGTATTTTGAATTAGGATATAAACATGGATGTTTTATTTCAGTCGCAAAGTCAGTAAAATAATGAATCAAAGAAATAGTAAAAGAGACACAAGCCCTATAAGCATCTCACCTGTATAAAGTGCATAAAACAATTGACACTCAATATCAACTCTCTCCTATGTCAAATTTCTGCATTTTATGGATTGGTTCATGGCTCTACTCTGTTCCATGGGTTGTTTTATTCCTCCATGTCATTATTATAATTATAATAAGCATATTATTGCTTATATCCAGTGTGACATTTCACCTGTGCCTTGTCCTTCTTTAAATGTTTCTTGGCTGTTCCTAAAACTTTGCATTTCCTTATTAAATTTAGACTTAACATGCCAACTTTCATTAAAAAATAAATGAAAGTACTGAGATTTTGCCTGAAATTGCACTTTGTAAATAGAACAATTTGGGAATACTTGAAATATTTGTGATAACCGTCTTCTAATAGATGAACACTTTAAGTCTCCAATAGTAAGTTATCTACATTCTTTTACATGAGAAGCTTATTAAACTGTTATTCATTCTAATAACTCATTTGTATATCTAATTCATTGTATCACGTATGCATAGGAACCATATTATAACTTTATTTTCAGTCTTCATGACATTTATTTATATTTCTTGTTTTATTGTATTTGCCAGGCCCTCCAGTAAAATATGAAAGAACAGTAGTTCTAAAGTAAACTCTTTGCGTCTTCTCGATCTTAAAGACATGATAACACAGATTTATCATTATGATGCCTATCACCACTGGACTGCAGAAAACCTTTTGTGGATTAAGAAGATTCACTGTATTCATAATTTTTTGGAATGTTTTAAGATTAAGGAACTTGAATTTTACAGATTTTTCTGTCTACTTAGATGATCATATGATGTTTCTTCTGCAATCTGTCTGTCTAGGTAATTATATTAATAAACTGCCCTCTGGTAAGTTAGTCCTTCCTTCCTCGGTTAAACTCAACTTGGTCATAGTAGCTCATGGTTTTTAAGTATTTCTTGATTACAAAAACTGTTATTTTACTTTTTGTCAGAATTATTTAATCAATGGCTTGAAAAAGATTGGCTTCTAATTTTTCTTTCTCCTCCTGTCTTTATCAAGTTTAAGTAACTATGTTATCCTAACTTCAAGGAAATAAGTTTAGAAGTGAAAATGTGTAGTATTTTTTCTTCATTCTCAGTATGGAATAGTTTCTATACAAGTGCAAGTATCTGCTTTAGAAATGTTAGTAGATATCACCATTAAAAACGTATGGACACCCAATGAATGGTATTGTTTTGTTTTGTTCATGGGAAAATATTTATCTACTGTTTAAATGAATATTTAAACAGATTTCAGATTTCCCACATTTCTTGAAAACATTTTGGTGACTAAGATTTGGTGACTTAGCTATGATTGTTAAACTTACCTAATTTTTTAAATTTTGGGCAAAATTTGTTCTTAATATTTTCTTATTACCTTTTTAGT
>NW_012153152.1:335194-337178 GCF_000956105.1 Propithecus coquereli | reverse complement strand
GACGTGAACTCTATATCTTTCTTTTTTATATTATATCCCAGTGCCAAAGGCATGCTTGTAAATGAACATTTGTTGAACAAATAAATGAAATAGCTCTATTGGAAGATAACATTCAAGTAATCAATTTTAACTTGGATAATGCTTAACACATTGACGGCCATGTGAGTTGTATGTAACTCAGGCTAGTTTTGACCCCGGGGACTTGTGAAGCAAAACCTTGCAGTTGGTTCATGAAAATCTTACTTGTTGATGTTCTTATTGTTACAATTAATATTGACAATTTAATTCTAAAAATGTGGATTGCATTGTATATAACTCACTCACAGAAAACAATAAAAAATAACAAATTAGAAAGGATCGTTTTGTTTTAATAAAACAGCGTGGTCCCAGGAAAATTTTTTTTTTCTAGTGTAGTAGTCAATGTGTTAAGACGCATGTATTTCAAAGAGAAAACAATATAAACCATTATGTTGCTAAAAATCATTTTTTATTATGAACATGCAACCCACATGTGTTACTTTGTGGAGATTGGAAAGATTCTAATTCATTTCATTTTTTAATTTAGTATGACTCTAAGATCAATGCAATAAAAACATTCTACACCACCTAAATTGTATTATCAATGTTTGTGATATCAAAACATTATTACAGGTCCATACAGGCTTTCTAATAAGAAATACAAAACCAACGATTTGCCCTTCCTCATTTTATATGCACTCTCAGGCTCCATGCTGTCTCTCTCTTTTTTTTTCATTCTTTATCTTTAATTCCAGCATATTACAGGTGTACACATGTTTAGGTTACATATATTGCCTTTTCCCTGCCCAAGTCAGAGCTTCAAGCGTGTCCATCCCCCAGACGGTGGGCACCACACCCACTAGGTGTGAATATACCCATCCCGTCCTCTCTCCTCCCACCTATCCGACACCCGATGAATGTTACTATTTTATGTGCAGATAAGTGTTGATCAATTAATACCAATTTGATGGTGAGTACGTGTGGTGCTTGTTTTTCCATTCTTGTGATACTTAGGAGAATGGGCTCCAGCTCTATCCAGGATAATGTAAGAAGCGCTAGATCACCATTGCTTTTTGTGTCTGAGTAGAACTCCATGGTATACATATACCACATTTTATTAATCCACTCATGAATTGCTGGGCACTTTGGGTTGTTTCCATGTCTTTGCAATTGTGAATTGTGCTGCTATAAACATTCTAGTGCAGATGTCTTTTTTATAGAATGTCTTTTTTTCCTTTGGGTAGATGCCCAGTAATGGGATTGCTGAATCAAATGATAGTTCTACTTGTAGCTCTTTGAGGTGTCTCCATATTGCTTTCCACAGAGGTTGTACTAACATGCTGTCTCTTTCTGAACTGAAAGCCTGCATTAGATGTTCATTCTAACTTGATGCCATTGCTCACATATAGCAGCTCTGTCCATCAGAAATATAATGAAAGCCACATATGTATTTTTGAATTTTCCAGTAGTCATATTAAATAAGTAAAACAGGTAAAATTAATTTTAATGACATATTTTATTAACTCATTATTTCCAAAGTATTATTATATGTATTATTATTGAGATATTTTACAGTCTATTTTTAATACTAAGTCTTAGAACCCAGTAAATATTTTATATTTATAGAACTGCTTAATTTTGATGCTAAATTTTATCTGAAATAATGATTTGGATTACATTTTATTAAATTTACCATTGAAAAAGTAGCTTCATCTACCCAAATCATTCCGAACATACTTAAAAGTTTCCAAAAACTGAATTACCTTTTTAAAAAAATTTCAACTAATTAAAGTTAATTTAAAAATTTAGATCCTTAGTCATGATAAACACATTTCAAATGCTCAGTATTCACATGTAACTAGTGGCTACCATTTTGGATAGCATAGCCATAAAGAAATCAAGGGGCAAAATTTGATTACCTTTCCCTATGGAAGTTTGTATCCAAATTAATTATTTTAGATTTTAA
>NW_012153152.1:328767-332004 GCF_000956105.1 Propithecus coquereli | reverse complement strand
ATAACCACTATCAACTACTGCCACCTTTCTTATAGTTTGATACTTGTGATGGTCATCCCTAATTTCTAAATTAGAATTTTCATTCTTTCCCTCCATATGCTGCTGTTTCTCTCCACCATTACTTTCATCTGAATATGTTTACATTTACTCTTGAAAATCCAAACCATTAGTAACACACCTCAAATATATTTAACAGAATATGTTAAAGCCCACTTAGGTCAAAACAGCTCAGCACATTGATGGTTGTTGGTTTGCTGAGTGGCTGCCACTTCTCTATCTTAAATTGATTCCTGTAAAGGATCGGTCTGCTAATGCACAAAGTGCTCTGAATACTGTTTGGGCAGGACAGTCATTACTTACATCACAACACCCATGATCTTTCCCAGCTTTTGTGGGAAAACATATATACACTCACCAATTTTTTGCAGCCCCAGCAAAGCTTGCTAATCAGGTGCAGGCTGGGCTCCTTTCTGCCAAGATGGAAGCAGGGTTTGTGAGTTCTCTGCATTCCTCAGACTCACTGGAGGGTACACCTGGTCTTAGTTAATTGGGTGAAGGAGTTTTGCCTGTGAGGTGAAAGGAATTAGTGACAGGTTTCCTATTCTCTTGACCCCCTGAGGTGGGATAAAAAGCATGACTGGCTCCCCCATTTTACAAGACCAATTGGGGAGAGACATAATTAAAGTAAAGATGGTGTGGCATGAAGTTTTTCTCTTATTTTGGGTTGATAAAGGTCATATAGCACAATATTAAACAAACGTTGAGTTAGCTGGCTTTATGTTTTAAGATTTAGCTAGCGAGCAGTAGAGACAACCAACTACATCATTTAGCACCACTGGGTTATAAATTTGCCATTATGTGATTTAGTTGAGTGATGCTGAATAGGACTTATAAAGTTTATTGGAGTTCAAGAAAGGAAACCATCACACCTGGCTAGGTCTGACATAAGGGAAAGTGCCTTGTGGGAATTGGTCAGACCTTCTAATATGATCAATGGCCTGATGTTACCCAGCCGAAAGAAATAAAAGACTTGACTTGGAAAGTGTGTTAATTCTTTCGGGCTATTTAGTATAATTTAATGCACCGTAAAGTGCCCCAGGGTATTGAAAGAGTTAAACTCCCTGGACAAAATGAAGAATTACTCCCTTTTTCCTGGAAAAATCTGGCCCATATGTATAGAAAGAACTTTATTAGCAAGGGTATTAAAATTGGTTTCACTATAAGCGATTTTCCTAGGTCCCATTTCTGTGCCATCTGTCCTTTTTTTTTTTTTTCTTACCAGAAAAAGCAATAAAATGTACACGTTTTCTAAAAAGAAAAGAGTAGAGTTTTATGGGATTCAAGGGTAGTTAAAATTCCGTTCTCTTCTACAATATAGCTTGATCTTTCAGAATACTGTTTTAATAACTAATTTCTAATATCTATTGCAAATTGTCCATACTTTATGTTAATGATTACACAGACAAACTGGGCAAAAACTATCAACAAAACAAACCCCAAGTAATGTAAACAGTAATGATCATTGCTAAGGCAAATGGTTGTTATGGTTTTGATACAGAAAGGAGAATCACAACAGATGAAACATGAAATAGGGTTAACCTTGCCTTCATGGTCTGCTTATAGTAAAAAAGAAAAAGAAAAGCATTTAAATTAAACAATTGAGTCCTGCCAAGAAAGGCTCCTAATTTCCTGGTCTTGGAGTCTCATCACAATAGAAGATCACTGGTAATAAAGAATGAAAAGAGTCAATCAGTCATGACCATTGACACTGATTTTTGTTTATAAAACACTCCCCTTACTCCTACCTTGCCCTCTTAGCTATGTCTTTGCCTGGATTTAAGTTTTTTGTTATGGAGTTTTTATCTGTACTTGCTTAACCTTCACACTTGTAGCACATACCATTTTAAACTGAATAAAAGTTTTCAGTTGTACTTTTAATAACCCACCAAATATTCTCTATATTTTCTGTTGTAGAATCATATTAAATACTGTCATAAAGGAAATTGCCCTAAATGAAGAAAGAAATGAATTTGGCCCATTTCTGTTTAGTGATAGATTTTTGACCTTTATGTAATTTGGATGCCATTTCCTGAAATCCTGTGGGCTGGAATATGACATTCTGTGATACTAATAATATTCCAAACCAAACCCTTTTAATGCATTAATTCCGAATCATTTTTCAAATAAATAAAGAGCATTACACATGTTATTCAACAGGGGAAAGTCAAGGACAGGAAGCTTAATTTTCCTTCCTGAAGATTTTCTTTGAGTAGTAGATAAGTCAAGGATAGAGATTAAAATAACATATTATTGGTTTCCTCTGCCATTAGATCATGAGTATTAATATTTCATTCAGCTTCATGTTTCTGAATTTACTAGAATGTAGTGGCACCTAATTTCTATAGGCCTTTGGGTTTTTAAAGCCCTTTTTGCTCCTAATTTGGTTACCTAATTTGATCTGCAGGACAGATCCACACACAGGTCGAATTCTGCAAACTCCGGTTTTCTCTGTCCTAGAATGAGGGAGTAGCCTAGACAAGGCTACAAACCTGGTGGACTATTAAGCAAGCTCATGGGTCCAGAATGGCTTCTCCCTTTGTTGCAGTCTCTGTTAGTATACCAAAACTAAAAAGACTTCCTGACGTTTTTTCAAACAATGTTTAGAAAAAGCTTACTTGGTTTTTTTAATAACATAATACATAACTATTTAAAATATGTGGAGAAAACAGAGAAATAAAATAAATAATCATCCTCATACGTCTCTACTGTTAATATTTTCTTTCTATTCTTTCATTTGTGCATTTGTGGAATGTGACACAATGCTATAGTATCATTATTGAGTTCTGACTTTTTCCACTTAGCATTGTAATATAAATATAACTATGATAAGAAAAACTACTTGTGAATTTTGTTTTAACGGCAATTTAGTAATAGCAACTGCACATATAGACTTTTATTAATATTTTGCTACTCTCTATTTGGACATTTAAAACATTGTTGAGTGGAATACTATAAAAATGAAATGTTTGTTCACATGGTATTAAATAAATTTAATGTTGATTGCTTAAAATTTTCTAGAGGTAAATTTTTCCAATTATGAAAATAAATATTTTTTGAGGCTGTTGATTGTCAAAGTTCTTTGTAGGACAGAGTAATCTCCCATCTCTGAACACCTGCATTTAAATCCAAGTTTTATCTCTTATTCTTGTAGAACCCTTACCAAAACACTAAACTAAT
>NW_012153152.1:316215-317767 GCF_000956105.1 Propithecus coquereli | reverse complement strand
GTGCCTTACTGTCTGTACTAACACAAGTACTTAGTATAACCCTATGAACTTATAAGTACCTTTTTGTTGACCGACAAAGGCATTTCAAATCCTTGGACAAGTGGATTGTAATACTTTTAATCCAGTTTCCTAATCTAAATTATGATGGTAATGGTTATGGTATTCAGGAACTTCAATTGCCCTGTTAAATGATGTTAAATTAGTTGCAAACAACAAGTTCCTAAAAGTTGAAAACTTAAAAGTCACTGGAAAAAGATAAATATAAATACAGATCTCAAGATATTATATGTGATAAAATACATCTTCTTGCAAATAGGCAGCATTTGTGAAAACAAGATTGTTTTCCTTAGTGTTAGTGTCTTCAGTAAACACTTTGCCAAATTTCCATTATAGATCAAAGAGAGAACAGAAGGCCGCAAAGATAGTAAAAACAAGTTTTGGACTATTTCCATCATTTTTATCAAGTGATTTAAAATTATCTAACAGCAAACATTCTGAAGTAGACTTTTTATTTTTGACCTTAAAAATTATTATGTTTTAATTTGAAACCTTATATTTTTATGAAGCATTATTGGATTTGGGTTGCATATGTGAGATGGGGAGAGATGTTCCCATCTGACTATACCTCATATCTTTTTCTTTTTCTTTCAAACAGTTGAGGTTATGAGGGGTCCAAATACAGACACGCAAAGAAAAAATTATAATAATAAAGTATGAAATAGAAACCAGGAACTTGGAATTCTCTAAGAGGTTGAACTTTTTACCCTACTAACACTGTTTTTTCCCTTCTTTCTCAAGATGTCGATCTATCTATTAATCACCACTAAATCCTCTGAGGATTATTTAAAAAAATATGTGAGTATGTGTACGTATGTGTGTTCATTCCCTATTGAATGAATTAGAGTTATTGGGCAAATTAAAACAAAAAATGTATGTCACTAAAACTTAAAATTGAGTGTTTTTTCTTTATTTATTTTGGTCTACTTCTGTTTTCTCTTTATTTAGGGAAGAGTTGTCTAATACTTTAATCTGTCTCTCTTACTCAGGATGCCTTCTTGCATAATCACGACTGCTCTGTGCTTGGCATGTTGACCTCTAACCTTTCTGTCATTAGACAAAGTAGGCAATGATACCCTTATGTAAAGACGAATGTTTGTACACATTTCTAGCACTCGAAATAGCTCCCTGGAACCTTTGACAAAGGACTACATACCACTGTCCCCATCATAATTTGTGTATTGGATTATTGCTTGATTGAATTATAAATCTGATGAGATTTGTTTTCTCATATCCCTCCCTTTAGTGACAGTATCTCCGTATTTCTTATCCAAGTTGCATTATGGAAATTCCGTGACTGAATCAGTCTTTTCTTCTCCTTCCAACCTTGTATTTCTTCCTATCTTCCCTCATGAAACTCACATAAATAGGGAGAATTTTAGAAAATACATAAGATAAAAATTTGGATGTTTATAGCTTAAAAATGTGTATATGTGTAATTAGGAGTTTCTGGACAGTTCTTTTTTAACTTTTATTTCTCATGGTCATCTGAACC
>NW_012153152.1:314603-316165 GCF_000956105.1 Propithecus coquereli | reverse complement strand
GTATTCCACTTTATTTTGCTTTATGGATATTGCGCTTTTTAGAAATTGAAGGTTTATGGCAGCCCTGTGTCAAGCAAGTCTGTTGGCACCATTTTTCCAACAGCATGTGCTTCTTTTGTGTCTCTGTGTTGTATTTTGATAATTGTCCCAATATTTCAAACTATGGTGATCTGTGATTAGTGATCTTTGATATTACTCCTATAGCAATTGTTTTGGGTACCATAAACCACACCCATATATGATGGCAAACTTAATTGACAAATGCTGTGTGTGTGTCCTCACTACTCCAGTCAGCCTCTCCCCAGGCTATGCTCCTCTTTTCAGGCCTTCCTATTCCCTAAGAAACAACAGTGCTCACATTAGGCCAGTGAATAATGCTACAATGTCCTCTCGGTGTTCAAGTGAAAGAGTCACACATCTTTCACTTTAAATCAAAAGCAAGAAAAGATTAGGTTGGTGAGGAAGGCCTGTGGACAGCTAAGACAGGCCAAAAGCTAGGCCTCTTGCATCAAACAGCCAAATTGTGAATGTAAAAAAAGAAAAAAAAAAAAACATTCTTGAAGAAAATTAAAAGGGCTACTTCGGTAAACACATGAATGATAAAAAAGTGAAACAAGCTTATTGCTGATATGGAGATAGTTTTAATCATCTGGATAGAAGATCAAACCAGGCATAACATTCCCTTAAGGCAAAGCTTAATGCAGAGCAAGGCCCTAACTCGATTTCTATGAAGGCTAAGAGAAGTAAGGAAGTTGCAAAGGAGAAAAAAAATGATGCTAGCAGAGGTTGGTTCATGGAGTTTAAGGAAAGAAGTCATCTCCATAACTCCATAAGGAATTGTGGAAGCTCAGCTGGGAAATGGTATGCTGCCATAGGTGAGCATGGTGGAATGATGGTGGAGATTCGAGTTTGGAGAGAAGTAGTGGCTACTAGCCACTGGGGCAGGGTACACTCTTGCACTGGCTTCGCTTGAATATGGCACCTTATAGCAGCAGCTTCAATCATGGGGGCATAACATTGGCATCTTATCTGGAGCAACGCAGCTATGTAAACTCCTGGCATCTCCTCAGACTGTGCTCAGGGACTGTGAGAACTGCAGAATTCTCCAGCAGCAAAAACTGCAGGTGTTATGGAATTCATTGGGGTTGCTGGAGGCAAATTGCTTACCTCTCCCTAAGCAGGAAAGCGTTTTCTGGTTCTGAGCTGATCCTGACTGGGTAAATGGGTTGGCAGCATCAGGGTGCCTCGTTCCTTTCTCTTTGTGGCCATCCTGCATCTTTGTGTTCCACAGTGTGTCCAGCAGCCCCCTGCTGCACCCCAGCATTCTGCCCCAGACATGCTAGTCAAAATAACAGCTGTTTATTCACCGATGTGGTCCTTTTTTAGGTGAAAGGGGACAAGTACCAGGCACCTTTATTCAACCATATTTCTGATGTTATCTTAGCCCACACTTCCTTATTCACTATGTGACAAAAATTCACAATCTTCACTTAAATCTTACATCTAGACACAAATGATATTTGCAGACATGTATTTTCTTTGTTTTCAGTTTTTCCTGAGTC
>NW_012153152.1:310680-311718 GCF_000956105.1 Propithecus coquereli | reverse complement strand
GGGGGGGGAGGGGGGCTGTTAGCACCTCTCTGTTTATTCGCTCACAATAATACACAGCCCCTCTGTATATATTCTTGATGACACTCTCAAATTAAATACTGAAATAATATGTGATTAAGTATTTACAATGAGGAAGACATCGTTCGGAAAATAGCATGTGTTCTAAGGAATGATGGATAATCTCAGGAAGCATACCTTGCAACGAATCAATAATAAGACCACATTTTTACACTCAATAACATTGCCTTTTTTTAGTGTTTTGTTGATATTAAAGAATTGATCTTTAATTGGATCTTCAGTCTCAATTATGATTTATACCATAACCAAAACTGTGTCTTTAAAGATATAAAACACTTAACTCTAACTTTTCGTGGTAATAAATCCAGCATATATGGTAACTGTAAGAAAAATAAGCCACGCTCATAAACTGAAAAAGAAAATCAAAATAAAGGTGTACAAGTTGTCAAAGCTATGATACACAGTATTTCCAAATTTGCAAAATTTAAAGCACAAGGAAAAAGCTGGTCGTGTTCTCACTGTTGTTTTTTTAAACTGTATTCGGTCTTTAGCTTACTACAATCTGGTTATTTAGTTCAACTCCTTAACTGCATTAATTTTTCTTTAGGAATCTTCAGATGCAAGTCATAGTTACATATAGAATCATCAATATGAATCCAATTGAGATATTAGCACCAGCTACTTTAAATAGTTTTACATTATTTAGATCATTAGAAATATAATTAAATTTTGTCTGATTTCCAGGAAAGTGATTTAAGAAGAGAGTGAATTGATGCAAGTAAAATATTAAACCTTAAAATCAGGAGTGTTAACATGTTGAACCCCTAAAACAACTAATTTGAAAGTAAACATGATAATAAATGGAGGAAGAATCAATGCTAGCAGGTTAAAAAAAAATTCAAACTCAATATTGATTGAAATATGTTTTTATTTAATTTTAATTCATTTTGCATGTAGATAATATAATGGGATTAAAGTAACTGAAATGACTATCCCTAGAATACTTATGTGACATATAAA
>NW_012153152.1:307185-308558 GCF_000956105.1 Propithecus coquereli | reverse complement strand
AATATAGATAAAATCATGTACAGATTTTAACGTTGTATAACGTTGAAGAGAAGAAAAGAATTTATAGAAAATTTACTATAATATGATTCCATTTTTATAAAGCTCACTGCAAGCAGAATTAAACACTCTATTAGTGTCCAATAGAGGGATTGGGGAGAGAACGCACATAAATACTACAGAATGAGAAATAAAAAGAATTTTTATTTTTAATTTTGGTCTTAGTTTTATAATTTTTATTTTAGCTTTAGACATCAAAATTCACGTGTGTATTATATATAATCTTTTCTGTGCATCAAATTAGACTCATAAATTTCAGACTTAGCATTGACCATGTACCCATCCCTCACAGAAAGATGTGTATGGATGGGTATTAGTGTTAAGTAAATGTGGATACAGATGCTGGTCTTCCACTTACTACCTCTGCAGACTGGAAAAGAATACATAACATTCTAAAGGGTAAAAGTAATTATTAACTCCATCTAGTATTATAAAAGGAACAAGTAAATCATATTTATACGATACATGTAACACAGTGCTTAGAATATAGAAAACGCTCACCTTTGAGTATCTAATTGTTAATTACCAAGGTGACTACATCAAACAAAACAGCTTCAAATTAGTTTACAACTTTGGTGAGAGAAGGTGTTTTGAAAATCATTTTTAAATCAGGATTCGAAAGAGACATCGTAGGTTTGAATAGGCAGGCAGAAAGAAGAGGAAAATTTTATCATGAAAAGGTAAGAATATTAGAAGATCAAAAACTAAAAAAAAAAAAAAGAAAGAAAGAAAAAAGGAGGGAAGGAAGGGAGAAAGGGTGATAAGTAGACATATAAACAGGAAATTTCAAGTTGATTGAGAAAGAAGGCAGAACACTCAAAATAATGAAAAAAAGATGTTTGAGACCACAGTGAGAAACTGAGTATATTCATGGGAGTAGATAGAGAGACTGGGGGTTAGAGTATAGTTTTTATTTTTGATTAAAACATCTTCAAATTTGCAGCACAGCTATCATCTGTGAGTGCACTGCCCATGTGCTATCAGATAGCATTATTTTCTACATGGTTCTTTCTCCCTCCCTCCCTTCCTTTTTTCCTTCCTTCCTTCCTCCTTCCCTCCCTCCCTTCCTCTCTCTTGCTTTTTCTCCCAATATCTCTCTCTCCCTCTGCCCCCCTTCTTTCATCTGTGATTATCAACTTTTTTGGCATTTGTTATTAAAAGTTAGCCTAACACTAATTCAAAAATAATGATTGATTGAAAATGCAATCAAATATTTCAATGAAGAATTCTTGGATATTTCAGAATTCATACATTTATTATTAAAATATCTTTATCATACATGTACATAAATCATATTTTTATTTTGCACATTTTCC
>NW_012153152.1:306704-307135 GCF_000956105.1 Propithecus coquereli | reverse complement strand
TCTGTTATAGAAAAGTAGGTTGAAGTCAAATAACTGAGAGCTTTGAATCCTGCAAGAAAGATGGTGGACTTTATTTTGTTTGCAAAGGAAACTATCATGTTTATATGATTACACAATTTTTCTTCTGCTTTATAGAGTGTTTTTCTATCTACTCTGAGAAAATGATGTGAAAATACTTGAAGACATAGCATGTGTCATCAAAGAGTTTACTATCTTGCTTAGAAGGTAAGAAAAATACTGTAATTACTTAAAATTTAAAACTATGAGTAATTGTATACACCCTTTATGGAATGAAGAAATGGGATAGTGTTCTGTTTAAAAATCCATTGTATTTAAAAATTATGATTTTTCTACATAGAAAAATCCCCCAAATCTATAAACAAGTTACTAGAAGTAATAATAGAGTTTACCAAGATAGATTGAAAATCACA
>NW_012153152.1:299319-300427 GCF_000956105.1 Propithecus coquereli | reverse complement strand
GTAAAATAAAAAGAAAACACTCCTTTGCCAAGTCCCATATGGAAGCACCCGATGTCCTCCATTTATGCCATCATGTATGAGGATCATTTTCTACATGAAACATAACATAAAAAACTTGGAGAAGCAATTCATTTGTGAATAAGCAGTAATTAAGGGTCAGTTGCTAGGGAATGATAAGATAAAAATATTTATCTGAGAAATTTTGGGTTATATTGGATGATTGGAACTTGGATTGGTGCAGAAAATTGTCAGAGCAGTGATAAGATAATGAACAAGTTCTGAAACTTGAGGATGCTGGTAGTCATGACAGAGAGTATGGATAGAATCTATGGGATTTGGAAATAGACTCCGTGGGAGGCCAAGAGTAAAATTTCTCCAAGTTTTCGAAGACACATTGTGAATATTTAGTTACAATATTGCCCATAATCATGAATATAAATGATTCTGTCCTGGCACTTTTCCTAAAGGTCTTCTTTTTTATATTTACATTTCACTTACTATATAACTTGATACAAATTTATGCACCTAAATTATGCTGATATTTTGTGTGACTGGGAATTCAGGGCAGGGAGAGGACAGATTGTGGCAAGGCACATGTGGTGCAGCCAGTGTACTGTGGTATATCATCATTTGGCCCTTTACACCAGCTCAGCTTTAAGGTGAGACAGTCTCAGTGTGATTACTCAAAGGATCGCCTTTAAGGTTGTTTACCATTTGCATTTCATTTGTAACATGCACTGAGTATGATTGAAAGTACTTCTCCGCCTTCCAAAGGACTGAATTACAACTTGAGGACATTTCATGAAATAAAGCTGTAGGAATTATCAGGTTTACCCTGAAACTTCATCAAGTGTATCTCGAAGCTTCTTAAGTGTACACTATGTGGCTTCAAATAGCAAGCTTACGAAGGACAGAGACCGCATGTTTGCCAAGATTCCTGAATTCACAGCATATAAATGTGAAAATTCTGATGAGAACACAGAAGGCCAACATTTGACCTTAAGCCCAATCATTTACTATTTTTGTAACTACCAGATGGTTACCTCTTTTCTGTGTATCTTTTTTTATCAAGTATAAGACAAACATGCTCATAGAATTATTGGATTGA
>NW_012153152.1:297040-299269 GCF_000956105.1 Propithecus coquereli | reverse complement strand
AGAATTCATACATTTATTATTAAAATATCTTTATCATACATGTACATAAATCATATTTTTATTTTGCACATTTTCCAGAAATTTATTTAGAAAATAGTATTTTGATTTTACATTTTGGTTACCCCATGCTTAATGCTTTAAAACTGTTGGTGCAAATTAACTAATAATATTCTTAAAATGATATCCTGTATATTGCCTCCCCTTGATACCCTTGAAAACAGTAAAAATCAAGGACTTGAGTGCATGTGGCTGACTGGGGAGGTGATTTCAGTTGACAGGAGTAAGGGAGCATAGAGAGTAAAATAGGAGGAGGGACAAGCCAGCATGAAATGGTAGGGTTCCAATTGTCCCCGTGGACGGCAAGGATGTCATTTCTTCAGGGTTTCCTGAGCAACCCACCAGAGTCCTCTTAGCTTGCCTGTCTGAATGAGGATGACTGGAGCATAGCCTCCCCGGCCCCAAGCCCCACTGGTTGCAGGTGGCCCCCACAAGGTGTTAATTCCTGTACTTTGAAGGTGATGCGCACCTTCTGGGGGATGGGCACGCTTGAAGCTCTGACTTGAATGGGCCAAGGGCAATATATGTAACCTAAACATTTGTACCCCCATAATATGTTGAAATAAAAAAAGAAAAAAAAAAAGACTAACTTGGGCTTGAACCTAGATGGTTGTCATTGTTTTGGAGGACTCTGACGCAGAAATTACAAAGTTAAGGCGGTGTGCTTGAGCTGTTGCTCTGCCTGAGTGAGATATGGCTGAACTCTGCCTGGAATTTCTCTTACAGCTGTGGCTGAAATCAAAATTGTGCCCCTGGGATGTGATGTGAAGCATCAAAGACATAGTCCACACACATAAGTTGAAAAATCAACTTTTTCAAAGCCATAAAGGTTAATAACTGCCTTTAGCATATAATATATTTTAAGTATTATTAAAAATCCTTATTTTAATACCAAGATGAGCAATTATTTGATGGAAGCTGTAAAGTCATGTAATGTATAAGAATAGTCTCAAAAAGTTTATTAGTAATTACGTAATGAAGACTCGTATTTGCACTCATATTTCCCTACAACTCTCTACCTCAGCCTAAACCTTTTACTTTTTTGGGAAATATTTTTGACGATATTGCTAAGTAAACTACTGCACTGACACCTTGCTTAACAACATATCTATATGAGGCAGAAAGGAGATTTTCACTCTTTTAAGTGTCTGCAAGTGCAAAATAAAAAATTACCCTCATGAGATTAGTTCCAGCACTATGAGATCACACTAAAGTAGTCAGTCATAAGATCACACAAGTAATTACGAAATCCAAAATGTTTCACACATTACAGAGTGGCTTATTTTACTACCTTGACTAAACTAATGTCTGAGGCTAGTGTTTGGGACCGACAAACTGAAGAAATAGAAAAGATACTATTTTGAAAACTGCATTGCTGGTGTGTCCAATGACATAAGGCCATACTAATTCAGAAGTTGAAACAAAAGATTGCACTAGTTAGAGACCATGAAGAGAAATTGCTTAGAAGTATATTCTTTTTTTTTTCCTTCATGGAAATAACAAAACATATGACTTAAGACAAATATTCAAGTGGAAATAATCATATATTTTTTAAAATATAGAGACTGTATGAAAAGGTCATATAACTATACATGTGATATGCACATAGGCAGCGATACACATCACCAAGACCCTTGTTAATGCAAACACATCTCGAGACAGCACAGAGAAGACCTTAGCTCTGCCATTTATTTGTTGTATGGTCTATGACGAACTACTTAACCCCTCTTCTTCTTATCATCCTAATTTTTAAAATGGAGATAGCAGTATGTTCTACATCACAGGTTGTTATGAAAATTAAGAATATTAGTATTAGTGATATTAGTCATATCAACATATATTAATTATGTTGGTAAATTAATATTAAGTTGACCTAGGACATTTATGTTTATAACTCTTACCATACCGTAACTGTAAATAATGCCCATTTGCTCACAAAAGTATCTTGATTAGGAAGATTAATTATATATGGGTTGCACTAACTAATATTATGAAAAGTCTAGGGTTTAAGTAATATGTTTTTTTAATTCACAGAGAAAATCTTGTACATCATAGTCTTGCCTCCAGATTCAGTTCTATATTAAATGAAAAGATGGTGATTCTAAAAACCTGATTACTAATTTTTCAACTTTATGCCAAGAAGTAGGATGAGAACGTTACTTTCTTTTGTTT
>NW_012153152.1:283109-294905 GCF_000956105.1 Propithecus coquereli | reverse complement strand
TTATAAGGGAAAGAGTTAAATCTCTACATTTTTAACTCCACAAAAACTGAATTTGTTGTTTGGACAGTCTACAGGAGCTTGTCAAATAAAAAAGAGTAGGTATCCATACAATAACATATAACACAAGGTTACAAAAACATAGTCACTTAATAGATATTTCTCTTGCCTCAGTTTTAGCCAGATCTCAGGTCCAGGACTTGAACCTATAATGAAGTCTGATAAGGAATATAGTTTATTGGTGACATGGATAGTAAAACTCTCAGCTTGTGAGGCATTTGTGAATCAGTAAAATAACATATTTCAGAGAACATGCCCAAGTCAAAGAGCAAAAACACCCTCTTTAACACAACCTTGGGCAACCATAAAATACAATCTGCAATAACAGTTAAACATAACAGTTCTTTGGGGACTTATATACCAATATATAAAAGTAAATGGGTCACCAGCTTTCCAAATGTGCTTTGCCTTTGGAAAACCAAAGCTACAAACTAGAAGGTGCGCTAGAGAAAAGCACAGTCTATGCATAGACATTGAAACACCTTTTGTTTCTGTTTTGTTTCCCCAGATGAAGGAATTACATGGTATCTCCATTAATGTTATTGCTCTTTTGATTATTAAATAAGGTTTAGCAAAGAAAAAAGAGGCCAGGGGCTTCAGTAAGAGTTATGAAGTTTATAATTTAGTGTTCCATGAGAATTGCAGGTCCGTGATTATTTCAAAAAATATATCCACTCTATTTTTAACTGGGAAAATAATTTGTTATGTAGCTCTTAATGACCTAAGGTTTATGTTCCTCTAGAAAGCAACAAACAGACAAACAAAAAAATTAGATAGATCAGTAGGGTGACTATCAATTTTGACTATTTATTGTATATTTCATAATGGCTGTACAAGAGTAATTTGAATGCTTCCAGGATAAAGAAAAGTCAAATATTTAAGGTGATGAATATCCCAAGTACACTGATTTGATCTTTACAAATTATATAAATGTATTAAATTATCACTTATGCCCTGAAACTGGGCATATCTGTTATGCACCAATAAAATAAAAAGAAAATAGTAACTCTCAGATCTCAATTGTGGCTTATCAGTTGGGACATACAATATATCAAATTGCATTCTACAATGTTACCTTTGTAACTTTGTACTTGTGTTAAGTATTGTAATTCTCTTATTGGAAGAGTAGCACAAAGTTTCACACCATGACTCTTGGCTCATATCTGAAAAGAAAACCTCAGGGGTATGTAGACATGGCTAAAAACTAAAGGGAAGAGAAGGTGAAAGTATATTTCTTATCTATCCAGATAAGGGATTGTCAAAATACCAGCTGGTCATTTCATTAAACTGATAATTATATCTGCCCCATTGAATTTAGAACTTGGAAATACACAGTCTTCCTATTTTTTTTTTTTTTTTTTATATACAGATATTCCTGGAACTTCCAATCTGTAGGAACAAATGGTTTACATCCGATCAATACTCAGATTAGCATGTCTGTTTGGTGGCTTACGATAGCACCAGCTGATTCAAGCACCCCAGAGCATGCTCCGGGTCTGCGGTCAAAGACGTCACCAGGCTTCTGGAGGGACCGGATCCCTCCTGAATTTGTTGTCACTATACAGCAGTTCTGATGAGTCATCAGCAAAGTCACATAAGGGTTTGTCACTGACTCTTTTCCCCAATGGAACAAAACTCAAATGCATCTTCCTAGGGGCCAGTGTATCTGACGTGTCCTCTTTCCTTGAGTTGAAAATTGAAAGCCCACTTTAATTTCTATGGTAAATTTGTTACCAAAAGATTTTTACTGACCTTGAATGATTTCCTTTGAAGAGTGTTAATCATGCCCTATTAACAGTGACCCACATGTATAATGTTTTCCCCCAGAGAACTGTAACTCACAATTTCACTAAGGATATTTATCCTAGTGACAGTTTTCCTCATAGGGACAGAGTCTGATAAAAGGTATGTAAATCTCATTTCTACAAAACTTTCTAATATATCACTGCATGTCAAAAGACAAATAACATTCTACAAAAAGAAAAAAAGAATAGAAAGAAAAAGAATAATCTGGCCCAATAGAATTGGGTTTAGTTTAGTTTTGTTTAAATTTGTTAAAGAAGAACAATGATAAGAATTTGACATGGAAAATTAGATAAAGATTTTCAGAAGGTGGCATTTTGGTGAATATTTTAAAAGAAAGATGACTTCCTGAGAGCTATAATAGTCCTAGCTCTAAAGAAACTCCTCTGAATTTGTTAGAAGATAATTAATTACATGTATACTACCGCCCAATAGGCCCACCAACTACTGAGGTAGGCAAGGGATAGGGGATTTAAACAATGAAGAAAAGTTAGGAAAATAAGTAATTTTCATCGTATAACAATGAATCTCATAAACTTTTGGGAATGGCATATGAATAAACTTGTTCCTAAAGTTTATTAGTCAGGAGACATGAATGCTAAGTTTAATTGACTACCCAAAAGGATGGCAATGCCTACTTAAAGAGAGTAAGTAAAATAGTATCCTTTTGATCAATATGTGTGTTTCCCCAAGGCAAGAAAATTGGAAAGAAAAACTTAGAGAAAATAAAGATACAAACTGTATTTATGTATACATAAAACAATAGAACAACCTGGATTAAATGTTGTTCTTGTATACCTAGTGATTATGGCTCCATGCATTTATTACACAGATATATACATATCTGTATATATACCGTTAACCTTCGTGGCAGGATGTGAGTCTTATTCATCTTTAGATTTCAAATTCTTGGATTTATTCTAAATAGAGATGCACCTAAGTAGTATCACACTAGTTCCAACTTACCTCCTTTAGAGCAGGGATGTCTGCCTTTTGTGACTCACTGTGTGTAACCTTAATCCTGTTCCTAGCATTCGGAACACAGTAGACAGTCCATGAATATTTATGGAATGAGTCAAGGAATGAATGAATTCTGGCCTTTATGTCAGGGCATCATAAATATCAGTAATAAAGCAATAAGACATGAAACATGAAAGCTCATTAAATTAATTGAATGATTTGAGATGCATACATTATGGTGCTATTCAAAAAACAATATGGACTCTGCTCATTTTGCAAAATGGAAAGGAAAATCAAAGAAAATCCATCCCACGAGGACCCTCCCTGCTCCACCACTTTATTTCTGTTCTCTCTTTTGTTATGAACAAATGAATGAGTAAATGAATAACTGAATCCCTACATCGAGCATTGCCCTGCCTCTGTAGACATCTTACAGGCCAGCTCCACTGTGGCTTCTGTGTCTTCAGGAATTTGAGTAATTTATGAGACCATTTTTCTAAGACTCAAGAGAACGCATGATGAAAGCACCATTTTGTAGAGTTGGAGAGGGAGTCCTGCAAATGAGGGAAAATATGTAGATATCACTTTCACTTCTTCCAAAAACAAACAAAACTTTTTTATAAGATTGAATGTATCATATAGCTTACAGCACATCCTGCTATCTGGTATACTGGTTAGAAATGTAGGAGATTGTGAACCCAAATATCAATTCTCAACTACATTATCACTTCCCCCTTTTTTCCCTTTCCCGTCTATCCCATTTCTTTCCTTTGTCTATGCTTCAAAGTGTGGTATATACTCTTAGCAAGTGAGATCATTTCATTTATTGATCCATTGACTTTAGGCACTTGTACAAGCAGCTCCATTAGTAGCTGTGACTGGGTACTCCTCTGGGCTCGGGATTGTAAAGAGGAGACACTTTAGGCCTGACGTGTAAATTGCTCTGAGGAGGCAGGAGACTGTTGCATCCATTACTCCCATTACAGGCCAATTTGTCAGCAACTCAGAAAGCGGAGCAGTTCCATTGCAAGTCAAAGCAGACACAGGATCATCCCGAAGGCAAGAGGAGAAAGAAGATGAATTGGAAGATATTGATTTGTGACGCGCTGCCAAATGACTAAGTCATATAGCAAAGGAAGCCCTACAGCCCTCCAAAATGTGGGAGAGAAGAGGGAGAGAAAAAGAAAAAAATAAGCATGTGCATGCCCATAAATAATGTATGTATGGTACTCTCTCATCTTATTGTATCTGTGTGTGTGTGTGTGTGTGTGTGTGTGTGTGTATGTTTTGATCCCCGTAGTATTGCTGTACAACTGATCTTAAGAAAAGGAAATTCAACTGACACTTTTTAGTTCCATGACTAAAAAAATGGGTGAGCTACATGTAGTTTTGATCTTTGACAATAACAGCTACCAACAGAATATCAGAGAGAATGAATTAGGAAGCCCTGCTGAGGCTGGGAAGCATGTGCATGAGCATGTGTGCATGTGTGCACACACACGTACACGCACACACATGCACCCCGTCACATACATCTGGAATAACCCAGTTGCTGCTAAATAAAAACTCAAATCCTCTTCTTGTTATAAAGGAGCTCACGTCTACAAACTGGTCTGCCTGCTCACTCCTTGTTTTATCTGGCACTGGTCCCCGAACAAAAATCAATCTCCAATTCCTTTTAATGTTTGGTACTAAATCCAGAAAGCAAAACAAAACATGGGAGTCTCACATTTATTATGCAACCTCTTTTATCTGGCTGGAGGGCAGCCTTCTAATCAAGGGGATGAATAAACAGTCATTTACTTACTTTCAGGGAAGAAAGGAGACAGCTCAATCTTCTTGAAGGCCAGGGGAACCAAAAGGGCCTCCAATTTGTAAATCAAAACATTAGCAGCTTGTTAATTTAGCCTGGCAATTATTAAGATGTAAAGAAGTTTGTATTACTGTGTTTATTGATGGGGGTTATAGGTAGGAGCCGAGCTACCTACTTTTCTTTCTTGGTGGAAGAAAAATATCTGGCAACTGAGACTAAAAGGAATTTGAAGAGTAGATATTTAGTGAAGCTTTTAAAAGCATCTACTTTCTTTTTTCTCAAATGCCGAACAAAAACGGGGGTGTGGGAAGCCAGCAACCTACACTGCAAGGATATTGAGACTGTTGCCCCATCATTTATTCAAAGGTATTATGGTATTATGATAAGATCGATGAAAAGCATGGTATTGGTTGGAATTTTTACATTCAAGCTGACAGACAGACAGAAACACACACACACACACACACACACACACACACACACACAGAGTAATATCCTGGATATTCCTTGAGAAAGCTATTTCTTGTGCTTACATCTACATTATATTCACTTCTCTAACCACGGCAATCTCTGCATTTATGTGTGCAGCTTCACCTACAATCCAAATTCACCAGTAGGAAAGATGCTCTATCTTGTACAGGGAGGAAATGGAAATCTTTGTATTTCTTGTGGTAGAAATTAAGGAAATAGAATATTTTGATGCAACCAACTGGACACCCGTCTTTTTGATTTGGAGTGACCTGCTAGTGTGGCTTTTTCTTTATGCTGCCATTTTACAAACCTGAATCAAAATAGTCCCACACTAGCTCTTACCCCCTCTTTCACTTTCCTCAAATTTATTTTACTCAATGAAGCTGAAAGTGGGTGTGGAAAGATGTCTGTTTTATGCATTACCTGCCAATAAAAAAAATTATAAAATATGATGGTTTGAAAAGGTACTAGAAGAAAGTATAAGCAAATATTTCCATAATTTTATGGCAGAAAAACTTTATAAACATAGCTTTAAAAGCCAACATAAAGGAAAAGGTGGTAGATTCGAAGGATTGAGGGGGAAAAAGTGTTCCACAAACAAAGTAGAAGGTAAGTAAGCTTGGAAAGTATTTGCAACGTATAACATGTGAATGTTTATAACCACATTATTATACTTAATACAACAAAAGGGCTTTAAAATTTTTAAAAAATGATGGATATCTCTGCTATTATGTGGTCTGTAGGATTATTATTCATTATTCTGATATGATACAGTGATGCTGCTGAAATCATGAGGAAAAACTGGACTCCAAAGAGTGGACAAGGAAATATGGCAAGGTTGAACACTATCAGTGATATAGCTGGACACTGTTCTGGGGGTAACAGCTGAAGTGTTAAATAATAGGCAAAAAGAAAAAAGATGAAAATGAAGTTGTATTTCGCATAAGTATATGGATGCCTGCAAAACACAGCTTAATTTTATTTTCTCTTAACATTTACAGTTAGTTACCCTAGGTAACATTGTAAGCTTTTTCCCCTCTCTAAACCCAATGGAAAGGTCGATCATGGGGAGTTTCAATTGAATGGAGCACTGTTTTATTCTTTTAGTGGAGCCATTCCTTCTTAGATTACTAAACCTCTAACATAGCAGAGAGCATGATTGTGGAGATAGGCATCAAATATGTAGTGTGTTGTTTATTAGGTGTATTAGTGTAGCTGTCTTTTAATTTCCACCCACAAGTCCTATATTCTGATTATAGCAGCAACTATAGCAGGCACTACTTCAGTATTACTTCCTGACAGAAAAACACCTTAAACCCAAGCAAAGTGTTATCTTAGAGCTAACATTATAACTAAATCTTCTTAGGAACAATTCCAGTCTATAAGGTCACTGCTTCTGATGAACGGGTACATAACACCAGTGACTCTCACTGGCCTTGGTCCATTGACTAACATGGTTTGCTAAATTGAGTTCCTCAATCTGCAGGACCATTGTGTTTGACAACACAGTAATGGCTTAGAACATTCCACAACTCTTCAAATAATGGCCCCAGCAAAAGCTAAGGAAAAAGGGGAAACAAAAAAATACTGGCAAAGATAATTACTCTTCCTTCCAGTATTTCACTGAAATCAGTTTGCCACCAGGCAACAAATTGGTCATCATGGGACATCATACTACATTGAAGTCTCAGAATTGGTTATGTTTGATGGCACTTTTAGCACCAAGCATTGGCAGTGGTAACTACTGAGTTGACCACAGTGAATGAGAAGTCCATACTTTTGAGCCTGTGCATAACTTCCACTGTTGTCACTAGCGATGTTTTGTTCATAAGGTCCTTGAACATGCAGTCGAGTGACTGGAGGAAGTTAATTTAAATCCACTGAGGTTCGTCTTGTCCATGGGCTTTTGGAAAGTACTGTCCACAGTAAGGTTCTCTATGTGTGTGTGTGTGTGTGTGTGTGTGTGTGTGTGTGTGTGTGTGCACGCATGCACACATATGTGTATGTCTAACATTTAAATGAAACACAATTCTGAAGTTAGTACCATTCCTTTGCAGCCTTTTAATATTTTCTTCTTTGTCCTGAACATCCATGCAGATAATTAGCGACTGTTCACAACTTACGGCAATCATTTTATTTTATTAACTCTCCACACAGAACAAATGGAGAGTGAGACATTCTGGTTGATATTCTGCTAACGGGAAAGCTCTTTCTTCTCAGTGTCTTTCAGGAACATCCTTGAAGAGAGCTGGAATACTTCAGACACCAAATGCAGTGAGTGCCAGCATGCCACATGACACAGTCTGTACACCAAACCCAACTTATTTTTTCCCTCCACCAACTTGCTAGAAAAATTCCTTTGCAGATTCAGGTGAGTGTTGACGAGACAAAGAGGAGTACTCAGAGTTAGCCACACACAAGTGAAAGTCAGCTGCTCGTACAGTGTCCTTGCTTGGAGGCTTGTCAGCTTTCGTGGAACGGGACACGGTCTTCCACCATTTAAGAGAACTTCAGTGCTGTCTTCCCCTAGCTTGGGAAAATCTCTTTTAGTCCTTTTCCCTCTCTTTATATCTCTTTACTTTTTTCCTCTAACAAACTTTACATGATTTTTTCAATGGGTTTAAGCATTAAAGATAACACAGGTTTCAAAGGAAAGGCTGCTTAAGCCAACTTACATTTTTTATCTAACCATCTACCTCTCCTTAAGGCAAGGAAAAAAAGTCAGTTATCTGTTCCTGGCCCTTTTGTTTAATGAAGAAAAGGTTGTAAGTAGATAAATACTAAAATGTTATGTGAGTTTATATTTATTCCTTGTCTACACTTGCCTAGAAAGGAGAAGGGATAGCTGAAAGTAAGAAATTTTTACTGAATGGTAGATTTCAAGCCCAGCCATACTTGAGAATGCTATTCTCCAGTCACGAGTTTTTAACCCTCCTCGATGGGACCGAACTGTGTATTTCAGAAGGCTCTATCTGTCAGAGAGATGTGTTGAAAGATCAAGTTCCTGGCAAAGGAGAAAGCTGCTTCTATTAAGCAATGATTCCCAGCAAACATTTCTCCAGGCTGATCAGTAGGCTTGGCTCTTTGAAAGCCTTCCTGTAGTCCATTAGGCAGCGTGAGCTTCCCCCGAGGACTAATGCTCACTGATGAACACATTGTTGATACACTTAAGGTTCCTATGCACAGGGACTTTAAATACCTATTGTTGTGTTTTGTCATTTCCCGAAATTTTTCTTTTTTGTTATTTTTCTAAGCATAAGGTTCATGAAAAGGTGAATGTTAATCGCAACATTTGAGGAAAATCCCTTAGCTCATTACTTGTGATGGATATGTGAAAAATAGGCTTAAGCCACTGCCAAAAATGTTTCTTGTGACTTTTTAGTTAATTGTGATAACTTCCAGAAAAAGAAATAAAGAACTTTGAACTTCATGACTTTCATAAGTAACCCTGAGCTAGGAAATCATCGTGCTCTTACACATTTAAATATTTTGCATTTTCCTAATTTGCATACCTATTAAATCATAACTTCGATTCAGCATTTTTTAACATTTTATTATTAACATAGCCGACAATATGGATAAGTTCATACTTCATAGGAGTCAGTGGGGATTTTTAATGCTTAAAGTATCTAAGGACTTAATTTGTGTCTTTAATTAATTAAAAACAACTCTTTCAAATGTAGTAAAAGGAATATACAGACCCTTTGTTTTTATATTATCTCCCTTTATTTTAAAATCCATCCACAATATAAAAAACCTAGTGCAACATCAATTTTTATAACTAGTATGCCAAAAATAATGAGTCAAAAATGATAATTTTCTTCAAAGACAGAAAAAATGCATACATTTTAAATACTGGATATTCTATTTGCTTTACTCAATAATTTGACTTTTGAAAGATTAAGATATTCAATTATGTTTATGAAATAACCTTGTATAGTAAGCCTGCATCTGACTAATGACTTTCAAAATAAAAATTAAATTGGGGGCTTTTCAACCTAATAAAGGCTTAATTTTTTTATAAGGTGCTTCTAATATTTTTTAGGGAAGCTTTGCTTCCTAGAAATATAGAATTAAATTAATGTCTATACAATTCCAAATCAGTTATAACTTTTGTTTTAAATAAGTTTGGGAGTATTTGTGTAATATACTCAGCTTTCTGTGATTGATTGGATTCTACTTTACTTTGGGAGCAATCTGCTAATAAAGATTAGCTAAATATTAGTTTGTCCTTGGGCAAAAACTAGTTGAATACATTCTTTTTTTTTTTTTTTTTTTTTTTTTTTTAGCTTTTCAACAACTGTTTAGGCATGGTGTATATGGCTTAACAAGGGCTCAACTGTTCCAGCCCTTTGCAGCAGCTCTGGCTACTCCAGGGGAAAAGCAAATATAGTAACACGATCAAGGATAACGCATTACGCATTTCAGTCTATTGTTTTAGCTTTTGTTGGCTCTCTCTTTGCCAAAATCAACATAAAGGAATCTTAAGTCTCCAATGAAGTGCTGACAGGGAACAAATGTCACCCCAAAGTACCAACGTGTATCAGTGTTTGTGTACATAAAGGCAAGCTTTCCAGTCTGTCTTTTTCATGTTAGTTTTAAACCTGAGGCTGAGCATAAACTAAGAGACTTGGAAACGTGACAATGAAGTTGCTGATGCCTCTATTACAGTGGTAGACAAAGAGCAGGTGCTCTAGAAACACTTATAAATTCTGTCCTTACACTTTAGGAAGTATCATTAATATGCGCTCTCACATTACATGTATCACACAAGTGTTACACCTCATCTTTCCTCGTTATTCACAATGCATAGAAACAGTTCTTTATGCCCAAGTCACACTTGCCCTTCCCTAGCACTGTCTTACTCTTCAAAAGGCAGCATTTGATCTACTGACCTACTTTTCCATAGCCACGTATGGAACATATCTTTCCTCGGCTCTTCAGGAACTGTTCGGTTTTGCTTAAAACCAGCTCTGCGAGAACTGTCATTGTGATCTCTTGGGTAAGATTAATTCTAAGGCCTGCTAGTCTCTTGGCCAAGTTTATTACTACTAATAAATCACTGTTCAGCCACCCAGTCCCTCTGTCTTTTCTCTTTTTCAATAGTCTCAAGCAATCTTCTTTACCCCTCACTGTCATGATGCTCAAAATTTAATAGGTTTTGCTCTTGTCTAATCCATTCTGAGGACTCCCATTAATTTCAATATGCAGGTTCATGCCCATATAGAATTAGTCAAAAGATTCTGAAGTATTAGCCTAAGCTGCCAAATCAATGGAATTTGAGCAGACTTTACACATAAAAAGATTAAAATAATAAATAAACGAAGAAAAAAAATCATTCATACCCTGGGGTGATCTTCTTCACATATATGTAAATTTTAAAGCAAGATTACTTCATTTTGAAATTGTCCTCCCACTAAAATTTCTAGTTTATATTGATGTTGGCATGTAGGGTATCCTGTATTTTCTGACTTTTGTTAAGTAGTGTCACAGCTACAGATTTTAGATTGTAAAGCAGATGGTTGACCTCTTTAGAGCTTCCATGGGTTAGGAATGTTAGTAATCTATACAATTCTTACTTATCTACTTTTCTTTTCAGCAGGTGCTTAAGCCATCTTTCCTTATTAGCAGTTGAGGTATTCTTAGAGTAGGGAGTTTGTCAACCTGGAATTACAAATGTAATGGGACATCAGATACAATATCACATAGCCTAAAATAAAGATTTATTTTAAAAATCTTGTATTTTAAGTTACCAAATCACTTTTCCCTTGTTTTTACAATGATCAATGAAAAACCAAATACTTTGGTTTGGAAATTAGTAATCCAGATTCTTACTTGTCTATCCAAATGCAATTCTGCTCATCCTATAGAAGACCAATCTGATCTTGTTTATAGTTTAAACTAGCAGTACACTTAGGGAAAATATCTACTCACCTTCCTTCCGTCCCCTTCCACAACCATAGAGGGTACACCTTGATTGATCTGGCCATGCCATTCCTCATTTTCAGTGATGGTGAGCAGATGATCTGCTAGTGCAAATGAAACTGAGAAAAGCCTGCTGGAAGCTTCTTGGAAGATTACTTGTTTTTATGACAGAGAGAGAGAGTTCATGAGCACAGTGTATGGAGAAACTACTGTTTCTACTTTCTTGTTCTTGTTCCTGTCTTATCTTGGACTTTGGGCCTAAAATCATCTAACTGGGAAATTAGACCATCCAAGGAAACTTCTATTTTTGCATATCTTGTTAATTTTTGTTGTGTTTTGTTCTGTTTTTATTGAATCCAAAAATATTATGGTTGACACAAAGACATAATCTTTAAAGACCAATCAAAAGTTGAGATCTTCAATACTTGTGTAGAAAAGCCTTCTGTGGGAAACTTTCAAATATTTATAAAGCATAATGTAGGAGAAGTAGAGCACTGAGAAACTAACTTTTCCTACAACATATGGAGGCTGGTCTTACAAAAATCTATGTTACAGAAAAACTATTCAAACTATATTAGTCTAAAATAAACAACATCTTACCTCCTTTGCGATGCCACAGCATTTGACTGATGCCTTTATTAAAGAATTCATCAAGTGTTTTTGCAAAGAACAATATCTATGTTTGTCATCCTTGCTGGTCAGTGAACTACTTGATATTTTATAGTTGAAGTAGCTTTCATATGGTATATAATCAAAAATTGTTGAAT
>NW_012153152.1:274001-282849 GCF_000956105.1 Propithecus coquereli | reverse complement strand
GAATGCTTAATAAGTAAATGCCATTCTTTCTCATGAATCCGATGAATTCCAATGCAAACAGTGACAAATTCGGCAGCTTCAAATGACATTCCAACAGGCCTCTGGACTCTTCTGATTTTCTTTATTATCTTGTTCAATTTCTTATCATTTTCACTAAGCATGCACTTACTTCAGTCTCAGTTTAATGGATTTCCAATAGGGAAAGTGCAATATTCAGAGCTATCAAAAGCAGGTCGTTTCAGGGGTATGGCTGTTGGAAGGTTTCACTTATCAACCTCTAATCACTGAAATATCAATGAGAGTGACTTAAAGCCCAAGTGACAGTTATACTTCCTGTTTCTCTTCAGGACAAAGTGAACCGAAACTCCATCTGAGAAGAAAATAAGGGCCATTTTCATTACCATGATATTTTTCTGTGATGCTTCTAAATTGTTTTTGTGGATGGACCTGAATTCATAAGTTCTTTATACAGCTCTAGTTCACTTTGGTTATTTCAGATCATTTCCAGCATGAGGGTCTCAGTGAAGGCCCACAAGATATATGCAAATGAAGGGAAAGTTTTGGTTACCCTTTTTTATGCAAATAAATACCTCCCAGGAATCTTTGATGAAGGCAAGCCAAGGAAGGTACCCTTATACATGGAAAAGAATATGGTTATTGTAATTAGAATCCTAGCTCTGCAAAGTATATTCATATATTTTGGATTCCCAATTTCTTATCTGAAAACAGGGATAAAATTAAATAATATTTATTTTAGATGATCATTTTGATGACAAAGAGAAAAAAGTGTTTGGTATGTGGTAAGTAAGCACTTCATAAAATTTGACTAAATATATTAATATTTACACTATTTTAAAACAGTTTGGTAGAAGTTTTAGGTAGATATATAAGTATATTATTGTATGTTGTGTGACTAAATTAATCTAAGAGCAACCATTATTTAGTAACTTTGTAAAGAATTTCAATTCTCCGATAATAATTTTTTGGGTTAAAGCTACTTTATAAATTTATTCTTCTACTTATATTAAAATTGTGATTATATTTAGCAAAATATTTCTTTTTGAGCTATAAGTCACAGGAATATATGAAGATAGAGCTCTTAACCTCACAGCTTATTATCTAATAACCAAAAACCCTAAATAGTAGTTTTATATAAATATTAAATAAGCTAATAGGGAAATAAAGTTAGATATAATTAAACATAATGGGAGACTTAGCGGGATATCTCCTGTAATTGAGGGAATCACTAAACAGAAATTAAATATTATTGATCAATTTAATTATGTTTTGGATCCTCACCAAGACATAATCAGGTGAGGAATATTATTGAGAATCTTGAAGGAAAAGTAGAATTTGTATGGTCATATTTGCAGTATAGTTACATTTTAGGCAGTCAAGTTTGAGAAATAAATCTGAGAGTCACAAAATTCCTGAATATGTTTATTGAAACCCTGTACAATTTATCTGGAACAAGACTAGCTAGGTTGATAGAGTAGAACATAAGATACATGAAAAACACTGGTAATGCATGAGAACTTCACTCTGTATTCAATCAAATGTTAATAGAAAGGTATAAAGAGTGGTATAGAATGGTTTAATGTACAATGAATTAAAAAATGACATGAATTTATTTATTGATGTACAGAAAAGGAGGGATATACAGATTGAAATGTGAGAAAATTGAACTGTATAAAAATTAAAGAAACTAAAAGGCAAATTAGAAATTTGAAAAAAGAAATAACTTACATGATTACATTATGAGAACAAAAAGCTTTTAAGAATCAATAAGTACATTTTTAAAAATGCTCTGAAATATCAATGGCCAGAGTTTATAAATGAAAAATTCATCAAATAATATATAAAATTTATTTATTTTTTTCATCACCAATGAAAACTTTAATTAAAGCAGGGAAAAATAAAAATGGCAATAAACATCATCTTAAGTTTCAGTTTTGTGTGCACATTCTACCAACTCACACAGGTCTGAGAAAGATGTTGGAGATAACAATATTACTCTTTGAGAAAATGAATTCCAAATTAAATTTTATCGCTCAGAGAAGAAGTTTGATAAAATGCTGAACACATATCATTTATTTTTATTTAAGCTTTGAGATTAAAAATATTATATTAGGAGTATTTGTTAAGCTATCGTAGATACCCATCACTGATATATGCATAAGAAAATAAACAGAAATTGAGTGGAGACAATAGATCAAAATACTGGACTGAAACTAGATTTTAATCATTTACATGTATGCTGATTATTTAAACTTTTAACATTTCATGATCTCACCCAAACTTATGCAGATTACAAAATACTCTTATTATATTTTTAATTAATTAATTAATTTTTTAATTTAAATAGATTTGGGGGTACAAGTGTTTTTTTGTTACTTGGCTGAATTGCATAGTAGAGAAATCTAGGCTTTTAATATACCTGTCACCTGAATAGTACACATTGTACCCAATAGGTAATTTTTCATCCTGTACCTCTATCCCATCCTCCCTCTTGTCTCCAATGTCCCTTAATTCACTCTGTATGACCATGCATACCAATTTCTTAGCTCCCACTTATAAGTGAGAACATGCAGTATTTGGTTTTTTGTTCTTGGGTTACTTCACTTGGAATAATGGCATCCAGTTCAATCCAAGTTGCCGCATAAGACATTGTTTCATTTTTGCGATGGCTGAGAAGAATTCTATGGTATATATATGTCACATTTTCTTTATCCATTTATCAGTTGGTAGGCACTTAGGCTGGTTCTGTGCCTTTGCAATCATGAATTGTGCTGTGATAAACATTCAGGTGCAGGTGTCTTTTTTATAAAAATGACTTCTTTTCTTTTGTGGAGATACCCAATGTGATTGCTGGATCAAATGATAGATCTACTTACAGTTCTTTAAAAAATCACCATACTGTTTTCCATAGAGATTGTACTAGTTTACATTCCTTCCAACTGTGTGTAAGTGTTCCCTTTCACTACATTCTAGCCAGCATCTATTGTTTTTTGACTTTTTAATAATGGCCATACTGACCATTATACTGTTATCTCATTGTGATTTTAACTTGTATTTCCCTGATAATTAGTGATGTTAGTATTTTTTCATATGTTTGTTGGCCATTTGCTTCTCTTCTTTTGAAAAATGTCTGTTCATGTCTTTTGCCCCCTCAGTAATGGGGTTATTTGTTTTTTTCTTGCTGATTTGTTTGAGTTCTTTATAGATTCTGGATATTAGTCTTTTGTTGGATGTATAGTTTGTGAGTATTTGCTCCCATTCCATAGGTTGTCTGTTTACTCTGTTTATTATTTCTTTTGCTATGCAGAAACTTTTTAGCTTAATTGAATCCCATTTATTTATTTTTCTTTTTTGTTACATTTGCTTTTGGGGTCTTAGTCGTAATTTCTCTACCAAGCCCAATGTTGAGTATAGTTTTTCCTATGTTTTCTCCTAGAATTTTTATGGTTTTAGGTTTTACAATTAAGTCTTTAATCCATCTTGAGTTAATTTTTGGGTATAGTGAGAGACGGAGATCCAGTTTCATTCTTCATGAGTGGGAATGGAAAAATATCCAATTTTCCCAGCACCATTTATTGAATAGGGCATCTTTTTCCCAGTGTATGTTTTTATCTGCTTTGTCAAAGTTTGTTTTAGGTATTTGGCTTTAGTTCTGGACACTCTATTCTGTTCCATTGGTCTATGAGTCTACTTTTATGCCAGTACTATGATGTTTTGGTTACTGTTGCCTTGAAGTACAATTTGAAATAAGGTAATATAATGCCTCCAGATATGTTCTTTTGCCTTAGGATTGCTTTGGCTATTTGGGCTCTTTTTTTGGTTCCATATGAATTTTAGGGTTATTTCCAATTCTGTGAAAAATGACATTGTTATTTTGATAGGAATTGCATTGATTCTATAGGTTACTTTGGGATGTGTAGGCATTTTAACAATATTGATTCTTCAATCCATGAGCATGGAATGCTTTTCCATTTGTTTGTGTCATCTACACTTTCTTTTATTGGTGATTTGTAGTTTTCCTTGTAGAGGTATTTCATCTCCTTGGTTAAATATATTCCTAGATATTTAATTTGTTTGCAGCTATTGTAAATGGGATTGAATTCTTGATTTGGTTGTTGTTACTAGTGTATAGAAATGCTACTGATGTGTGTACATTGATTTTATAACCTGAGACTTTATTGAATTCATTTATCAATTCTAGGAATCTTTTGGAGGTGTCTTCAGGGTTTTCTAGGTATAATATCATATTGTCAGCAAATGTTATGATTTTGGAGGCATATTTCTCCATTATTCCTTCTTCCCTCAGGCTAAGCACTCCTCAGCTTTAAACTCCCAAACTGGCACCTTGGACCTGTAAGTAGAGGAAGTGGGGCCCCTTCCAGGCTAACAGCCTAGGTAAGATGCCGGGGGGAGTGACGTCTGCTCACATCTCAGTTTCACTGCAGCCTGTAGCGGAGCAGTGGGCATAGTTCTAGATGTGTGTAGGAGATCTTGGGCTCCCCTTTTCTCCTCAGATGGGCAGGGCTGCATCAGCCTGAATTCAGCACTAGGGGAAAGTGCAGCTCTGTTTCAAACTCTCAAAATGGTGCGCTTGGCCTGTGTCCAAAGAAAGGGGCCCTTCTCAGGTAGGCTGCACTGGCAGGAAACTGTGAGGAGTGCAGTTTGCTCAAGGCTCAGTCCACAGCAGATGGCTGCAGCATGGTGGGCACTTCCCCAGATGTGTGCTGGAAAGCCCAGTTTCTCTGCCCATCCCCAGCCAGGCAGGGAGTATAGCCAAGTCATGCCCAAACTTGGCCCATGTGTGGGGCACCACCCAATGTCAAATTCATAAAATGGTACCTTGGAACTGCAACTGAAAAGGCTGTGTTCCCACCCAGGGGAGGCAGCCTGGGGGAGAAATTGGAAAATGCTGTCTGTGACATCTCAGTCTCACCCACAGCACACAACAGCTTGGTGGAGACCTTCCCAGGGGTATGTGGTGGCACCTGGGCTCCTCTCTCCCTCCTTGGGATGGTGCAGTGGCTGCAGGCACACCCACAGTTCCCCAGTATCTAGGCTCACAGAATGGCACCAGACTGAAGCTGCTCTAGGCTCAGATGCCTGTCTAATTCCAAGTGAGATACCTTTCTGGAACAATGTCTCTGGGCAATCTTTAAGTAGTTCCCTATGTTAGGCTCAAGACCTGCATGGGGTGGGGGTGAGGGTGGTCTGGTAGCCAAAATAGTAAAAGCTTGTCTCAGAGAGTGGAGTTCTAGGGGTGTCTCTCTTACTATGACACCACACCCTAGAGCTTCTCCCAGCTGTTAGCCACCCCTCAGGCAGGCAAGTTGTCCTGAACCGTTTCCTTACCCACTTTTGGTGCTTCTCAATGCTTTCTTGGTGAATCCTAGCATTCTCTCCTAGATGATCTGTTCACAGTGTGAGAATCTGCTCACTATTCTGGTTCCTCTTTGTGGAGGAGGCACATACTACCTTTGTCTAGTGGGCCATCTTGATCTTCCGCTCTCCAAGACATAAAATTTAAAGTTAACCACATAAAAAAGTTCAAACTACACAATAAACAAAAAATATAAATTGAAATAGTATTATATCTTACTTAGTAAACTGACACAAATTTATTTGAATGATAAAATGATACATCATTGAAGGCTCAAGTTAAAGGGCAATGTCACACACATTTGGTAGGTGAGATAAACTTGTCATTTGTTAAAAAAAAATTGATCAATAATATCAAATCACTTGATATTTTCCTCCTAGTCCAAGCAATACCAAATGTAAGATTTCCTTCTAAGAAACTTATTATGATTATTTTTAAGGGATCTTATCCTTAAAGATGTTCATTATATTGTCATTTAATAATGAAAACTTAGAATTATCAGAAATGGATTTGAGGCAGGCCCATTAAGTTCAAATTTAGAGAGAGCGGCAATTCACATAGACTATGATACAAATAGGAACTCCTAGAATTTTGCTAGTGGTAGTTCTGATTTGAGATACATACTCTTTATATAAATTATTAATATTTACATATATATATACATGTGTTTGCACATATGCATTATACACATAATGGAATTACAGTTATTATAATTGGAATTGATGAAAATATTTTCAATATGAAAATATATTAATGAGGTATGAAGTGAAAAAAGCAGCTTACAAGGTAATACATGTTTAATTTAAAATAAATAAAAACAAATATACATAAATAAAACATGTATTATTTCACTAAAGCCTAAATATTATAAATGGACATGTGACTATTTTGTCTACATTCCCAAATGTTTACATGTTCAAGTTGACTAAAATCTTCTTTCTTTAATTTCAATAATGATAATGGGAGACAGTCTTTTTTTAAAGACTCACCTTAAAATCTAATATCAAAGTGGCAAAGAAAGCATAAAATAATAAAAATATTTAGCTTTTTGCTATTTATATTAGAGATAGTGGATATGGAATTAGTACATCAGTTGTATTGAAAATAGGATGTGGGTGAGAAAGATTGTTATAAAATACCCTCTTACAAATTTATAGGAGAATCTAGAATTAAAAACCTGCCAATATATAACTTGTTGTAACATAACGTTGTGAATTTTCCCTAGACCTTTCAGGGAATTCACTGGAATCCAAAATAGAGCACATCAATCTATTAAGTTTTTTAAACAATCCTGTATAGTGACATGTTGTCAGGTCAGCTTGGGTGAATATGTTGAGCCCATTTACATTTTTAGAAGAGAGGGAACTAGAAATTTTACATTCTTGTGTTGCCTGAAAGGTTAATATTCCAAGTTCACCACCTCAGCTTACAGACAACAGAGGCTCTTGTTCAATTCAATCAGTGTGCAAATTCTACTACCTTTGATGTAGTGGTGTCATGGAGGTAGAGACACTCACAGAATAAAATTTTCCCAGTGGGATCTCAATTAGTCTTCTCAGAAAGCCCTAATAAAAGTCAAAGAAGAATTCTCTAATTGTAAATTTAAATCCTCCTGACAGGCCCTTCAAATATGACAGGTTGTGTTTCCTCGTGTTTTAGGATCATCATCATGTCTCTCAGTCTTCAAGTTGCCATCCCAAAACCTACAACTGTCTCTTGGAGTTAATTATATTTGAATGGACATTTTTATAAGGTGATTACTTAAAGATCTTATTTTTCTCCGGGTGCCACCTCCAGACACACACACACACACACACACACACACACACACACCACATACACACACACACAGCTTATACCCCAAACAGTTTAATATTTTTGCTCTAATATCTATAACTCAGTGGAAAAAAATAATTGCAAAACAAACTCCCTCTTTATTCTAAAATATGAAGAGATATTGCAGTAAAACTTCATATTTGGTATTTCTTTTGTACAATATGTACTCTTTTTTTGATGATAGTAAAATCTGAAATGGGCCACAAATACATTTTATCATGAAGACAATTACCTGGATATAATGATGGTGTCCAAGTACACTGTCAAGCAAGCTATCCTAGAGTCACAGGACAAAAACATTCAACAGACAGAAATAAAATGCTTACACTGTGTGATTTATTTAATCTATTTGAAACACGTGCAGAGAGAATCTAGGTGCAAGGGATAGGGTAAGTTAGCACATGTAGGATGCAGTGCAAAGAGAGCAGAATATCACACAACCAGAATATTACGGTATGCAATACTCAGATGTCCTGCCTCTCTGACAGTGTGGGGGATGCTTGGAGCCAGTGACACACACTTGTTCTATTTGAGGGATGCAAAGGCAAGTAAGTCAGCCTGGCCAGAGCTCTAGTTACCAATTAGCTGTTCAAACAGCTCTGTATTTTGTGTGCTTCTTGGGGAGTATACTTGGTACCTGAATGGAAATCACCAAAGGGAAGCTTAATTAAAACCTCCTGATTATTGTATGACTCACATGCCTTATGTATGTTAACTGTATCATGAATATTCAGTGCCTTAGGTGCCTCTTGTATGCTTAATGGCTGATGAATAGTAAGTGCCTCTTATATTTAGTGTGGCATGTAATTAGGTGTCTCTTTGTTCTTTCTTCCCTTTCTGTGTTCACTTATTTATTCTATTCAATAACTATTTATCTGTTCTAACTTATCTTATGAATTTCATCAGTCTCATCTGTTTTTTTCCTCTACAGCAAGCTTGAATATTCTCAAGCAATACAACATATGCACATTACAGATTAGAAAGTGTATTTGTATTCTCCATGCCAAAATATAAGAAAAGGCTTTTTAAATCTCAAAAGTACCCTTAATATATACTATAATAAGAATATTTTGAAGTATTTATAGCATAATTCTTTCTTAATTGCTTTCTGTTGAACCACCAAATCTTGTTTGTAGAAAAAAATGCCAAAATACATATAAATTAGTATTAGTTTGGTATATTCATGAAGTTCATCTGAACAATTTGTGTGTGTATAATATATACACACACATATTACATATAGAGAAAGGTGGATGATTCAGAACTGCTTTAGTATTAAATAATAATTCTAATTCTTGAGGGAGTGACTTCCATATGAGATTTCAATTAAAGTATATCTTTTTTACAGGCTTTACAAAGAAACACAATAAAGAATTGCATTGTATGGATCACAAATATACAACTACAGGGTGATTGGGTGGAAATTTAAGCATATTCTGCAAATGAGAATTCATTCATTTGGACAAAAATTTTCTGTAACAATATTATACACAGTTTTAAACGTGCTATATTTCAAAAAATTAGAAGAGTGTTCTTGGAACAACAGTGATAATGAAGTAAAAAGTGGTTATAGTTTTGATGAAGACGCCAATATCTGTTGTCCAGGATTCATATTAA
>NW_012153152.1:249935-273196 GCF_000956105.1 Propithecus coquereli | reverse complement strand
TTTTAAAGTGTCAAAATGTAGACTGAAATCTCTGGTGGTTATAATACTTTTTCTAAAATTAAGAAAAAACACAACTCTACTACTTAGTTTAATTTTAATGTATATAAACCACAGATCAAGTAATAACAATCTCTCTCTGAACATTCCTTTTTATTGGTAATTAGATCCAGCTACAAACACCATTGTGTTATTCCGTACAGTTAGCCCAGGCTGTACGTAAACATTTGTTCTCAAAATGTATAAAAAGTGCTGAAAACTCCCACTATCCTCCATACACATGACATTCAAATGCATATAAATATCAATACACATTTAGCCTCTTGAAAATAAATACCTGTACTCTAATTTTTAAACTCATAATAGCATGAGATTTGGGAATAAAAGAGAAGGGATATTTTGAAAATCAGTGCCTTCCCTTTTCCATTCCAGGAGTCTAGAATCATCAGTGTATCCAGGTCAAGGATTATTCTCTCTGGCTTTTGGCCATGAAGCAATTCTGAACATCATTAAACCATCATACATTCTGGCACAACTGCCAGTGTCTGCTTGAAGAAGGCCTAGAGATGAAAAAATTAAAAACTAGGTCTCAAATGCATCTAGCAGACAGTGCAGGGGGAGCAGTAAAAAAGATGCCTCACTGCCGTCTGACACCGCCTGTGTGGCAGCCACTGATATTGTTTATCAAGGTTGATCCTCCAGGGTGTTCAGAAAAAGGACCCTCATTTTGGATGTTTAATCAGCCTCTTGCGTCTGCAGAATTGAGTTAGAAATCTCTCAAGGATTCCCTCCAAGTGTTGCAATGAGGAATGGAATTTTTCTTATAAATGCGAAAGGTTGTAAGATATGAATCATCTGTGGCAGAGGCTTTGTAAGGAGCCCCTCTAACAACTGCTACTGTAATTCCAAAGTGATTGTTCCAGTAACAATTCTACAACACAGAAAGTAGGTTGAAATTTGCTGTTTTTCTAAGGAAGTTGAAAGTGAGGTTTGCTCATTTGGGTTTGATCACAGGAATTACAGCATAATGGTCATTTCCATGGTACAATGACATATGTTCATCACTCCAACCTCTCTCCCATGCTATGCCCCAACCCCATCAAGGTGTTGGATAGTCCTCTGTGAAAAGAAAGTAATAAGTGTAAAAACTTACTCCAATTACTGATGCAGAAGAATGAGTTACTCCTCTTTATCTTGGGCAAAATACGAACGTTCAAACCAGGCATTGGTGGAATAGGAGTAAGCTTAAGGTGGAGTTAAGAGCATGACTTGATCTTAGATTTCTTCAGTTCTCAAACGGGCCACTTATAAATTATGAAACTCTGAGAAAATGTGGAATTATACTTAACAGTGGTTCCTGGCATCTGTGACTGGGAGAATTAGGTGTCTGTACATGTAGTGTCTTTAAAACAGTGCCTGCTCATAGGAGGTGCTCTGTTAATTTTCGCTGCTTGATTAGGGCTGTTTATGTTGAATTATCTAGCTTTGCATTTGGAAATATGTAGTCCAGGTAATGGATGAGTTTCTTTCTGCTGTCCAGTCTGCAATCTCAGTCAATTCTATAATAAGTGCCAAGCAATATACCATAACCATTCAGAAAATGTAAGCAGACAGAATCAATAAATCAACATACCTATGATTCGAGCCAGCCTGACCTAACATACATAATCTGTCACACAATTATTTCAATATCTATGACAAGTATAGATGTGAAAAAGGCCAATGTAGCTTGATATTGAGCAAACTAGGGCTATGTATACTGTGTTTATTAGTTGCTGAGAAAAAGGTAACCTTACATGCTGGGTTTTTTTATACTTATTATTATCATTGGCTGGTTTATTACAAGTCAAAGTAATACCATGTCATAGCTAATATCAAGCCACAAAGAGCAAAGGTTCAGCTGATTAATCATTTATTGCTGTAAAGGACAATTACTTTCTGTTCTGTTCTCAGTATTAGAAATTCATCAAGCCATGAATTACTATTTGTATTTTTCAACTGAGCACTTTCCCAAGACTCAGCTCTTCGTTAGTTGCTAATCACGTTGGGGGAAATGTAGATAGCACAATTTCCCATCACACGGCTTACTGCCTTGTAAGAATGTATATTTGAGAGACTTGCCTGATACCTGATATCTATTTCAGGAAAAAAAAAAATGTAATTGTATATTGGCCAAAAAACATATGTCTATCTCTTTTTTTTTTTGGCTGTTTTTAAAAAAATTTTACTGGGAGAAATGTAATTGCTTAAGAATGTATTTTCAAATTGGTAGAATGAGTCAATAAAGACTCTCTTTTAAAACTCATTGAAATGCTACATAAATTTTTAAAATTTTAAATATATACTGAAGTTTGAAAGAAAAAGGAGATATTTTCAGATACAAGAAACAAACAGGGGACCCCATAGCCAGAGCAGTAAATGTACCATATGAAAGAGAGGGAGTCTGGGGACATTAGAATATCAAACACACTCAAATGGCTATTGTTGTTGTTGTTTGTATATGCATTCAATTTTAAGTTGCTTTTTTTCATGTTCTATGATTTAATTCCTTTTGTGATTATGTAAAACATTTTTATGGGCAAGATTATTTAAAAAGGTATGCTTAGAGAGGACCCACTCCTTTATCTATTCCACCGTATTCCTACCCTACTCCTACATTTCCTGGTTTATCCTTCTGATATGCATGTATGAGCATGTGTATGTTTGTATACTTACACATATATATGACCTTCAACATACATGTGTGTGCTTGTGAAAAACATATTAAGGAAATATCTGTCCTATTTTCTGGGGTGTTTTCTCATGGGTAGGTATTGAATTTTGTCAAAGCCCTGTTTAATATCTATGGAGATAATCATATTTTTTTCTCTGTTTATCAATTGATGTGATAAGTTATACTGTATTATAAATTCCCTAATACTGAAATCTCTTTGAATTATCAGGAAAAAAACACTTTATCATTATACATTATTTGAATGTTCTACTGGATTCTGTTTGCTAAGACATTATTTAGTATATTGCATTGATATTCATGATTGGCCATTGTTTCTTCTTAATGTGCTTTTTATTAGATTTAGATTTCAAAGCTATACTTGCTTTATTAAAATATTGGGATTTTTTTTTCTTTTTCTGTATTCTGGTGCTACTTTAAATTATATTGGGATCATCTAGGCTTTGAAAGTTTGATAGAATTCTTCTGTGAACCTGTCTAGACATGGCATATTTTTACAGAGGCAGAATTCTGTGATAACCTTTGCTATTTCTCCCATACTATTCCTAGAATAGTATCAATTTTATGTAAGCTTATAAATATATTTACACAGAATTTTTATTTTACTAAAATTGCTCGTTATTTTAACTTATATTTAGTATGCATTTTATCTTTATTGCACTTGTTTCTGTGTGTTTTCTTTTGCTTATATTTTATATTTAAAAATGTTTAAATAGTTTTTCTAGTGATAAGTTTTTAGTAATACATTTTATAATACCCTTTTTCTTTCCTTAGACTTCTAGTATTTGATTTTGTCATTTATGTTTTAATTTTTTTTAGACTGGCAATAATAAATTCATTACATGTTACATACGTATTTTATAAACAATGCGTATTTTTTAAAATAGTTCAAAGGTGGTATTTTACATTTTAAAAATTTCTTTGGTGTCTGATTTAAGGGAAGACAATTGGATTTTCATATTCGTGGCATTGTATCAAAGAAGACTATCCACAATCATATGAAATGGCTATTAAAATATTCCTGCATTTTGCAACTAAATAACTCTGAGGGTGAATTTGATTTTATTTTCAGTATAATGCAACCAAAACAATACATTGCGATAGATTAAATGCAGAAGCGGCCATGATTTTATCATTTAAATAAAAATTTTCCCCCAGTATAGCCTGTGACCTACACAGCAACCAACTTCTTCTAATTTTTCATTTCTCTTTCACCTTATTTTTAAATCATGTTTCTTCCATGTTTGTTGCCAAAATATGTAATACTCACACCCTGGTCTTCCACTCTGTCCCCACTTTTGCCTAAATCTTAGCTCCACCATCAATTTAAGTTCACACCGAGTCCCCAATATTATTAGAGAATTAAGGTAAAATAAAGACATGTTGGACAAACAAAAATCAAGGTTTATCACTCTTAGACATTCAGTGATTCAAGCAGTAAAGTAGGTTCTTCAATAGAAAAAATTTGACACAGATGGAAGGAATAAGAACCATCCTCCTCAAATGAATGTATCATCAAATAAGTTGGTAAACAATGTAAATGAATCAAAACAATTCCTAACAGTAAAACTATGTGAAAATAACAACAATGACTAAGTCTACTGGGGTTTAAAGAGAAGATGGAATTAAAATATCGGACACTAGTAGTATGGAAAATGAGAAAGTATAATTAGAAACAAACCATACCAATTGGTGCGTATTGTTTGTGAGGTGAAAATAGTGATTAATTATAGATAATGATGCTTTTGGTAATTATAAAAGAAATCTTTGGACACTGTAGGCAACTATGACAAGTCTTGACAAAATATACTCTAGAAAAAATAAATCTGAATGAAAGTTAAGTAGGTATCTGTCTACAAAGATATGGGTTATCACAGAAAGTTTTAGAATATATTTATCTTCTATAATTATAAATATTATTATTATTGCTATAATTTAAAACCCTTTTTGGAGTCAGTAACTGGCTTGTATGATATTTTATTGTGTTTATCTGATTAATTTTGTATAAAAATTCAATAGATGCCTTTTTTTTTTTTTTTGAGACAGAGTCTCACTCTCTTCCTGGGCTAGAGTGCCGTGGCGTCAGCCTAGCTCACAGCAACCTCAAACTCCTGGGCTCAAGCGATCCTCCTGCCTCAGCCTCTCGAGTAGCTGGGACTACAGGCATGCGCCACCATGCCCGGCAAGTTTTTTCTATTTTTAGTTGTTTGGCCAATTTCTTCTATTTTTAGTAGAGACGGGGTCTCGCTCTTGCTCAGGCTGGTCTCGACCTCCTGAGCTCAAGCAATCCTCCTGCCTCAGCCTCCCAGAGTGCCAGGATTACAGGCATGAGCCACTGCACCCGTCCAATAGATGCCTTTTATAAAACCTTTTTTGACTGAAAGATAATAAAAATAACCCAAATATATGAAATTTCATAACAATTACAAAAATAGTACAAATATATAATCTCATATACCTACAACATTTTAAAAGAAAAGAAGGCCTGTTCTTCTAATTTGTATAATAGAAATTTAAATTTTAAAGCATATAGTTTTCAAATTATAGTTATTAATTTATAGAGTCCTTATTTCAACTCAAGGTTTTAGTTCCACAATACACGCACACACACATGTACACACACTGAAAACTCACTTTGAAAAAGTAATCAAGATTAGAAACAAACTTTGTAAAAGTCCATTTGATAACTAAAATATCTCAATGATTTGAGAGAAAAATACTACCGGTCTGTATATTTACTGAAAGATCTCAACATTATCTAGAAGAATAAAGAATAATTTTAACATTGGAAATATTACTGTCTTCCCCAAATACTGTAGTAGAGAAGAGAAACAGAATGACAGATATCTTCAATGCCTGAGTAAACATTTGTTTCTTACATTCAGGTTGGATATCTGAGTGTGTCAGGGACTATATGTGACTAATACACACTCAAATCATCCAAGTAATAACGATGATATTGCAAAATGCATTCCAAGTACAGAGGGAAAAAGATAATGTCTCTGAAGTTTAATTTCAAGAAACTTAAATTCAATGCTGTTATAGTAGATGGCAAAGTCCACCTAGTGAAAAAGTAATTTTTTGCCAATTCAAAAAATCTGGTGAAATGTTTTAGTTACCTAATTAAAAGAAAAGCATATAGAAATTCAGATAGAGTTAGGGAGGGAACGTGGGAAGAAAAAAAAGATCAATAAGAATAGCAACTATTTTCTGGTTTCTTTTGTGAGTTTTCCAAATTCTCCTAACAAAAGTGCAGAGTGTTACTCAGTGTATTTAGGACTATTCTATAAACATCCCACATGAAGGGAGTCAGGAACGCCTCTTCCCTGCAGACAGCTGGACTCTGTACGCTCTGTAGCTGTTTCCAAGCCTAACAGAACAATGAGAGAGCAGCAAGAAGTGGGTTCAAGCAGACGACCTGATTTACTGCACTTTCCACTCTTGCTGCTAATCAGAAGCAGCAGTGCCCTGTAAAAGCTTAAGGGAAGGGAATTACCGAAACACTGAGCTCCTAATACCTCTGAAAGGACACGCTCCAGTTAGGACGCATTCCCAGGAAAGCACGTGATATTTGTGATTCTCACTTTAATTTATATTTACTTACTCAATATATTGAGTTTTCCGAGGAGAATTCGTGAAACCTCACGTGAGAGCAGAAAATCACTTCATTGCAATGATTTTTAGGGCCTGACAAAAAGCAACTGAGTAAGAAACATACAAAGTTGAAGCCCCCGAATGAGAAAGTTGTGCCGTTCTGAGACGTGGCCAAAATGAACATCAAAGGAAGTTGTCTTTACTCAGACATGGACAGTGTCTCACCAATCACTTTATCTTGCCTTCTTTTCATTTGGCAAAAATACGCTGATGATTGCTCCTGCCTGTATTCTCCCCAGAAGTGGATAGAGCCCCTTCTACAACCACCCTATACCACCCATCTATCTTTTTCTGAACTTTTTCCTTTTGGCATTCCAACTGGGTCACTTTTTAACCCTTTCTTCGCCACCCATCCTATTTCAGCAACATTCTATGACCCACTACTATCCTTTGCCTAAGTATATGGGTATTTTGTTATATTTATTTTTAGATTTTTTTCGATGGGTTCTATATATTATTTTGAGGTATAAAACAACTATCATTCTCATCATCTTGTGCCAAAGCTAAGAGCTGACCACGGATGGTGGTTCTATTATTCATTCAACAAACACGTTACAACTAAAGACAAAGTAATCTTATGCTGGATGAAAGCTGTGTGAGGTATTTTATGCAAAAAAAAAAAAAATAAACCATAGTTCTTGTGCTCTAAAATGGGGGTGGTCTTGTTTAGAAAAGACTCCCAAATGGACAAAAAAAGCAACTCAAACTTTAATATAGGATAGGCTATGATAAACATATTTTATGTCAAACTAGACTTAAGTGTACAGTCATGTATACAAAGGAGAAATATTTACTTACTTGCATTTACTTACATCAGAAAATATGCTTAAGAAGTTGGTATGTTCAGGAAGGTCCAATAAGTCAAGAAAGAAGAAAGATTTCCTTCATTATTTGAACTATGAGCTGTCAAAATGGAACAGATATTTACCCAACCAGGCACTATGCCAGACACCTTATACAGGTTCTGATTAAATGCCATTATCAATGCCATGAAGTAGCATTAAGTAATTTTATGTACATGAAGACTAAGCCATAGGGATAAATAATGTTTAAAATGTCAATCCCTAAAAAATTGATAGAATTGCTATTTGAATCTAGTCGGTATTGTTCACTATCTTTTTAGTAAGCCATACCATATGAGCTTTTCCTTATTTAGGCCTTTTGAATTGAAGTAACATTGGATACCTAAGAAATGGCTCTGGTGTGTAAAATAAAATTCTTTAAAAGCCAATGGGCAAATAACGTATTTTTCACATTTACTCTAATATTAAGAACATTTATTGAATAAGACAGTTACAACTCTCTGAATTAGGAACACTTCACACAGTTTTCAAGGACAGTGTGCATAGTTTCTCCAGGATGGCAAAGAATTCTGACTCTTTAGCCCTGTTGTTTTCTGAAGTGTGTATTTCCTGTTTTCAAAGAATAATAGGCTGACATTGCCTCTTTTTATCCATTTGTGATCGGTTATTTAAGGTTAATTTACCTTGAGAGCAAAGAATCCTTGTATTGTGTAAGAAAGAGAACCAATCTACAATAATCAAAGAGACTTCCTTATAGCTTTGCTGTTTTCACAAAGAAACCAGCAAAACCAAAGCTCTTCCCTCATCAGTTCCATGGAGAAATAAATTAGAAAAATAGAAGCTATCACTTAAAATGTTCAAAGAAATATTCATATCTTTTTTTTTGTTTGTGTAATTGTGCTATTGACAATTAAGGATGTCAAATTTAAATTAATGAGGTACAAATTTTTATATTTTTTATTATTATTTGTAATGTATGAGTATGAAAGAGCAGTTTTTATCTTGCTTCCTAGCAATGTACTAGCTCCAGAATGAATGGATTTCTGCCCAGACACAAGTGGGTCATTGAGCTGGTCAACAAGGATGCTTCTTGTGAGAGCAGATTTTTTATGAGGACAGCTGTCTAGCAGGAAGTATATTGCCATGTGGTCTTTTTGAATTTAGCAAAAGGCAGTCAAATACTCCTAGTAATAACCCACTTAGTTTTATAGTCAGTACTTTTACAGAGAAGTGTATTAATAACGATAAATCTGGATTTGGAATCAGGGTTACTGTAAGTTGGTTACAGACAAGACTGAGATGTAAATATAAATTATATAATAAATGATAACACTTTTGTATACAAATAGCATCTAGTCACTCTTAAGACACAGGTAACCTTGAATATAACCTCATTTCTTTGAACCTTGGAATCCCAACCTGCAAATTGCTGATACTACCTCTTTACAATTATTCCATGGAAGAAATGTTCTCTGTTGTTAAAGGGAAATGGAGTGATAGAGCAATTTTTATTAACTTGCATGTGAAATCTTACAAAAATCAGTTTTCCCTAAGCTACTATGGAACATTTAGCTCTATTTCCACTTTCTTTGAGGCGTAAGCATTGACCTTGAAAAAAGTATGAAGCATTTTAACATAACCACTCACAATGAGACATGGCCGTTTTAAGGGATATGCCATCTCTTGTTTCCATTGTTGTCTAGTTCTTTGGGGAGCCTAACACGATGACTTTCATAAAATGGATATTAACCTTTCATTTATACTAAAGTATTGATGTCTACAACAAATATTAGCATGTGACTGAATTGGATTTATTTGGCTCCACAGTGGTGAAAAAAATCACTTACCTCGAAGGAGATCAATTGTCAAGTTTGGGAAATCAGGTTCTTAATTTGGCATTGATTGCCACTGAAAAAACTACCCCTCAAGAGTTTATGTAGCTACTGAGGGGAGATAAAGTGCTTGGGCTTGCCCCTACCCCAGTGGGATCACACAACTCTGTCTACACCATGCAACACATCAGGTAATCAATCTTACTTTGACTCAGGTCTTGATCATTGGCTACTTTTAAAATTCTATTAATCATGGAAATGAACTTTAACAATATTTGAGGCTTGTGATAATATATTCCTTAATTCCTGCATCTCATCAGTTCTCACATTCTAAGAGACAACCCCCAAGAAACCAGCATTCATGAAAACACATGTCCGTTGATGTTGCTTATAAGCCAAACATCAGCCATTTATTTACATTTCCTCTCTTTCCACTATCCTGACCTCCAGCTGATCAAGTCCATGAACACCTGGAAGTCTTTCTTTACTCCCCGATTCTTTACAATGAATGACAAGCCACAATGCCTGAATGTTCCTGAGAGACCTGGAAGGGAATCTGTGGCTATTAGCTACAGAAAGATCCAAGTTTTATACCAACAACCCATGATAAGGGCAAATGACATTAGTGCTTTGATGGGACCACAGCTTTGGTGGACCAACTTGCGAACATTGTGCATAGAATGATTTCCTAACCCTATTTGCCTGAGATTGTCCCCGTTTTAGCACTGAAAGTCACTTTTCCTGGGAAACTCCTCAGTCCTAGGCAAACAGGGATGGCATGTCACCTTAATTCTGAATCTGACCTATTCAATCCATTTCAAAAGTATTTCATTTGGTTTCAAGTGTGCACATGATGGAAAACCATCAGGTTCTGCCAGGATTGCTGATTCTATAAAATGTTACCCCTTGGTTTCACTGAGAGTCTTTCTGTTCAGACGTGACTGGCTTATATCTTCCAGACCAGGGCTAATTGGATAAGGTGTTTTGCTAACAAAGGTTTCTGTTAGCCAGTAAGATAAACAGAGATATAACTATCTGATAAATCAAAGCAATAGAATGTTTGCTGCAGAGTAAAACCATGTGAATGTAATTATGATAAATAATACTAGATCCCAAAGGACTCCCGGTGTAACCAGTAATTATAACATGAAATCCCGTATTATATTGTCATATGAATGATCAGTTACTAATTCAGATTGCATGGTTGGATGGCTGTAATTGGCTGGTTTGATGAAAGTCATGACATCTCATCATTAAACCTTTCTTGATCTCATGATGTATCTTCTATCAGTCAGTTCCAGGAAGTTTTATTTGTTTGTTTAGTTTGGACCATCTCTTTTAAGGCTTTGAATGAACCATAAAATGTGAGATACCCAGTCTCACAGGTTTTCTATGATCTTTATCATAGCCCAGGAAACTCTCCTATTCTTTGCCTGACATATTTACCATGTAGTTAATTTTGTACCTAAGAGGGTCTTATTTTTTGTTTTCTTGCTTTTTTAAATTGATTTTAACTTTGGACAGATGCATTATTTTGGAATTTTAGGGCACAGTCTTCTGATTGTTAGCAATGATTTTATAGTTTTGAATTTCATTTTGGTAAATCATTACTTTTTCTGTTCTAACTTCTCTTTATATTAATATATCGAGTTAAAACTTTAAAATAGGAAGTGTTCAAGAAATGCTTCTGGATGAGTTGATCAGTACTTTGAGGAATCCACATAAATTATTAAACATATTTAGGTGATGTAAAGTAAAAGATTAGAGAAGAATTTGGTGGTTTTGATTGGTAGCAGAATGTAACACAATGAAAGGAAATATATTTCCCCTCCCACACTATGTGCTTATTAGATACAGTACCTTACTATTTCTCGTATCATGACAATTCTCTCATTATCCTTTTCATTGAAATAATAAAGAAATGAAGATAATATTTTAATATTTTTTTAAAAATCCATGGTCATTGAAGATTTGGTGGAGGAAGGGATTACTACATATTTAGAGAAGCTGTCAATCGTAGATAATAGTTATGAGCACAGATTCTGGTGTCAGATGGCCTGGGTTTAAAACATAACTCTGCCACTCACCAACTGTGTGACCTCTGGCAAAATTCTGGGCCTCATTGTGCCTTAATTTATTTATCTGACAAACTAGAATTCTAATAGTACCTACCTCATAGGAGTATTGTGAGTATTAAACAAGTTAACATATGTAAAGTGCTTAGAATAGTACTGCACATAACAACTATATGTTAATTATATATTTTATCATAGTGACTTATACCTCCATTTCTCCAGTCTTGTGAGTATATAAAAGGGTGATGTATACAAGAAGTACCATTATCATTCTGCCTTCTTAAATCCTTCACTATACTTTAGGAAAATATGGTAAATAAAATTCTTCGTGTGAGAATCTTGAAAGGATATAAGTTAATATCTTATGGGTTAATTATTTACAAACTATTTTCCATTTATCAGATAGTAAAATAATTACTTTACCTTATTCCATAAGACCCAAGCACTGCTGTTAAATATAATAAAAAAGGGAGAATTATAACCAGTCACTATTTGTTAATCGACTCAACCTGGTAAACACTGACTCAAAGAACAGACTAAGGCTAAAGTAAAGGAAGTTACCAAATAGATGTAATTTTTAAAAATGTTCTCCTATTCTCAAGATTGAAGCCTTATATGTGATTTGTACTTTTTATTGCTTGCCTTCCATTATATCCAAACATACAAATAAATTTTCTTAAAAGTCTTCATGTAATTTTTATTAATCCCAAGTTTTTCATTTTTTAACCTATTTTTATAAAACTGGTAAAAAGACTGAAAGAGATAACGAATATGAGGCAATTCAAATATAAAACCATCCTCATATAGCCATCTAATCTTTGACAAAGCAGACAAAAACATACACTGGGGAAAAGAATCCTTATTCAATAAATGGTGCTGGGAAAACTGGATAACCACATGTATAAGACTGAATCAGGATCCACACCTTTCACCTCTCACAAAAATCAACTCACGGTGGGTAACAGACTTAAACCTAAGGTGTGAAGCTATTAGAATTCTGGAAGAAAATGTTGGAAAAACTCTTATAGACATTGGCCTAGGTAAAGAATTTATGAAGAAGACCCCAAAGGCAATCACAGCAACAACCAAAATAATTAAATGGGACCTGATCAAATTAAAAAGCTTCTGCACAGCCAACGAAACTGTCACAAGAACAAACAGACAACCGACAGAATGGGAGAAAATTTTCGCATGCTACACATCTGATAAAGGGCTGATAACTAGAATCTATTCAGAACTCAGGAAAATCAGCAAGAAAAAAATCAAACAACCCTATCAAAAAGTGGACAAAGGACACGAACAGAAACTTCAAACAGAATAATGACCAAGAAACATATGAAAAAATTCTCAACATGTCTAATCATCAGGGAAATGCAAATCAAAACCACAATGAGATATCACTTATCTCCAATGAGAATGGTCTCTATCAAAAAGTCCCAAAACAATAAATGTTGGCGTGGATGTGGAGAGATAGGAACACTCATACACTGCTGGTGGGACTGCAAACTACTGCAACCTCTGTGGAAAGCAATGTGGAAATACCTTAAAGAGATATAAGTAGATCGACCATTTGATCCAGCAATCCCATTGCTGGGTATCTACCCAAAAGAACAAAAGACATTCTATAAAAAAGACATCTGCACTCGAATGTTTATAGTGGCACAATTCACAATTGCAAAGATGTGGAAACAACCCAAGTGCCCATTAATACATGAGTGGATTTATAAAATGTGGTATATGTATACCATGGAGTACTACTCAGCCATAAAAAAAAAATGGCAGACTACCTATTGTATTATCCTGGATGGAGCTGAAGCCCATTCTTTTAAGTGAAGAATAACAAGAATGGAAAAATAAGCGCCACATGTACTCATCAGCAAATTGGTTTCACTGATCAACACCTAAATGCACATATAGGAATAACGTTTATTGGGCATCGGGTAGATGGGAGAGGGGAGGAGGGGATGGGTATATACATACATAATGAGTGCGATGTGCACCGTCTAGGGGATGGACACACTTGAAGCTCTGACTGGGGGTGGGGGGAAAGGGCAATATAACCTAAACATTTGTACCCCCATAATATGCAGAAATAAAAAGAAAAAAAGAAACCAAATTCAGATAGGCAAAAAAAAAAACAAAAACAAATAGAGACTGGTCTAGGAATATTTGGTATTGACAACTCTCCCCACCTGCCACCTTCTCAGTGAACAATACATCTGGTTTGCTGACTCAGGAACTGACTCCAGTATTTGAGAGTCTACCTAACTCTCTGGGACCTTATGAAAATTATCCTACCGTCTTCCTTTATAAACGTGGGAGTTTGGTTTAGACCAAACTTAACTTTGAATTTCTCCAGTGTTGCCTTGGAAAAGACTTCACTGTGAACCTGCCTCAAAATTTGCTTCCATTTTTTGTTCATACTACTCCCTATTCACCATTTTCCTCTTTTCTAAATACTCTCAATAAGAAAGCCTTCTATCTGTTGGAACCAAAATTCTTAGATTTTCTGAAAAGTGAATCTAGATGTAAAAATTTGGAATACAAATATAAGAATTGTACACAAGGAAATCCGGTATCTAGACAAGGATTTCTATCTTACAACTCCAGCAGTATTTAGATATAATCTTTAATTTTACGTTGAATACTAATGTGTATCCATGCACATGTACACACACACACACACACACACACACACACACACACCCTTTTCCTTAACACGATTGATGCTATAAAACTAACATCAAATGAAGCTTTTATTCCTACAAGTTTCAACTTTCTGCTTACACATGAATTTGTAGAAGAGAAAACTGACAGCAATCTAAAAACTCATCTTACAAAAGACAAACACAAAGTGAGATATTCATGTATCTTTGGTAGGTATAACAGGAGTAAAGGATTTCTTTGTAAAAGAAGACAGACTAATTCCTTGCCGGCCTTGGTAGTCTATCTCTACTGCTAGTCATCCCCATCCAATAAGAATTTTTTTTTAACTTAAAGAATGTAAATTGAAGTGTGAAAATACTTTTATGTAGACACAGAAACTTCAAGTTAACTAAACTGTTCTGCAATCTGGATAACAAACTCTGAATCAAGACACTTAGGCTTTGTTGAAAGTTAGTGTTTTGATTGCTTGAACATTTCTATAGCAGCATTTCTCCTGGACAACCTGGTTTCCTTCAAGTCCAACTCAAAAGATACCCTCTACTTAAATTTAGAGTAACCTCTTTGCATAAACAATATTCCAAATTTAGTTTGTACTAATGAGAGTTTGGTATGTGCTAAGAACATGGTTGAAGGTTATTTCAACTCTGCTGTGGTAAACTGTGCTCAATTTCATTATATATTTTTTTCTTTTATTTCAGCATATTATGGTGGTACAGATGTTACGCATGTTCATTATATTAATAGAAACAGGGTGAACCATGGTCTCTTACCATATGCTAATGGTCATATTCAATCCAAGTTCAACTGTCACTCTTGACTGTAGGAACAAAGTAAGCACAAAGATTATGATGACAAAGAGGAAGAGGAGGAGGAGAAGGAGATGGAGGACAAAGGCAAAATAAAATGTACACCAAAAAAACCCTTCCCTAGACGTTAACAATCATATGTGAGACATTTTTCATCAAACGGCAATTGTGCTTCCCTTTTTCTTGATGACTCTATTAACGTTTCCTTTGAAAGAGATTTCAGGTGTTGAGAAGCCATGAAATTATTTCTTAGGGTCTGTTGAGCTTATGAGTTCTATAAATGAAAGTCAATATTTTCTTCCACAATTTTTTTGTTTTGAGACAGAGTCTCTGTCACCCAGGCTAGAGTGCCAAGATGTCAGCCTAGCTCACAGCAACCTCAAACTCCTAGGCTGAAGCAATCCTCCTGACTCAGCCTCCCAATTAGCTGGGACAACAGGCCCACAACCACCACACCTGCTAATTTTTTCTATTTTTAGTAGAGATGGGGTCTCATTCTTGTGAGGCTGGTTTCAAACTCCTAAACTCAGGAGATCCTCCCACCTTGGCCTCCCAGTGTGCTAGGATTACAGCTGTGAGCCACTGCACCTGGCCTCTTGCATGAATAGAGAAAGTTCAGTTTTCCATTGTTTTTTTCTTAATGTGTTATTTAAAATTAGTGAAGAAGGATAAAGATAATTAATTGACAGAAAACCTTCAGTTTTCTGTCAAATAAATATCTATACTCTTCATGGGAAAAAATTGGATAGAAATTGCAGATATATTTTTGCATTATTGAATTCCTTACTCTACTTTCAGTCAGAGAAATTACTTTAGAAATTCTTAAAATCTTTGGATTTGAATGATCTTACTCCCCGCTGAAGACAAAGAACAAACTAGAGGAAAAACAAGAATCAAATTAGCTTGAATTTAGTATACACTGTGAGCAAAGCACTGAGATAAAGTGCCACCTATGCATTAATTTTATTTCTAATTAACACACCCTTTCTGAACTGAAATTTCAGCTATATATGTTCTGTTTATTTTCAAAAAGTAGGACTCCAGTCATTAGATATTCATAAAATAAATTACAAGCTATAGAGTTGCTATTATGGCTTAGTTCTGAGCCTACCACAATAGGGGACAAATCCATTACCTGATTACATCCTCAACGCACTCACGATCCATTCTGAAAAATTAGATTAACAAACAAGTAGAAAACAATAGAACATCTGCTGGGAATCTTAATTAAAGGGACTTTGTGGGTTCAGAGATCAGAGAGTTCGACGTGGTTTAAACTACTACTGAAGAAGACGGAGAACTGTCTTTGGGATGAGTTGCGGGTGTGAGCAGAGCCTCACATAAATTGTAATGCCAGATGTTGATCTGATTGAATTGAGAAGGAAGAAGGAAGCATGTTTGCAAAGGAAGACAATTGTTTAGATGCCCAAAACCGAGAGAACTTTCCCTCTGATACCACCTCAAGTGTTTGAAGGATATATTTGTGGAGGAAAATAAACTATATTCCCTCTTGGGTTGCATAAGCAGATGTGGGCTGGATCTTTCAAACAGAATCTAAATAATTAGAAATTTTAGTGCAGAAAATAAACATGCTTGGCACTTATGGGCCAGCAGTTATATTTAATCCCTTGCAACAGAAAAAAAAGCGGATAATCATATGTGCATAAATACAGAGTCCAAGACAAATTCTCTTCTTTTAAAAAATTCTCAAAAAAATGTTTAGATGGCAAACAAGTAAATGAATTAACATAACTTCATCATATAGACAGAATTCTAAGCTAGAATTCACGGTAACAGATTAAAAAAATAAACCAATTTCAAAGTTTGATATTTCACAACTATTACTAACAAATTAATCAGAGTAAATCTTGTACTTCTGTTTGACATGCTGTGTGTCTGAACATTGCAGCCAAGAACCACCCCTCTGTGTTTAATGTTGTGTGTCACCTGTTTGTGCATGTGTAAAGCTCATGAGATGGTTGGGGTCAGTAGAATTTCATCACTGTGATGTTCCCTTGCAAGTCAAAGGCAGTCTGCATTCTACACACAACTACATATTCAATCTCTTTTAGTTCCAAATGACTAAAGAGGGAAATATGGAAAACCCCACAGAGATAATGTTATTTTTTCAAAGGGCACAGGTTTCTTAGAAATACATTTTGACAGAAGCTATTTTTCCCACCAATTAAGGAGAAAAATGTTGCAGGGGGGGACCATAAGAAGAATACCCCTTTGCAGTATATGAAGAGAAGAAAGTTAGAGATCCACTGGTTGGTCAATGGTAGAGAGAGGCAAGGGGATTCAGGGACTAGAACTGACACTGACCAGATAAATAGGGTGTGTAAGATATCCTCACTCAAAATTTCTAGATGGGCAGGGCGCGGTGGCTCACGCCTGTAATCCTAGCACTCTGGGAGGCTGAGGCGGGTGGATTGTTTGAGCTCAGGAGTTCAAAACCAGCCTGAGCAAGAGCGAAACCCCGTGTCTATTAAAAATAGAAAGAAATTAATCAGACAACTAAAAATATATAGAAAAAATTAGCCGGGCATGGTGGCGCATGCCTGTAGTCTCAGCTACTTGGGAGGCTGAGGCAGAAGGATTGCGTGAGCCCAGGAGTTTGAGGTTGCTGTGAGCTAGGCTGACGCATGGCACTCTAGCCCGGGCAACACAGTGAGACTCTGTCTCAAAAAAAAATTTTTAAAAATGAAGAATGTTAGCTAAAGTTGGTGGGGGGCATCCTTAGGACCTCACTACTCAAAGTGTAGTCCATGGAGCAGCAGCAACATCCTTAGCTGGGAGCTTGTTAGAAATGCAGACTAGCGAGCACCTCCCAAGAGCATCTAAATTTAAACCTGCATCTTCACAAGATACCCCAAGTCATTTATAAAGTTTAAAATTTACTATCTTAGAAGACTGGGAGGGCTAGGAATTGTGATAATAGGGCAGATGGTGAATGGGAACAGAGATCCTCCATGCCAATGATGCAAAGCCCTCAGGAGCAGACATTTTTGAGATAATAAGGCCACATTTATATTATACAGGTTGCAGTCGTGTGTGTGTGTGTGTGTGCGCACGCATTTGTAAACATATTCAGTTTGTCCACAGAGTTACGGGTCTCATCAACATATTTCTTTTTCTTTTTTTTTTTTTATTCCAGGGTATTGTGAAGGTACAAACATTATAGTTACATTTTATGTCTTTGCCTCACCCAAGTGCGGATTAAAGGCATGCCCTTCCCTCCCTTTAGTGCTCCCTGTGTCCTTTAGTTGTAGATTTGCCCCCCCATCCCCCTAATCCCTAGAGAGTATTTCTGCCATGTGATCTACCTAGTGTTGACCAGTTAGTACCAATTTGATGGTGAGTACAAGTGGATCCCGTTCTTCTGCTCTTGTGGTCCCTCACTTTGGATAATGTGCTTAAACATCAACATATTTCTTAAGTCCCTAACTCAGAAATCAAACCCAACTCCTCTGCTTTGGGGACTGCTATATTTCTGATCTAGCCTTTCCACACATTTGGGATGAAAGGTGGGATCCTTGCCCAAATTCTCTCTCCCAGAGATTTGACCATGAGAATAAAAGGTTCCATGAGAGAATCTTACCTCTTTATGATGAATTCCTCTTTATATCCTCTTAAATTCTTTAAATTAAATCCTCAGATTGGTTTTCACCAGCTTTGGTATCACTTGCAACAAGAAGAATCTTAACACAGATGCCCAGTGGCTGTGCTGATATGATCTTAGCAGCTGGACTCCTTGTAGTAACATCACCAGTTAGGGAACCAGTACCCATACACACTATTGTTCAAGCAGCTTTAGTCTTTAAAGATGTATCTCTTATTAACTTTAACTGAGTACATCAGGTTGTAAAATCGTACAACCAGTGTTCATACTTGGTAGTGGCTTTATGGTTACATGTCAGCTCATTTGCAATCTGTCCAGAACACTAAGACCAAGTTCCTTTAATGCTGTTCTTGTATTATGTAGGTCCAGTGTTTTGGAAACTTCAGTGTGAATAACCAGCAGGGTCTTGTAAAAAGTCCAAATTCTCAAACCTCATTCTTATTATATTGAATAGAAATCTTAAGGTGGACCTGGGAATGTGTACTTTTAACATGTCCTTAGAGGGATTCTGATTCAGGCAATCCAGGGAGTTTCCTTCTAGAAATATTTTAGGCTGTGGTTCTTAATTTAGAATTTCTCATAACAATAACTTGAGAAGCTTTTTCAAAACATAAATGCTGAATACCACCTGCCTAATCTACATTTCAACTAACATGTTTCAGCCCAAGAACCCCAAGTGATGTTGAAGCACACTTCTAGTTAAGAACCACAGGTTCGAGGTACTTACAGGTGATTGATTCAGCTGTGCTGTGTAGGTGACCTCCTATTTAGATCTACCCTGCAACACTGGCACTATTTTCTTTCAGTGGACACATTTGATGTTTAAATGGTTCAAGTCTAAACTACTCAGACCGCAGCTCTTTTGACCTATTTTAAACACAACTTTTAAAATACTACCCTTCCTCTATCCTCTGATCAGAAGTGCATTTTTTTTTTAATTTGTAAACTTCCCTAACACCGTAATTTAAATGGAAAATAACTGGAGATGGAATTGACTTTAGATACACTCTTCATTTACTTCCTTTACATTGCAGTGTATCAAAGTTCTAAGGAAGACCAAAAAATCTGGACATTTTATACAAAATGCCCACATTTCTTCAAATCTGTAAAGAACATTGCCATTCATGTGCAAAAATGGATGTACTCTCTCAGGCTTTCTATTAGCACTCCAACTCACTGGCATTTTGATGAATTATGTCTTCATTATTCATTTAGAATTCACTTGTGAGGGAGCCCAAAGTACAGAACTGAAAGTAACAATACATACAAATATGTGTGTGCTTACAAATGTGTGTGTTTGTGCCACATGCATGTGTGGGTGTGCATATTTGTTCTTTCCCAGTATTATTTATCATGACCCAAAAGGAACAAATACATGAACAAACTAAAAATACTTTGACTATCCATGAAAAGAGAAATGATTTAAACATTTTAGTATATTCTTTCAAAAATATGCAACTATTAAAAATATTATGTGTATAGTAATTGACCTAGGCATAGGTTCATAATTTCAACCTGAACCTGAATATTAAGTGTAAAAAGCAAGCTACAGAGTGATGTATGTAGTAAAATTGCTAAACAAAATAATGACAAAATATACACCTGTTTATCAGCCTGCATGTATTTATTCAAGTGTGAGCAGGGTATGCATATTTAAACAGTACTCCAAGGAACGTGATTGAAAGGGAATAATATTGTCTTTATGCATTTCTATATGGCTTGAGTGTTTCACAAACACACATAATTTTGTAATTTGAAAAAAATGGACACGGAAAAAATTAAAAATTGTAGATTTAGAAAGCAAAATGGGAAATGAAGATGAATAACGTTTCTCAAACAAACAAAAATGGTTAACAAGAATAAAACATTCAGCATCATTAATAATTAAAAATGCATATTCAAACAACAAAATTCTATTTTTTTACTTCTTAAATTGGAACACATTTAAGGAGAGAATTCCCAATGCCGATTAGGCACTTTGAGATTAGCACTTTTACACAATGGTAGTATATAATTTGGAACAGTCTTTCTGGAAATCAGCTTGAAAATATGTATCAAGAGCATAAAGGTGTTAATATCTTTGACCTAGTGGTCTCTTTTTCAGGACCTTGTATTAAATAAAAAAGGAGAAATGAGAGCAAGTGTGTGTGTAAAACGAACTTTACTGCAGTTCCCATAAGTAGCACAGATGATCACACAGTCTAACCCATGAACAAAATTCATAAACGTTATTCTACAATATTTCTTTTCCTCTTCTCATATTCTTCACAACCAGCAGCTTCTAAAACTCTTTCCTTTGCCTTATCCACACAGTCCCTGGAGAGCCTTGAAGGACCTCTTTCCTCCCATTCTTCCTCAGGGGAGGGACTGGGGCATCCCTAGCCCAGAGTCACCAGGTCAGCCGGGCTTTCCTTGTCTGGCCACATTTCTGCAGAGATTCAACCCCAGCAGAACAATTCTGTTATAAAAACACCAGCCCCACAACCAAAGGAAATGATATGCTATGTAAACAGGTAAACAGGAGCTAAGAACTTTATGGTAATGATTTCAAATTTTTCTAATTATCTATATTTTACCAATTTTCTAAAATGAATATGTGTTGACTTAATTTATAATCTAAATTTAAAAATTGGCTTAATCGCTGCGAAAGAAAAAAAAATTGGCATAATTGATAAATATTTGCAATCCTCTTTAGAAGTCTGCAGCTTTCTTTAATCTGTGAAAAGTACTTATTGTAACATTAATTATTTGTAACTTGTAAAAACAACAATGACTTAGTCCTTTCAGATATTCTCACATATTTGGAGTAAGGCGTCAGGAAGACTTGGTAAAACCAAAATGTTAAAACTTAAATACATGGCCAGGCAGTTCTCCAGGCTGCTCAAAGACAGTGACTCCTCAGCATTTTTGGATCAAATATCCCTGAAGAATCTGACTAATGGTATGACACTCTCTCTCAAGAAATAAATATTTGCTGTCTGTTGTAGTTTCCTAGAGCTGTTGTAACAAAGTGCCACAAATGGGGTGACTTAAAACAGAAGAAATATATTGTCTCACAGTTCTGGCTGCTTGATGTTCAAAATCAAGGTGTCGAAAGGGCAATGCTGCCTCTGAAACCTATCGGAGAAACTTTTCTCTTCCTGCTTCTGGTGGGTTGTTGGCAGTCTTTTGTGATCCTTGTTGTGTATGTCATCATTCCAATCCTTCATCTTCAAGCGGCATTCTCCCTGTGTCTACAGATCATCTTTCTTCTGTGTGTGTCTATTTCTGTGTCCAAATATTCTCTTTGTATGAGGACAGCAGTCATACTGGATTGGGGCCCACTCTAATAAACTTATTTCAAATTGATTATCTCTATAAGGAATCTATTTCCAAATCAGCTCACATTTTGAGGTACTAGAAGTTAGTCTTTTTTGAGCAGGGTAGGGAGCAGGATACAATTCAACCCACAATACCCTCCCAAGACATTTATAATCCAATATCAAGATACTGAAACACTTAACATCTTATCTGAGCCCCCCAGCTTTAAGAACCTGGTTCTGAAGATGGCTATAACTCTATTGTCACTGAGCACCCCTCACTAAATCAGACAATGATGTTTCCAAACATAAATCAGATCAATTCAAAAGGCAAGAAAACCTTTCCACTAAGAATGTTAGGACACTATAAGGAATATGCTTTTGTTAAAAATCTGCCTTCACCTCAATGTCAGAAGTATAGCCACTGAGACATTTGAAAGACTTTGCTGATAAATACTAGCTTCCTTCCTAATGTAAAGCTAGGTCATGATATTTCTCAACATGCCCCCAATTATAAATGGACACAATACAGGATGAAAGCAGCAAGTTATTTGTGAAGGAAAACCCATCAGATTAATAGCAGACCTCTCAAAAGGGACCATTCAAGCCAGAAGGGATTGGGGTCCCATTTTTCTTCTTCTTTAACAGAATAACTGGCAGCCAAGAATTTTATACCCTGCAAAACTAAGTTTCATAAACGAAGGAGAAACAAAATCTTTCCCAGACAAGCAAACACTAAGGGAATTTGTCAACACTAGACCTGCCCTACAGGAAATGCTTAAAAATTCTCTATACATGGAACCGAGCAATCAATACCCACCAACATTAAAACACCCGAAAGTTAAAGTTCACAACTCTTATAAAACAGTAACATGAGAAAGAAAACAAAGCAACTAGATATCATTCAACATGATGAACAGAACATGTATCTCACATCTCAATATTAACATTGAATATAAACAGTCTTAATGCTCCATTAAAAGATATAGACTGGCTGAATGAATGAATAAACACACCCCAAGAATATGCTCTCTCCACGAAACCCGTCTAACTCATAAAGACTCTCATAGTCTCAAGGTAAAGGGATGGAAAAAATATTGCACATGAATGAAAACCAAAAGCAAAGAGGAGTAGCTATGATCATATCAGACAAAATAGACTTTAAATCAACAATATTAAAAAAAGAGAGAGACAAAGACAGTCATTATATAATGATAAAGGGAACAATTCAGCAAGAAGATATAACGATCCTAAATATACATATGTGCTTAACACAAAAGCTCCCAGATCCATAAAACAAATGTTACTACATCTAATTAAAGAAATAAAGAGCAACATTATAATTGATGGGGACTTTAATACTCTGCTAACAGAACTGGACAAATCATTGAGGCAAAAGATCAACTAAAAACACCGGACTTAAATCAGGCTATAGAAAAAGTGGACCTAACAGACATGTACAGAAAGTTCTACTCCAAATTGCAGAAGATACATTCTTCTCCTAGCACATGGGGCATTTTCCAAGATAGATGGTAAGTTAGCCCACAAAATAAGTCTCAGCAAATTCAGAAAAAATTGAAATCATTCTATATATCTTCTCAGATCACAGTAAAATAAAATTAGAAATCAACTTCAAGTGGAAGTCTCAAATATACCCAAAGTCATGGAAATCAAACAATTTTTTTGCTGAACAATCCTTGGGTCAATGGAGAAATTAAGATAGAATTCAGAATATTTTTCAGACTGGACTATAAACATGACACAAGCATCCAAAA
>NW_012153152.1:248298-249095 GCF_000956105.1 Propithecus coquereli | reverse complement strand
AATAATAATAATGCACCAAGATCAAGTGGTATTCATCCCAGGGATGAAGAGAGAATTCTCTTCAGAGGACCCTATAATGCCCTCCTGAAACTTCCCTCTTATAAATGAAGCTTCAGTCCTGGGAAGTGTCTGTATAAAAACCCAATCATTTATACTCCTCAAACTCCTTTATTGGGACACTCTTTTTTTTTCTCTGTATACATATTAGTTAATTCAAATATACACCAGGCGTGGAGATAACTCTGAATCACAAGTCCAATCCCTATTTCCTCATCACAAAATTTTTTTTAAAATTTCATACCTATGTTTATCTTCATTGAAGATTGAATTCTTTCTACCGAGGCTTTCTAAACATCAATATATTAAGTATAAACATAAAGATAGTTTTTTTTTTCTTATTTTACCCTTCCTTCCACTTATTCAGAAATGAAAATTACAGATTAAGAAATAGCTAGCTCTTAGAGAAAGCTTACTATGTTACAGGAATCATTTTAAACACTTTACATATATCACCATTTTAACCCTCCCCAGGACAGTATACCTTATGAGTTACGTATTATTATCATCATCCCCATTTTATAAATGGAAAAGCTAAATATACAGCACTATTCTAAGTCAAACAAATAATAAATGGCAGAGTCAGAAATTGAACATATGTAGCCTGACTATGTTTTGCAACACTATGTATACTGCCTTTAATAATAGGTGCTTCTCAAAGGATAGAAATACAGGCAAAATTTGTTTTTAAATTTTTAGTTTAGTTGATGAAAGTTACTTATTTTTTTTAAATATCTGTG
>NW_012153152.1:241658-244263 GCF_000956105.1 Propithecus coquereli | reverse complement strand
TATTTTGTTAAAGCATCCTGGTATGGATTTAACTCACCAACACTGTCTCCCCACGTTGACTTCCAGTCATAATTAATCTCTATAATGGTTACAGTGTTCATTTAGTGAATTTAGGAACAATGACCGTATTTGCCATATTAATTTTGGTTGATATAGACAGTGTACATTTTTTTTTTCAGTTTTCTGATCCCTGAAAATCATTGTTCAGGAATGACCTCAACTATAGTGAGGAGAAGAAATGTGCTTGAAGAAAGCTATGCGCAAGTCTGACCCCAAGAGAGGAATAACAGATTTGATTCATATTAGCTATACTTATTTCCATCAAAACTAATGCCCCTTGACCTTTGACTTTTATTCTTCCACAAATTAATGTCATAGAATAAACTTTTTCATGTGAAATTGACTCCAATGCTAACGGAACCAACAGGTTAAAAAGTGTTAAACTTCCAAAGAATATGAGCTGAGACACTTCAGCATGTTTGTAAAGTCACAAACTACATTTACAATGGAAGCTGGACTCTTTTTTTTATTTCAATAGATTTAGGGGGTATAAACGTTTTCTGTTAAGTTGGATGAATTGTATAATGCTAAAGTCAGGGCTTTTAGTGTACTTGTCACTAGAATAGTGTACAATGTACCCAACAGATAATTTTTTATCCCTCACTCCCCTCCAAAACTCCCTCCTTCTTAGTTTCCGATGTCCATTACACCACTTTATGACCATATATATATATATCCATCATTTTGTTGTCAAGCCCACAAGTTTCATAAAATTCTTTAAGTACAGAACTCTAAGACCGAGTCACCTACATTTCTGTATTTAAAAAGAAGGAAATAAAAGCTTGCTACTAAGTCAGTTAATATGTATAGTGGGTTGTTTTTAATGAATGCTTAAAAGGAATAATAATAATTAAAATTAGAAAATGCTTTTTATCTTCAAAGCATTTCACAAGAGTAAGTAGTTAATCTCTGCACTCTAAAAGAAACTTGCCAAAATATTTTGTTTTACAACAGATTCATTTCAGAAGGGTTTCACTCATCTTTGCATTTCTTGGGCATAATTCTGTTTTTTTTTTTTTTTAATGGGCTGTAGAAAATAAAATCCACCAAAGCCTTTCTTTATAATGCAAATAAACTTCTCTCTATTCTTTTTAGAGGAAAGAAATGTTCAATAGAAACTGACTATAAGCCCAATTCTGTTGAATCTGTGTAATAAGGGTCATTTTGTGTAGGGCTAAGTAAGGCTCAGCTATTCTGTGTCTCTGCTCAGGTCCAAACAAATGGAAACAGGCTAAAATGGCAATGGGCTAAGTAAATATATTTTTAGATACTGCCATGCAGGGATTAAATTCACTTAAAATTAAAATCTTTTCCAAAAGGTACTAATTTAGCAGAAACCGAGATGAACCTTATTGTTTTGATGGAGTTGAATCCCTCTTTCCAATTGCTTCTGGAAAAGCATTTTTAGATAAATCCAGAGCTGACTTTATAGGAGAACACACAAATGTAAATGAAAGAACAAGAGCAGGAGCTGCCAGCAGCAAACTCGGGGGAAGTAGGTGAAGTGTCCTGCACCTCTGCTCTCTGTCTCATTACCCTGCGTTTAATGAGACTCAGAGTTAGCACCTGCCCTCCAAATCGCACAGCCGGGCCAGTACTCTGGCCCAGTGCCCCTTTTCTTTTGTTCTTTTTTTCCTTCTTATTTTTTAAATGACATCACCAGTGCATGTTAATTGTTGAGAAAAATTCAATTTAGAGAGGTAAATAGCAAAGAAAGGAAAACAAATGCCTCCCTGATCTCTACCAGAGATAACACTACTAAATCCTTTCAGATCTTTCCAATAAATACATACCCTATTAACAAAAATAGGTGCTTATTTGTGTAATTTAACCTTTTTATTTGTAAAAAAAAGAAACTAGTATATATCCTAAAAGCTTTTCATGGCAATAAAAATATATACAGCACCATTCTAATTATTATATGGCATTTTATTTCTTAACATCATTTACAAAATGTAATGATCTGCAAATTTCCCAGATCGTAAAAATCACCTAGAGAATTTGTTAAAAATATACAGCCGTGAGCCCTACCCTGGATTTACTGTATCAGGATCTCCTGGAAAGTGTCTTAGAATCTCTGGGTTTAACAAGCTCCCCAGGTTATTTAGAAAACATTGATTTAAACCTTGCGCTGTACATTTTGCTTAATTCCAACTTGTTTTTACTATTATAAATAACCCCAATTCATCATATCTGCTCATTATGTATCTGGCTTGATTATTTTCTTAGTTTAAATTCAAAGAGGTGAAATCACTTGCTCAGTTGGCACATCTTAAATCTTTTAGCATATATTGCCAGACTATTCTCAGTCAAGGCTGTAATGATTTATATCTTTACGACTACACATAATACAACACTGGTTGTCAGGTATTATGTTCCTCATTGGTGTTGGTGACGCTGTGCTTCCAGAACAGGTGAAGAGCAGAATCTTTCATCTCCAAATTAGTTATAAGTTTTAACCACTGTAACTAGCAATGCAAGCTTGGGGATGAATTCTACAGCAATCTCAACCTATTTTGTGGAAAGTATTAAGTATGTAAGTTAG
>NW_012153152.1:239310-241388 GCF_000956105.1 Propithecus coquereli | reverse complement strand
AAATCCAAACATACCAAAAAATTACATTAAATGTAAATGGTCTAAACACACCAACTAAAAGATAGTATCAGAATGGATTAAATGGCTCTGTTATAAGATGTATACAGGAAACTCACTTCAAATATAATTTAAAAATTAGGATAAAGAGAAGATAGAAAAGGATATATCATGAAAACCCAAATGAAAGTTTGAATGGCTATATTAATATCAAAGTAGAACCCAGAGGAAGGAATATTACTAGTGTTGGAGGGATTATTGCATAATGATAAACAAGTCAGTTCACAAAAACTCATAACAATTAATAAGCGATATATGTGTATGTACCTAGCAGCAGAGGTTGAAAAGACATGAAGTAAATTTGACAAAACCACTCTGCAAAACAGTTTGCTGATTTCTTGTCAAGTTAAATAATAACTGATCCAGCAATCTCACTCCTGACTATTTATGTTAGAGAAATAATACTTATGTTCACATGAAAATGTGTATAGAAATATTTATATCAACTCCATTCATGGTCACCAAAAATTAGCAATGAGCAAATGTTTCTCCACCAAGTAAATGGATTTTAAAAAAGCAGCATATCCATAAAGTAAAATACCACTCAATAATGAAAGGGAATGAACTGCTAATACTCACAGCAACTTGGAAGGATTTTCAATGCATTATGCTTAAATGGTTGCATACTGTAAGATCCCTCTTTTATGTCATAAAAGCGGGATAAAATATAGTAGTGAAAAACTTGTCATTGATTCATGAGAGTTGGAGGTCAGGGAAAGGCATGACTACAAAGTGATAAGGTAAGCAAAGTATGGGGAAGTGACGAAACTGCTTTGAATACTAATTGTGATAGTGGTTACATGAATCCATGCATTTATTAAAATACATAGAACTTTACACCAAAAATTTAGTTTATTTCACAGTATGATGAACTAAAAATAAAATAAAATAAAATGCTAAGCACAGCATTAATATTTTTCTAAACTACTCTCAGGCCCATGAGTTCTATCACCCATACACATATGTAATATATCCATTATTCCCAATACGTGTTATCTCCACTTCTTATCTACTGATGTTGGCACAAGGCATTTTCTCTGCCTAGATTCTTTTATTCTCTACCGATCATTTTTCCCCACCTGAAAAATGTTGAAATCACATAGGAGATATCTCTTTTGGGAAAGGCAACACTTCTGTAAGGGACTCTTGAGGCTCCAGGAATGCTGATAATGTTTAATATCTAGATCGTGTTGGTATTTACACAGGTGGGTACATTTTCTATAAATTCATCAAGCGATCTGTTCTCTCTTCTGCATGCAAAAAAAAAAAAAAAGCTTTAAAAATGAAATGTAAAAAATAGCTCTTGTGCAGAATTCAAAAGCCACCTAAAATGTTAAATCCCCTAAAGCCTTCCTCAAACCCCGTAAGAGTTAGTGACTCTTGCTTTAGTGTATTCATTGCAATGTAACTGTGCTTCAATTATAAAATTTTTCATTTTTTGGCATAATTATGTGTGTCCATGTGTGTGTGTGTGTGTGTGCGAGTGTGTGTCTCCTTCACTAACTCCCTCCAAAAATAGCATTTAATTTTCCAATTCCTGGTGCTGTGCTAGTATGTGGTAGGCACCAATAAGCATGCATTGAATGGACATTGAAAAAGAAAGTATGTAGGACTTCTGTGTTTAGCACTGGTCTACATAGGCCTTGGTTTATTTCTCCTGGCATTTTATCCCTGGCTATTTTTTCCTAGTTTGAAAATATTAGATGATGCATTTTCTGAACATCTTTCTTCCCTTTAATTGTCTATTGGACTGCCAACAACATTGATCATTTTATTAATGTCATGTAACTAGTCCTAGTAACATTAGATATGCACAGATGCAGCCTAGCAGAGGTAACTTCTAAGATTCTTGAGATGAGAGCACTGGTAGAGAGAAACATAATGTTTCAGTGTATCACAATGTTATAGCCCAGGCCATTAGAATATCCTTAAGCAGTTTTGATCTTCTATGTCTTGTTGTAATGGACCTTCTTTAGGTATCCACTCTGAGCAAAAGAATTTATTATATCTAATCTCTAAGT
>NW_012153152.1:224324-236430 GCF_000956105.1 Propithecus coquereli | reverse complement strand
TTTATTAAACCATATAAGGTAAATGTTTAAAAACAATATTCCAAGCTCACCTAAAGGAGGTTTTCTGGAAATCTGCATTTTCTAAACCTCCTTAGGTGTTCTTCACGCACAGACAAGCTGGAAAACCTCTGGCTGGCCCACATCCCCTAATTTATCAATGAGAAAAACAGCTCAGGGACATTCCTTCACTTGGCCGACAAACGATGAATTGTTTGGCTGTTTGGTGAGTGACAAAGCTGTGATTAGAAGTCACGTCCGTGTCTGTGGACATAGTGTGCTTTCTGGTATTTCACTTAACCTATGATTAGGTCTCTGAATTTACCCCCAAAATGCATTGTATTAATGCTGCAAATAAAAGCTACTATTTTACAAATTCAATTATACTTAGACACATAAAATTTGATAAAGTAACTAATTCTACTTTAATAACCAATAAAATAGCACTTAACCTAATGCTTTTAGGTTTTATAATAATGTATAGCTTCCCTATTAATGGAAAATAAAGACCAATATTTCAGAACTTTATCCAGATATAAAATGTTGCACGTAAGTGCCCACTTTCTCTCAAAAGAACCCCTATTTAAAATTTGTCTTTTCAATTCTTCTAAATATATCAGCAAGAAAGCCTCATTTCTGTGCTAATGGTCTTTAAAGATTTTCTTTCATAGCCAGTCAACTCTTGCTCTAGCTGGAGCCCCTGTCCTGAGCCTCAAGGAAAGTCTAAAGTCATTGAGAGTTTCTCTGTTCTGAATTACCAAGTACGTTTATTGTGAGTGAATCATCATCGTTTTCATTATTCTTCCTTATCTTCCATACGTTAAAATGTATATGATTCTAGACTAAGTTATATTATTGAGTTAGGTAAGTTCCTAAACAAATATATATAATTATTATTCCAAGAAGAACTCTAAAGTTACGTTTAGTCTGCATAAGCAATTTGACCTGTTCACTTGGGATTACTCAGGTGAAACCCTCTTTTCTATGATATACATCTCATTAATGTTGCAGCATTGCTGGGGCATTTCAATTTTGAGCCAATATTTCCATTACTTTTATCTTTCTCAAAAGATTACTATTTTGAATTGGAATTTCTCACGGTTGACATCACCCTGACAGACTACCGGCTCCTTCTGAGTGATATGAATGGTAATATACAGTATTTTTTTATTTCTACCTGTGCAGAATGTTTCCCTAAAGATTTATTTCAGAGAAAAAAGTTTATTACATAAATTTTTCAAAATTTAACTTCTTGAAGATGCAAATTTCTTTTCCTTTGTTGAGGTTTGAAGTTTTAAAAATATTACTTTCATCAAAATTGTGTGTGTATGCGTGTATCTTACAGACAGATAGCATTAAGGAAAAAAATAGAATTTCTTGAAGAAGGGGGTTCTTTATATATGCATGCTGAATAATCCCGTCATTCCTACATGTAGGATATGCCTCAGATAAATACTTTTATGTATTTGTGTTTGTAGGTGAGTGAGAGAGAGAGAGAGAGAGATATTTTATTAAACTCGTTCTTAAAATTGAAATAAAATTTTGAACACCTAATGGACTGATGCATACCTGGTTATATGTTGTTCAAGCATCTTAAATTCATTAAGTTAAAAGTTGAGTCCTCCCTTTATGCCATTGTGACCAAATTTACTTTTTATATTCTAAAGTTTCTGTAAAAAGCATGACTGTCATTCAACACAGGAGTGTCATCAAGTTCTGAAGATTTTGAGCCCTAAATAGCCTTCATTCATAAGTTTTCAATTAACTGTATTCTATGGAATATAAATTTGGTAGTCTGTTAACAGGTGTTATCTAAAATTTAAAACAAGAGGAGGAGAAGGAAGAAGCAAAGAAAGGAAGAGTCAGAGGGGTGTGGGGAAGGGGAAAAAGCCGTCTGTGGCAATTTGGAGAACGGTGTGTCAAGCAAATTAAACCTATTTCTTTACTTCAAATTTTAATGGAAACTTTAAAGAATTAAAATTAAGAGTAGTTACAATTTTTAAATTCATATGATCAAAAACCATTTCAATGAACTATTTTAGGAAGCCCTGTTTAGTCTACTCTTCTATTAACCCAATCCCCACCATCACCCAAATCTTCCTCACCCTTTACTTGGTTTGTGCTGAGACGACTTTATCCTTATACTGTTCCCAGCCAGTATCTCCCAGGCCTTGTTCTCATTCCACTCTTCCTAATGCTGTCAGATTGGACTTTCTGCAATCTGAATCTGCACTTAAAATTTTCTCCATGGCATTAAAGACAAAGTCCAGATTCCTTAACATGAAAAGCAAAGCCCTTTGGTCTCCACATCTTTGCCTGTACTTTGGATCCTTTTCCACTCCCGCACCCCTACCCCACCATGGACCCCATTCCACAGTCTCACCTAATTGTTCTTAGTGCCAGAAATACCCTGTATTCTTCTATTCTTTAGAATATTTCTACACACAACTCCATGGCATCTCCATCCTCTGCCTGGCTAGTTAGTCTCATCCTGCATGAACTGCCATTCAGAGTCCTTTCCTGGGGATAAGCTCTCCAAATGCTCCTCGGTCCTCCCAAGTCCAAGGTAGGTATTTCTTCTCCACATCACCATGATGTCATACCCCGTCCTACCCCACAGCATTGAGCATTGAGTGATTTTAATTGATTTTACTTTTTCTTTTCCCCACCAAGGAGTTTGCCATTCACCTTTGTGTTTGCAAAGTATCTATCATCAGTATATATTCAAAAAAATGAATTAATAAATTAATTTATTTCAACAACATCTAACACTATCAGCATCAGCATCCCAACGGGTCCAATAGGATTCTAGTGTCAATGAACAGTGTGGGGACAAGCAGCCCAGCCAAGTGAGGGAGGGCCCTGGGACAAACTTAGTGGTCGCAGCTGTGCCACTTATGAAGTGTGTGACTGTGGGCTTGTGACCTAACTTCTCTGTACCTTATTTTTATTTGTTTTTTTACAATTTGTAGATTATGCATCATTTTAGTACTCACCTTTTAGGGTATAAATAAGCTCTAAATAAATTAATAGAATGATATCTGTAAGATAGTATTTCTTATATTTTTGGATTCTTTGCCCCATTTTGTACCAGATATTGTTAGAGAAAGAATGGGGAAAATCATGCTTTCTTCACAAGAATACACACACACACACGTGTGCATGTACACACACACACGATGTGCCTTAAATAGTTCCCCAGAAATGTATCTTCATTTTCCTTATGTGTACTTCCCCTTAGATACCTTCCAGGGGTCTCATTTAATAGTCTTTCGCATATATATTGGTTAAAGATGTCTATTCCAAATCTCCAGGGTGGCTGGAAAAGGAGGCTGCATAGGACTCCGCACATTATAAAATATGCCAGATCCTTCTTAGCTGCACTAAAGTTCGAGAATGGCTGCATAGTTGCAAATTTGGTTTTTAACCATCTCTGTCTTCTTGATCCACTTATGGCTCTATAGGCATCTATTCTAATTTCTCTTAGCACTAGCTAAGAGGCCAGGCAGATGTTTCTCCATTATCTTCCACCCAGCCCAGGCCAACACACTAGACTCATTACTACGGCCAAGGCTTCTGTTTTCTGAAAGCAGATATAGAAAAAAGTATCCCTAATGTGTTCTTTTTAATTTCAAAATATTTCTCTTCCCCATCCAATCTTACAAAAATAAGGCAGCTAGAGTCTTTTTCCCTGAAAACATGTATTTACTATGAAAACAAGAATTTAAAATATCCTCACTCTGTTATACTTTGCCATCTAGGTAAAGAGAACCTGATAGAAACAAACATCTAGTTTAATTAGAAGTAAGCGCTGTGGTAGAATACTGGCCAAGTTACTGGTCTGATTTTGCTCCACAATGTTGAAGACACGCATAACTTTAAAGATTTCTGCTACTGACTATTATCAATGGAAAGGTCATAATTCTAGTGTTGCTATATGTAGCTATTTTTCCATATCTTCCTTGCAAGTCCACAATTACTATGCCCAGTCAGAGGCTGTCTTCTGCTTTCTAGCCTGACTTTGGCCAGGTGCATTATTAATAGTTTCTGTCATGTGATGTCTTTTTACTATAAGAACAACTGAGCTTTCTTCTTATAGCAAATGGTCCACAAGGAGCTTACACAAAGCCCAACAAGCTTTCTATGGATTTCAAGTCGGTATTGAAGGGGATTTTTCCAGTTATATATTGGCTGTTAAATCAGTTAGATGATCAGTTACCGTAATCAAAAGCAAAGAGAGATAAAATTAAAATATGGATTACTTATTTTGTCAGAGATGATTGGTTGTGCCCCAACATCCATTCTTTTTCCTTCTATAGGTTGGTGCAAAAGTAATTTGTTGTTTCATATTGGAATACATTCTTAAATAAAGGTGGTTATGTCCTACATCATTTTGACGTACACTTCTCGATTTACGTTTTTTTGCTAATGACTTATTATTTGCTGTTTATTTTATATTTATTTTAGACTATGGAAATGATGTTAGACAAAAAGCAAATTCGAGTGATTTTCTTATCCAAGTACAAAATGGGTGGTAAAGCCGTGGAGACAATTTGCAACATCAACATATTCGGCCCAGGAACTGCTAATGAACGTACAGTGCGGTGGTGGTTCAAGAGGTTTTGCAAAAGAGAGGAGAGCCTTGAAGATGAGGAGCGCCGTGGCCAGCCATCGGAAGTTGACAACGACCATTTGAGAGCCATCATTGAATGTGATCCTCTTACAACTGCATGAGAAGTTGCCAGAAAGCTCTATGTAAACCATTCTATGGTCATTCAGCATTTGAAGCAAATTGGAAAGGTGAAAAAGCTTGGTAAGTGGGCACCTCATGAGCTGATCAAAACCCAAAAAAATCGTTGTTTTGAAGTTTTATCTTTTCTTATTGTGTGCAACAACGACGAACCATTTCTCTATCAGATTGTGATGTATGAGGGAGAGTGGATTTTACAGGACAACTTGCCACAACCAGCTCAGTGGTTGGACCAAAAAAAAGCTCCAAAGCATTTCGCAAAGCCAAACTTGCACCAAAAAAAGGTCATGGTCCCTGTTTGGTGGTCTGCTGCCAGTCTTGTCCACTACACCTTTCTGAATCCCGGTGAAACCATTCCATTAGAGAAGTATACTCAGCAAATCAATGAGATGCACCAAAAACTGCAACACCTGCAGCCAGCACTGGTCATCGCAAAAGGCCCAAGTCTTCTCCACAACAATTCCCAACTGCACATCACACAATCAACACTTCAAAAGTTGAACGAATTGGGCTGTGAAGTTTTGCCTCATCCTCCATATTCACCCTACTTTTTGCCAACCGATTACCATTTCTTCAAGCATCTTGACAACTTTTGGCAGGGAAAACGCTTCCACAACCAACAGGATGCAGAAAATGCTTTCCAAGAGTTCGTTGAATCCCAAAGCATGCATTTTTAAGCTACAGGAATAAAAAAACTTATTCTTCGTTGGCAAAAACGTGTTGATTGTAATGATTCCTATTTTGATTAATAAAGACGTGTTTCAGCCTAGTTATAATAATTTAAAATTCACAGTCCAAAACCATAATTACTTTCGTACCATCATAATACGTATTAGTATAAGACTTGACTTTTGGCTAGGTACACAGCTGCCAAGAAACTAGACCATGTCCTTGCTCCTTTTGCAGTTACATGTGATCATCTTATTAAGTTCTGGCCAAAGGACAATGAATGAAAGTGTCATGTATGGAGAAAATTGATTTGTCTCTGATTCTTTATCCCATCACATTTCCTGCTGCCTATAAATCAGATAAAATGGCTAGAGCTCTGGCAGCCCTATTGTGCTATGAGGTAAAAACAGAAATGGAAGCCACACCTGGCAAATCAACAAGAATGTAGAATCCTAGGCCTCTGATTTCATTGATACCACAACAGTGCTGGATTTCATCAAAATAAAAGTAAATTTCTATTTTGTTTGGATACTGTTCTTTGCAGATTTCTTAACAAAATTTAATCCTAAACAATACACTTATCAATTCAGGGAATATTTTGGGAAAAATATTAAAGATAAGAGAAGAAAACAGAGGGAAAGTCTGTTCTTTCTATGTGTAGTTATCACACTACAGATTTGAAGATGATGACTAATTTTTAAGGTTCTATAATAGGGGAAAATAAAGGGAACAAATATCTGTTGATCATCCACTATGTGTTTTATCTGTAGAATATGCTTTTTATTCTTTATCTTTGAATAGCAAATGCAAACTCCCTTCCCAAAATGCTTAGTAAATTTTAATACTGAAATCAAACATCCTTTCTAGGGTAATATATCAGTTGAATGATTCTCCAATATTGTGTTTCATAGTTTTTCTCTAGAATTTATCTCATATTCCAGAGTCCTAAAAGCTTCAAGGTGAAAATATCTTTAATTTTCTGTAGAATGAACAATTTGGTTTATCTGTCCCTAAATAATTAAGTAGCAAACACTAGATAAAAAAATCAGATCACTTGACTCCAAGTTGTGGTTACTTTCCCTCTTATCGTTGTGTAAAATACTAGAGTAGCAAGTGAACGTAGAAGCATCTGGGAAACTTGGAAATAACTTTTCATCACGTTTGTGCAATTTTAGTGATCCCCACTCTGATTCATTTTCCTGGATGTTTAGCTTCTTCATATCCATTACAGCATTTATCCTGGGCTTTATAGGTTTGCTATTAATAGCAAATGGAAAGTTACTTGAAAATTCCATAATGCTAAGACTTCTGAATCCCAGACATCTGAAAGTCAAAGAAAACAATGCCCTTATGTGAAGTACTTGCTCATTAATCCTCCTGTTTTCACTCTTGCCCTTGTGGTTTATATTCAACAATGCAGCCTTAGCGAAGCTATTAAAACAGAATCTCAACATGACCCTTCTCTTTTAAAAGGTCTCAAATGGCTCTCAGTATCAAAGTTTAGTCCAAGGTTCCCCCTAGGCTTATAAGATCCTATATGATCAGGGCCCCTCCATACACACCTATGACCCCCTTTCACCTTCATATCCTACTGATTTACCCCCTGTCAAGCAGCTGCAGGCTCAGCAGCCTCCTCCCCATCCCATGAACCCAGCAGGTGATTCCATGGGCTCTTGTATCCATCTGACTGCGCTTCCTCGGGTATCCAGAATCCTCACTCCTTTACCTCCTTCAAGGTTTCTCTCTAATGCCAATTTCTCAATGGGACAACCAGTCTCTACAAAGGTAATCCTTGATTTCCCATTATAATTTTCGTTTTCCCCATAATATTTAAAAGCATAAAAATGTAGAAATTAATTCTTTTTGTTATTGCCCATCTCTCCCTACTAGAAAGTAATTTCCATGAAAATAGAGATATACATTTATTTGGTTCCTTGTGAGCCCATGCTTGGAATTGTAAGTGCTCAAATACATTTGTTGCTTATATAAATTCATCCGAAGATTTAAGCTTCTATGTAGAATCTGATCTTAGTGAGGAACGTGTTGGAAAGAAGTTTGAACACATGTTGTATCTAAACCCCTGGAATGGAGCTTTCTAATTTTAGCAAACATCTCTCTGTGCTCTAAAGTATCTTAAAGTTTGAGAATGGGAACTATCTGTAATGAAAGGAAGAGAGATGCCACAGATGCTGTAGAATTGGGTGACTCATGACCGTCATTTCTCTGCCCTTTCTAGAAGTTGTGTTGAATCTATATTCTAAACCTCTCTTGAATTTATTTATTTCTCTCAATTCCGAGGTCAATGCCTTTGATCAATCTATCCTCAGACTTCGTTACATCGTGTCATGTATGTGCTCATAACACCTTTCCCTTCCTTGAGAATGTCCATCCTATCTTGTTGGGTCACTGGTCAGTTTCATCAAGGCTTGCAAAGGCTCCCACTGCATCTGTCTTCCTCACTGTGGTATCCATATTGACAAGCACAGTTTCTCACATACAGTGAGTGACAAATAAATATCGATTAAGTAAAGGAAAATCTTACCTAGAACTTTGCAATAATCTTCTATCTGTCTACTTTGACTTTAATGTCTCCTCTGTTCCTTCCAATACATTCTGCAACAACAGCACTTTTCTAAAAAACAAAATGTGTTCATTTCTTTTCCTTATTTACAACCATTTATTACCTACAGGAAGAATCCAAATCCCTTACATGTGTCTGTAATATGATTCCAGATTCTTTTTATGGTTTTTCTTTCTAGTGATTCATTCTACATCCCTTATGTTTTGGTCAGAGCCCAAATGCCATTCCTTAAATAATGTCGATGTCATCATAACAACATGCTTTTTTGCACATACTGTTTTCTCTGCTCGGAAGGTGGTCTAGTTATCCCTTAACCACTTCTACCTTTCAGGACCTTTGGGGTTCACTGATATCGTTAGTACATTCAAAAACTCACCCTTTCTCCTTCCACCTGCCTGTAATACCATCTATGACAACTGTTGTTAATACAGTATACCTGGTGATTTTTGCTTTATAATTGTTGAAGGTAGATTGAAAGAAACACAACCAGGAAGGGAAAGTTGTGGCTATCCACCCTATCCCCAGGTCTTAGTTTTCAACTTCTGTATGACAAGAAAGGAGATTAGGATAATATTTGATTAAATTACTCCTGAGAAAATTTTTAAGGTGCTGGAATAAGCATAGCTTTGATCCTCTGTGCCAGAAGAATAGACAATTGGGGAAGAGCCCATCATCCTCATGTAGCGTGTAACCTAAGCTTACTCTCACGGAGGGCATTTATGTTCTGGAACTTCTGACAGAGAGAAAGGCCCCTTGCACCACGTAACTTGGGTATAAATGCAAAATAGAAGTGTATTTTATAATTACAGGCTTGTCAAAATAGGACATTTAGAAAAGATACATATTTAAGGGTTATGTCCTCCTAAAGCTTTTACTGAAATCTTCCCTATCACAATTATCATCTGTCCCTGTAAAATACTTTTCATATGCTATTATTTTAGTCCTAACCTCTAGACACAATGGCTTCCTTGCTATTCTCAGATGAAAACCCCTTGTACCTCAGGGCCTTTGCACTCACTGTCACTTCTGCCTTAAACTCTCTTTCCCTCAAAGAGCTGTGCTACTGACTCTGTCACTTACTTTAGGTATTTATTTAAAAGTCACCTAAGGAAGGCCTCCTCTAACTACCTGTCTAAAGTTTTCACACTGTATATTATTTTCATGGCTTTTGTTTCCTTTTGCTAGTTAGAATTGAAGCTCTATTGACAGCAGAGATTACTTGTTTCTGTTTTTCCCTGCTGCCATATCCTCAGTGGCTAAGACAGTGTCTGACACAGAGGCTGGACACTACAAATGTTCCTTAAATAAAGGAATAATCTATCTATGTCTGTTTCCTCAACCAAATGATGAGCCCATCTTAGAGGAAAATGGGAAGGTGATGGCTTGTTCACTTCTAATCCCCTCCCCCTAAAATGGCCAGCACACATAGCATATAATGACTAATGTTTGATGTTTGGTACTTCTTTGATTGTGTCAAGGAAATCCACATCAGGAACCCTCAACTTTATTCGTTTTGTAAATTGCTCTTTCGTACTGACATTTTCTACAGTTTTAAATGTCTTCTTGTGATATTTTATTGGATTTCCAAAGCTCTGGGGGTGAGGGAGAAATTGTTATTCTCACTTCGCAGCCAGAGAGATTAAGGCACATGAGAAATAAGACCCATATTTAAGTCAGTGACATGATCAGGATTAGAATCCAAAATGTATTTGGCGCGGAATCCCCTGAGTCATACTTGTTCCAATGAATTACTCTTGGATAAATCCTTTTGTTTTCACCAGGGAAACTATTTGTTGACATCTGTCTTTTCCAAAGACAGAAGGAATCTTTCTGTGTGTGTGTATGGGGGGGAGGGGGTAATGTTTCCCTTAAAGCAGAAAAAAAGAAAAAAAATTCACATCATTAGAAATCTTTGCAAATTAAGGGCATTTTAGAGGGCAGTCAATACCTAGGTGACATTGTCTTAATTCAAATCAAAGTAAGTTGTATAAAAGGAAAATAAAATACACTTAGGGACAAATTTGGTTCAAAAATTTGGAGTCATATTTCAAAAGTTTCTTAACAAAAGAAATACAGAAATTGAAATGTAAATCCTTGAATACGATCTAAAAATTTAGCACCCATCAGAACATCTTGCTATGTGGGAGTCTGCTCAGCAATCTTTCTTAAGTAAATATTTATAAATAAACACTCAAATTTCTATATGAATACAGGATATTTATTTCTAAGGCAGGACTCATTTTCCTGTGTACTACTGTTGCCGTATGGTAGATGGAAGGAACAGGGAAGAAACTGAAGTCAAAGGAGCAGATGAGAGACTAAACTGCAAGGGTTTAGATAAGGATTTCATTGATTCAATAAATATTTATTTACCACCCACTCTGTGTGAGGAATGGTGTTTGCCAATAGGGATATCGTGGTGAGCAAGGCACACCTAGGCTGGACCATTAGAGGGCTCGGTGCAGCCAACAGGAGATCCTAATGAGTGATGGGTATGCTCTGGGAAGAGAAGGTGCTATTAAGCTATATGGTGGTGCGACCTAATGTAATCTAGGATGTTTTGATCAAAAGCAATGGTCTAAGAATTGAGAGGAAACAATAAATCTAAGAAATGTGTAGAATGTAAAACCAGCACAACCTGTAGAGAGGGGAGAGGAGGCCAGGTCTTGTGGGAGTGTGAGAGAGGGATGTAGAGAGAGGACTACTTCTCCTTAACATTGTGGAGCAGACCCTAGACAACCTTGCCACTCCTACCTTGCACCGTTTCTCCCTCTCACTTATTCTTCAACATCTCAGTACCTAGTCTATGTGTGGTCCCTTATCTACATGACTTTGCTCATCTTCCTCTTTCTGGAACTGCATGCCCTACTTCTTTGCTTGGCTATATCTTAACAGCACTCTAAAATCCAACTCAGTTATGACACCTTTCTGGAAATTTCTCCAACTCGGCTAGGGGATAGGAACTAGGGATAGAAATGGCGGAGTTAGAACATGGTATTTTCTAGTCTCACTCCCTTTTCCTGTCCAACTTTTCACAGACCTTTCCTGTCCTACCAAATTTGCCTCCTTTGTGAAAAAGAATATGAGAAGCTAGCTTCATAGGTGACTTAACAAATCCACTCTCATATCCCTAGAGTTTCTGCTGTACTAGAAACATTAAGCTCTGTGCTGTGGGGGTTACAAGAATTACCAACACATCGTCCCTAATGTCAATTAGGAGCAACCAGCACAAAGTGGGCATCTTAAATGTTCATTCCGTCACCTTATCGCAAGTAATTCTACTTGAGTCAAGAGGGTAAAATGTAAAAGTTTGCAAGTAAAAGAGTTAAAGTATAACTAATAGCTCGATGTAACAATTTACACCTAATTTAAAACCAGACCCCAATGAATCAGTATATTCTTCTCTAAATATCTGCTTGCTGACATATTTGAAGTTTCTCTGTCGAAATAAAATATTTAGGAGACCTTTCCTCATTCTGCTCATATTTTATATGAAATGCAAATGAATACTTTAAAGCCTCAAAACAATAAAATGGTCATTTAGACATACACACACGTCTACACATTAAGAAAAGAAAAACAAATCGCTTATAACTTCACTCTTTATTCAGTACTTTTAAGCCTGGCTCATGCAGGGTTTACATAGGCTGTCGATGTTGCCAGAGTCTGAGCTAAAACCATTTACGGTCTAATTAGCTCCAATATGAGAGAAGAGTAATTATGGAACTATATGGGTGGTACTGGGCCAGTTGTATTGAGAAATTATATGACTGCTTACAGAGTTTTGCCTCACATTATTCTTGGGTAGATTAGAAATAAACCAGCTAATGAAAAGTACTTTTATATTCCGTTCATAGTGGTTACTTTGGTCATTTCTAATTGATTCACCATGGACAATATAAAATGAAAGGATCAGGTTTGCTAGTACTTCTCATTGATTTTTGATTCTACTCCCTAAAATAATCCTGTTTTGGCTTACACATAATCATAAAATGTCTTTTATGCTTTTAATATAACCAATTTCCTCCCTCATTTAGCAAAAATCTAAATTCGGCTGAAAATTCTAAAACTTCTCAAGTTACACATGAAAGCTCTTGAAGTAGAGTTTT
>NW_012153152.1:217284-219134 GCF_000956105.1 Propithecus coquereli | reverse complement strand
ACTACAGGTGTGCACCACCATGCCAGCTAATTTTTCCTATTTTTTTTTTTTTGTAGAGATGGGGTCTTGCTTGTGCTCAGGGTTGGTCTCAAACTCCAGACCTCCATCAATCCCTCCACCTTGGACTCCCAGAGTGCTAGGATTACAGGTGTGAGTTACTGCTCTTGGATAAGATGTAGAAAAATAAAAAAAGACACAACCCTTTACTCTGACAGCCAGATATGGTAAAGAAAAGTTCTCAAGCCTAGACATGAAAACATTGTTCCAAAATGTGGCCGCAAATAAAAGGGCAAGAATACAAGGCAGGGAAGACACAGAAGGCAGTGATTTTTATTGTGCAAAACAAGTTCTTGTCCCATCTAGTCCCATTGTTTGAAAACTACCTGCCATCAATGAACCACATTATGCTCCCATTTTTGGTTTCGCATGAGTAGCAGTAAATTATGGACTACAACGGTGAGGCGGACCATTCCTACTGTGGGCAACTCATCCTGTTAACATGTCCTTCTTTCACTCCCTATCTCACTAATGCCTTGGCTCTGCTTCTTAAATAATACACATGCTCTTTTCCATGACCCACAGAAAGGCAGAGATATATTTATGTTTTGTAAGACTCAATCAGAAATTCTGGTGGCCCTTCTTCTGCCAATGATGCAGAGAGAATGCTTTCAAGATGGGTTGTAGGAAAAAAAACTTCAAATTGAACCATGATGTTTATCCAGGGAAAATCTTTGCTGTGGCCCCCAAAGGCCATCAGCTGGTTCCTTGACAAATGAGATCTGATGGTCCATGTAGTTAACTTTGCTTTCTTAGCTACAAATGTCAATGCCGACTATAACATTAACCAGTCTTTCGAAAAACCCATCCAAAATATTTTACTTGATTAATCTCCTTCTTCGGGTTGACTAATTATTATTTTGTTAGTCTTAAATACATTAAAATTTAATTGATTGACAATTTTAAATTAATAAAAGATACTATCAGTTTGCATTTTGTCTCTATAGTCTTAATTGTCATAATTTAACCATTTATAAAGCCTACCTCTATTACATAGCCACATTTTTTGCACTGTAAAGCATGAAATGACAGATTTCATTTTTTTCTACCTTTTTTTGTCTTGTTTTATAAAGCATATCTCCCTTTGATCATTTAAGATTTGAGACCTTATTTCAGAATCAATTTGTCTTTTTATCAATAGTTCCTGGTATATTACTTAAATAAAATTGACACTCAACACACAAGTGTTTTCTAAATAATTAATCTTCATATCTTATATTGTTATGAAGGTCTAGTCTAGTAAAAAATGAAATGAAATTAATTTGAAAATAATTTTTGCAGTAGGGTTGTTAGGTGGTTAGCGAGGAATTGTGGGTCTCCTAGGCACAAAAGTTTGTGTCTTGCCTTGGTGCAATTGCTCCACCTGTGAAGAAGGACAACGGTGGACCCCAGGCCCCCATCTTGGTCCTGCTCCACCTTAATCCTGCTCTGAGCTATGCCATACCTGGGGGAGGAGGAGGGAACACCCTACAAATCTGCCAATCAGAATTTAGCATGCCCACTGCAAAAGAATGCAGAGGACTCTCTAGCCCATGGGCCAAGCTGCATAGGTACCACAAAGTCCAGGAAGATACCCAGAATCATCCGCATGCATAGTAAGACTCAGGTCATGCAATTCCTAACTGTCCAGTCGAAGTGGTTCTATGGTGACCTCTGAACCACAAGGGAGGTCCCAATCCAGGCACTAGAAAACAAGATGCAGATCATAACCAGGTCCTTCCCTTCCTTTTACTTTCCCTTTGCTGTGACAATGGTCCAGTCCTCATCTGTGGCATATGTATCACGCTCTGTAA
>NW_012153152.1:213040-214629 GCF_000956105.1 Propithecus coquereli | reverse complement strand
AAGGTTTTGAGAAACATTCTTATGATACTTAGAATTCATATTGCTACAAGTGATAAAAATGCAAATCAAATTTGCTTTAAAAAAGTCAGAATTTATTGACAAGCATGGCTAAATTCAGGTATTTAAATGATGTCAGCAGGAATCAGTTTCTTGTTATCTCTAACTTCAAATGTTAACATGATTTCCAGGTAACATCACTATGTGTTGATCTTACCAAAACCAGACATGCAACCTATCAGCTTTAAGTCCAAAAGAAAGAGGGTTTCTCTTAACTTACAGATAGAAAAAAATGTCAAGGATTGAATTTCACTGAATTAATTTGGGTCTCTGTCTTTTCTAAGACACAGGAGGTCTGTGAAAGAGTTAAGAGATATTGGAGGAGGTGAATTCCATAGAAAAATCATCTTGCTCTCACATGTAGAAAGAGTAAGCAAAAACCAAGGATGTTCATAATTTTTGACAGTTTATGCTCTGAAGTGTCAAAATTTTAAAAAACAGATTGAAATCATTTAACTTGCATGCAGTGTAATATGTTATCCTATTAATCTTTTTTGTCTTTGTTATTAAAACCAATGATTTGAGACATTTCATTATTCTATTAATATTATTAATTATATTATATATCTTCACATTAAAGAATTATCATAGATATCACCAATATAATTTGTGTTCCTATTTTTACTATTTATCTTAGTGATAAACTGATTTAAGTGCCCCAACATAATCCTTTCGTTTCATAGTGTCAACATTTTAGTGTTATTATGTATATTCCTCATCTAGTGGCCTAGAGTGAGGATTCAACATTTTTAAAGGGATTTTAGAGAGATTTCCTGAAAGCTTTTATTATTGAGCAAAGATTTCTTTTATAGTTCTGCAGAATGTAAACTAAGCTCAACATAATATTTATACAAGTACATATTTTTTTAAACTCCCAACTCTATGTAGGGAGGACCTAAGGGGTCATGCAATTCTGTGTTCCACCTTTCCTTAGATAATTAGACCAAGGGGAATATCTGTTCCGCTGGCCAGTGCCCAATCACATTTTCTAACTACGACTCCAAGAGGCCAAGAATGCGTGCAGCTATCGGGGTTAGCTGCCATGAAAGGTGACATAGAAGCAAAATCTCTCGTCAGAACCATGCCAAGGCCAAATGACAGTCAATCCAAGGTTGTTGAAAAACAAAAACAGTGACTACGAAATAAAAACTGCTTAATACAGAAAAACAATAAAGAAAGCTGATGTGAGTCCAGGAGAATTAATATGCCATTATTTTAGTTAGGGATGTAATTCAAGTTTGGAAATGTGCCGCTTTATTAGGTTTCCACCAGATTTTTCTGTTGAATCTTGTAATTCAAAAAGGTATATAATAACGGGTCATTTTTTACTATAACAACGGGTCTTTCCCCCCGCATTTGAACACCATCGGCCTTTCCCACTGTCTTCGGGCATCCAGTATTGCAGAGACAAAGCAGCGATCAGCCTGGCTATGTTATATAAGTTATTACATTTTTTTTATCTTCCTGAATTCTTATGCAAAATTTTCTTTGGCTTGTTAAATCATATATGTTTTTCAAAGTGGGTCATAGTT
>NW_012153152.1:211455-212990 GCF_000956105.1 Propithecus coquereli | reverse complement strand
AGCAAATGAATCTTCAAACAGGATGTTGCTGCTGTTAAACCCAGATGTGATTGCTATTTGCATTTTACTGGTTTTTAAAATTTTGTTTATTTTTAATTCATAATTTTGTTTTGTTTTATAGTTTGGTAAGGTCAAAAATTTATATCCAGTTTTGTGTCTCTATGTATTTGAATAATTTAATAAAAATGAGGTTAGAAAATATTGGGCATATGCATATTTTCTTTTAATAGATCCCTATATTATTTATGCTTGAAAAACATAGCTTTCTATGCACATTTTTAATCCACATGATGTATCATGAGTAAAAGTTGTGTACTTGATTCCTACTATTTTTCTATTTGTTCATTTAATTTCATTGCCTGCTTAAAAACTAAATCAGAGCATGCTGATGCTATGATATTTGACTCATAAAGGTTTATGACAGTTACATATTTATGGTGGATTATGCATTATAAGAGTAAACAATAAGCTTTTTTGTTGTATTGCTTAATGATTTCTGCCTTGATTTCTTCTTTATATGGAATTATTATTGTCACCACCACCATTATTCTCACCACCACCATTCTCACCTCACTTGCTTCTGCTTAATGTATCTTTGGCCATCCTTTTTATTTTCTGTGACTTTTTGCTAGATGAATAAACTTGACTTTTGGTATTCAATAGAACAGCAGTTTTATATTAATAGGGCATGCCAGTCCTTATCCTTTTATATCGTAACAGATATGTTTGCTCTTCCTTTTATCACTTTGCTTTATGAATTGTGTCATTTCTGTCTGTGCTTTCTTTGTTTCTACAGCTTGGTCTATGAACTATGTCCTCTCGGTTGTGAACTTCCCATTTGACACAGAAAGAATTCAAATCAAGTTCAACTTTGTAAATAAGAACAGGAAAAGTAAAGCCTGAAGGTAAGTTTCTGACCCTCATTTTCCCTCCCATCTCCCTTTATATGACTCATTCATCAACATAAGTTTACAGATGTGGAATGGGGGAAATTCCATGTGCTTCTGAGGCTTTGCACTATCTGGAGAAATCGAGTCGTCATTATTTATTATTGGCAAAATTTCCCCTGGGCAGACTGGAGAAAATGTGACATTTGTTTGAGATTTCTACTGGATAGATGCAGGATAGAGTTTTTCCTGGCCAATTACTGTAAACTATCTTCCAAGAGTCCATATTTGCTAACACAAGAACTTCTGGAAGAGGGCAGCATTGAGAGAAGCAAGCTGCTCCCAATTTATTTGGGTAGAGGGGATATACTTCCTTCTGTTTGCACCAGGGGAGAACTGATAACAAAGGCAGAGAAATTGCACACCTCATTAGTGGGATTCCAGTTTTCTAGCGTGTTTCCTATTAGCCTGTTAGCATTAAAATGCTATAACTTCATGAAAATCGGCCACTCCATCCCTGGTACAGAAATCTCACCAATCTGATCTAAAAAGAAATACCCTTGGAAAAATGACCATTATCAAACAAAAATCCATCAGGAAAAAAAATCTCACAATCCATTTAAAGGGATTTGAAAGAATTAAATTAAG
>NW_012153152.1:199978-210185 GCF_000956105.1 Propithecus coquereli | reverse complement strand
AGAAAAACAATAAAGAAAGCTGATGTGAGTCCAGGAGAATTAATATGCCATTATTTTAGTTAGGGATGTAATTCAAGTTTGGAAATGTGCCGCTTCATTAGGTTTCCACCAGATTTTTCTGTTGAATCTTGTAATTCAAAAAGGTATATAATAATGGGTCATTTTTTACTATAACAACGGGTCTTTCCCCCCCCATTTGAACACCATAGGCCTTTCCCACTGTCTTCGGGCATCCAGTATTGCAGAGGCAAAGCAGCGATCAGCCTGGCTATGTTATATAAGTTATTACATTTTTTTTATCTTCCTAAATTCTTATGCAAAATTTTCTTTGGCTTGTTAAATCATATATGTTTTTCAAAGTGGGTCATAGTTGAGCCTCTTTTTACTGTGTTAAGTTGAAATATAGTGAAGTCTGTAAATTAGCTTTTCTGTTAATCCATTTTTGTAAATTATCTTTAACTACATTTTTATTACTTCTATGTGATGTGTTCTGATTTCTCCTTTTTGTGTGTATATAAATACTAACCTAGAAATACATATTCTTTATATAATACCTATCATTTTAAGTTACTTTTATCTACATTTTAGGTAATTGTCTCATGGATAGATTATACATTGTGGTTTTAATTTTTTTGTGTGTGTCGATTTTGCTCTTTAAAACTTTCAGGGTAGTTTTCAATTTTGCTATCATAATGTTAGTTTTATTAATACCGTATTAGAAGTAAGACATTTTGAAAACTTAAATACTTAGCTCTGGAAGCAACTTGGAAGACACAGCTATAAAAAGTTAGAGAGAAAGAGAATGAGAAAAAGATATCTGTACAATGCTAATGATGAATGGTATGTGTCTAATTGCATAGGAATTAAGACGTAGCTATAATTTATCTCAAATCTTTAACATTTTTCTGTTCAGCCTTTATCATACTTTTGAAATACAGTATTCAAATGTTTGACTCACCAAACTAAGACCTTCAAAGACAAGGCAAAGGCAGTTTTCAGTTATAATCACTTTATCACAAGAATGTAACCTGAATTTTTAGTGGTGTTGCTTTCCACATATCATAGCATGTTCCAGATAACCATGACATTATACAAAACAGGTATAAATAAATTAGATTCACTTTCTCAATTTGTTATTCATTCATCCATTTAGGTAACTCATGAGGAAGATACAGTAACAATGAAATGTTATCTCCGGGGACAATGAGTGTGTTAGTTTCTGTTGTCACTGTGGTCCTGACTCTTTCCATTGCTAGGACCTTTAATTATTCAGAGAGTATTACATACACCTTTATGATGTTTGAATGTTTGCCTCACCTCCAAGGTGTGCTGCAATTCAGTTCTTAAAACACTTGATTAGAAAATTTCTAGGGAATTTTGGTACTGCTGGTCTATGGCACAAAAAAGAATCTGGAATACATAAAATCCACATCACACTATTTAATTCAGTAACAAGAGATTGTATTCTTTCTGTGAACTAAACATAAGCCAAGTCTCTTTGCTGACAGGTACACCCTCTATTTTTCGGCTCTAACCGACAAGGCCTGATCAATATTTCTAATTTGCCTTCTTTCTTAGCTAATTTTAATCCAGAGGGAGACATTTGTGTGCAAATGAGTCAATGATGTAAACTATGCTTATATTAATTTGCTGGAACCTGTTTGAACAGTCTTCTCTTTTTCATCTCAAGTTAATGAACATGGATAAGAATTAAATGTGTGTAAACATGTTAAAGAGTGAAGGGAAATATAAAGCTTCCAAGAGGAGGACGTTTCACTGGCTTCATTAGGGTTCTGAGGAGACAAAATCAAAGGGAAAAGAACATCACATAATAGAAGAGAAAATTGTACAACAGTCTGAACACTGGCACATATTTATGTGAATTTATTTGGAAAATAACTGTACCTTTTTTCTTTCTCCATAGTTAAAATATTATGTATGGTCTGTGCATTTGATGCATTTGATGGTTTTCTTTTTAGATTTCATGAGAAGAGATGAATATATCTTTTACAACAAATGCTATAAATGGAAGTGGGCACTATGATATAAACAAACTTAAATTCAAATTCTGGTCGTTTTATATATTAATACAAACTCGATGATCTAGGGGAGACTCAGCAAACTAATGTTTATAAAATAAAGATACTTCCATTATCCTACAGTAAGAACTCATTGAATATTTCGTCAGTACCTAGCAATACACCTAGTAGAGATAATCAACATTGGTTTTCACCAAACAGAACCCCCACCCCCACACACACGTGCACACATGCACACTCACACACGGCCCAGGTGTCCCTCTTTATTCCAGAAGTTTCTTTTCTAACCGAGTTTTAATGCTGTGAGAAGCCACTGCCATATGGAGAACTAACTCAATTGGGAACTGAAGTCTGATGCTTGTGCTTCTGCTTTAAATTAAAATTTGGATTTTCTAAATAATATGTAAGGCATATATTCAAATAATATAGAACCTTTGAGGTAAAGGTGATACTTTCAATGCAAACAAGATAATCAGATCCCATCTGGGAATCCTTTAATTCTTAATTCAAAGCAAAAGAGTGTTTACTCTTTATTTTGGATTTGAAGATTTGAAGACACACCTTTAACTCATAGTTACAGAAAGAGAAATGATAGAGGCAAAGATAAGTGAGTAGGTAGATAGATAGGTAGGTAGGTAGGCAGGTGGATAGATATTGAAATTAAATTTCTTATGATCCCAATTCCAGATTTCTAGTGCAAGTAACATCTTCCTCAAAACTCGTTTTGTTTCAAACTTTGTTGTTGAAAATTTTTATATACAGAAAAATGAATATATGGCATGTACTCATATATACATACATTTCTGCTTTAAAGTAATTTTTTTTAAAACAAAGGATTAAAAATTGAGACTTTTATAATGATAAAATATCATGATTTTAAAAAGCAGGTCCCACTTTCTTCTATAGATACAAATATATAAATCTAGAACTTAAGATTGATTATATGACAATCTCCTAAAATCCTGTAATCTCATGTTCCCCCAAATTTTTGAAAATTATGTTTTTTTTCTTGGAACATGAATCTTTCTCCAGAAAGTAAAAATAATGAATAACTAAAATGTAACTAAATAAGAATACATTAGTACTTTACTATTTTAAGAGCATTATAAAGTAAACAGATAAAATCACAAGTGGACAAAATATTTTAAATTTTACTTAGCTGCCTCACAAAGATAGAACAGAGCTGGATAAGAGAGAGCATTTTTAGAAAGAAGACAACAAAAATGAAATAAACCTGTAGAGAAATATGAAAAATTTGAAAAGATATAATAATGACTAACTGAAGAAATGTATATAATAATGTTACCACTCTTTTATAGCTTTCTATATGGTTTATTTTATCTACATATGTAAAATATGTAGATAGATGTATTTCCACAGATACATCTTGTGTAGTGGGAAGAAAGTCACTTTTGATAACTTGATAAAAAAACATTTTCTGCACTTCTGTGTCATTTTGCCCACGTATCTAAGGTAACATCACAATGCGCTAATTATTTGTTTATTAGTATGGGTTGCAATTGCCCTGAAAGCATCTTCTGGGGTTTCTCATCTCTTATATACTCTCCACAAGCATGGAAATGCACGTTATCTTCATTCCTGGAATACAAATTAAATATGTATTAAATAAACTATTAGATCAATAAATACCAACATACCATATATGTAACATTTTCATAACCCCAAATCCCTCTCAGAAATGGCCCATTTACATTTACACATATAAAAAAAGAAAAAGACATCTGATTAAGGAAGAATTTTTTTGTTCTGGACTCTTTGAGGTCAATCTGACATTTAGAGCCTCCCTGATTTGCATGTTCACGTTTACCACTTCTTAAAGAGGGAGCTGTCTTATTGCCCTAACCAGAATTCGCATAGCTACTAGATATTGAGTAGATTCCTGATAGAGGATAATATTATTTCTTTTCACAAATAACACTAATTTAATTTTATTGGGCAGAGATCTTGGCGTGCATAGCACATGATATAATATGGGGCAATCAATAATGTCTGAAATGTTGTTCCCTTTTGATTAGTTTTCAAAGGACCGAGGGCATCTTTGCTTCTACTGCCATCATTCATTTATCATTGTCCTACTTTTATACATAAAAATTAGAAAGATATGGGCCAAAGATTGCATTTATCTTTAATTAGAGCAGGAGGGATTATCTGTTATATGCCAACATGGAGTTCTATGTGCACAGCACCATGTTGAGAAGGGTAGGAGATTTTGTCACTGAGTTGATATAAACACATCTTCTGATTTCTGGTGTTTCTCAAATGTTCTTGCTATGGTTTCTCTGTCCCCTCCAAACCTCAGTTGAAATTTGATCCCCAATGTTGGAGGTGTGGCTGAATGAGAGGTGTTTGGATCATTCATGAATAGATTAATGCCCTCTCTGGGGTTGGGTGGGGAGGTAACTGAGTTCTCACTCTATCTTTTCCCATGAGAGTTGGTTGTTAAAGAGCCTGGCACATCCATGCCCCCACATCCCTGCTTGCTCCCTCTCTTGCCACGTGCTGTGTGAACACACGGTTCCCCTTCCTCCACGAGTGGAAGCAGCCTGAAGCCCTCACCAGATGCAGATGCCAATGCCATGCTTCTTATACAGCCTACAGAACCGTGAGCCAAACGAACCTCTTTTCTTTATAACTTACCCAGTCTCAGGCATTCCTTTATAGCAATGCAAAATGGTCAAAGGCAGCTCCTATTCCTTTTTCCATAAATATAGTGTCCTCAACATCAGCTGAGTGCCATTTCATCCTTCCAACTGATGAACGATAATCACAATTAGAACAGCAAGGTCTTTAGGCTGCTTTTAATAGACACCAGACACCCATACTTGAACCCCAAATATACAAAGCTCCAGGCTGACAGAGGTACTCACAGGCCCAACTTTTTATGGAGGTTGTGCCAAAAGAAAAATGTATAGCAGGCAGGGAAGCCTTACTGAAACACTCATACAGGAGTATGTTTCTTTTCTTTGCCAGAGCTTTTAGCTCTTTGCTGTGGTTTCTTTCCTGCACTGATCTTGTAAAATTCCCTTGATCTTTGTAAGCCATTTAGAAAACATTACTTATTGAAATCTTCAAACCAGTCACGTCATGGAGTGTTTTAACAATATGTGGGTCTGAATAGAAGTGTGATGTGGGTTGGTGTGTGCATGTTTCCCTTGTGCATGTGCGTTTGTCAGGGGTGGAGAAGGAAAGTCTGGTAAATGGAAAGCACACTCTGTTGGGAGTGAACAAGCCTGTCCCGCGGTTGTGTATGCAGGGATATTTCACCATTAATTAGCTTTAGGCCTTTCCTAGCCATAACCCTTCCAACATTAAAATGAAAGAATTGGAACAGAACAAATCTAAAGTGGATTTCAATTCTGAAATTCTGGGATCCTAACATGTAGATAGACAGTACACTATTTTAAACTATTTGACCAACTAAGAACTTCCAACAACTAACATTCTAGAACAGTTGACTCTTGAACACCAGGGCCTTGAATTGCAGGAACTCACTTACATGCAGATTTTCTTCCACCTCGGAAACCCCTGAGACAACAAGACCAACCTCTCCTTTTCCTCCTCCTCCTCCTCAGCCTACTCCATGTGAAGTTGATGAGGATGAAGATCTTTATGGTGATCCACTTGCACGTAATGATCAATAAATACATTTTCTCTTCCTGTTGATTTTCTTAATGGTATTTTCTTTTTTTGAGCTTACTTTATTGTAAGAATATAGTATATAACAACATAGAAAATATGTGTTAATCAATTGTTTATGTTATTGGTAGGGTTTCTGGTCAACAGTAGGTTATTTGTAGCTTAGTTTTGGGGAGTCAAAATTATACATGGATTTTTGACTGCACAAGGGGATTGACTCCTCCATCATTCCAGAGTCAACATAACACATCAATCTGTTAATATGTCCACTGCGATCCTGAAACTTGAGTAAATTGTGCTTGTTGGAAATATGGTCTTTGTCATTCACTGCTCTATTTCTGACTTACCGCACTGTCATGTGTAAGCAATACTGACGTATTATTTGAGCATTCATTAAAATACAAACTATGCATTTGTAAACTGAGTACTTTTATAAACCTTGCTCTATTCCCAGGGTCTGCACTTAACTGAGGAGAAAGAGCAAGATGTGCCTTGATGAAATTTCGTCAACTAGTAGAATTCAAGAGGTTGTAAATCAGGATAGGAGCTTTGAAATCAGAGAGACTTTAGCTTGAAATTTGTTCTGCCACTACTCACTGGTTGTGGGGCTTTGTTCAAGTTTGCTTATAGAATTGTTATTAGGATTCTATGAAATGATCTAGGTAGATATTAACAATTTCTTTACCTCAATGTTCTATGTAAAGAGCAGGACAGAGTTGAAATTTTTATTGAATTAAATCAAGAAAAAAAACCTCAACAAGGGAAAAAAAAATCCCTCTTTGCATTGTCAACAACGTGCAAATTCTATCCGGCAAATTAGAAAGGTGTGATGATAAATCAAGGCAATTGGAGCCTCCAATAGAGAATGGCTAAAAAAAAAGAAAAAAGAAAAAGAATTATTGGAATCATTTCTACTCTAGATTCAGTCAATATGGAGGATTCAATTTTTCATAAAAAAACTACAAAGGTTGTATTTCTGTCTAAAGTGAACACATGGGCCTTTTTGCAAATTGATGGTCTCTATGGAAGTTTACAAATGTTCTTCATTTTATCACTGTGGAAACCACAGGATGAAGTCCAAAGAAGTAAGCGAGGACGGAGTTGACATGCAAACACACTTAGATCTCGTAGTAATACACCAAGTGCTATTTTAATACATCCCATGATATTTTATATTCACATGAGAAGGAGATTTCTAAATGCAAACTAGCCAAGTGAAAGAGGAATAAATAGAAGCTAGCAGGACTTTTAAGACAATACAGGATAAAATATCCTGTCTTGCTGTTTGTGGATTGCATATATAGATACAGTGATTTTTATATGGAACTTTATTAAGTTAAACAAAAATTTAAAAAACTGAAATAAAAACAGTGTTGTATTGTTCAGGGCTTACCCCTCTTTTACTGAAATGTATGAAATAATACTTAGCAACTGTATTTTCCCCTTATTTAGACTTTCTATTATAGAATCTTCCCTTTGGAAACAAGGAGAGCTCATGTAAACAACTTTAAACACTAGGGTTGTGAGATCTCTTATCCACAGCAGCCTATTTGAGAATCCACCAATCTTACAGGGAGTGTAAACTAAATACTTTTATTTCAGTTTATTGATGATGCAATGGAAATATCATTTGAAGCCAGAGAGAATCAAATTTGACCTTCATGGCCTCCATAACCTGCTCTATCAAGTCCGGCATCTTCAGGGTGCATAGATTTCAACTTCAAGTTGGAGATAAGGTAGTCCCCTCTGGGAAGTTGTTGCTACTATGTCAAACACATTTCTGGGAGCATAGTACTTATTCTGTATAATCTATCTGTTTTAATTTTCTGAGGCTTCATTAAAAAAGATAAGTGGAGGAAAAAGCCCATACCTAGTATATTAGTACTTGGTATACTTTGGCTTTATTTCAGAAAATTATGTGTAAGAGAAAACATCTGATAGCCATTCCTATTCTCCTTGGAAAATGATTTTAACCATTCCTTGCAGTCTGTCTGCTCAGACTTGCAGACACTGTATTATTTTAACTAAAAAAAAAGGTGTTGCGTGCTACAGTCATTCTGTTCATTGATGTTTCCCCAGTGTCCAGAGTAATGGCTATCACACAATAAGCATGTAACAAATATTTAAAAATTCATATATACTTGATTTTTATAATCTTTCTTAATGTGGACTCCAAGGAACACATGGAGTTGGCTTTATTTCTTAAATCTGACATTACCTTGGGATAGTAGCTTAACTTCACTGATTCCATTTCCTCATCAGTAAAAAAGTGATAACAAACCTCATCCTCCAGGATTGGCTGTACAAAAGTAAGTTAAGGACAGAACATTTCCACTGAGAAACACTTCAGTTGTCAAATAAGTGTTAACTATTATCATTGCACCTTTTTATTTTTTTACCCCCCCATCACATATGTGTTAGAGCTCATATCAAATACAGTTCAGTATTTGTTTCTTATGGAAATAAAAAATAAACATAAAGAAAACATAAAATAATCTTTTAACATGGAAACTTGATAACACTTTTTCTAGTTTTCTGATAAAAGTTGGTATGTCTGAGAATATATTCAACGAACAGGAGTTGGGATGGGGAATTTTTGGAGTGTATATAAGTCAATACTTCTACAGAGAGATAACATTTATCCCAAATCCTCTATAAAAATCATAATAAAAAGAGAGTTTAAAGTTGTGCACTTAACTCCAAAATGACATCCTATCGGCATTCCTTCCAAGAAAGAGTGATAATTACCCAATTAGCCAATTATTTTACTAAGGGGCCTAGAAATGACCTTGAAATCTTTCTTGCACATTCCTGAGAGCCAGGACAAAAGATAAAACTTCTTTGCCATCTGTGTCTAGGATTATTTCTCCAAGTAGAGAATTTAGGGAATATGGTTGTTGCCTACAATTTTGTTTGATCAAAATTAAGCAGAAATGATTTTTAACTTTAAACTGGAATACATGGGACCTTTTCTGAAATGAAATAATGCTTGTGAAAATAATTCCAGACCTTTTATCTGATTTCAAATTCCCTTTTCTCTTATCAGTTCTGGTTTATTTTAATGAGCATCAGCTGACCAGTTTAAAAATTAAAGTCCTTGTCTTAAGGTTTCAATTTTAAAATGTTTGCTGACTTTCTGCATTTTTCTATTCTTTACTTTTAGATGATCAATCACAGTGACAAGCAGGGATTTTGTCATCACCCTGGAGTATTTTGTACAATCAATTAAACAAGAGTATGAACATCACTGTGCACTATAATATGTGTGTTTTCTTTTTCAAGTCACTGTGAATCATCTGATTGTTCATATACTATGATTGTATATTTTAAGGAAATCATTTACTTCTTGTTACTCTCATTTTTCCGCTCATTTTGAAAGCTGGTAAGGGTAATGACTAACTTGCTTTCTTTCTTCAAATTGAAGTTAGAATGATGACACTTGCATGTGCAAGTATTTTTGAAGAGCAAGTAATTTTTGTTAGTTTATTTCTAAATTGACAAAATGGAGACCAAGATTATTCTAGCACCAGCCTCGCATTCATTCATTCAATCAATCATCTTTTCAAACTTATCAGTCCCATAGTATGCTACCATATTTAGAGTTACACGCTTACAATCATGACACTGCATTGATCATGCCCTTTCTCCTTTATCTTGCTTTTTTCAAATTGACTTACAGAGAGACATTTACAAAATTGTCAGAATTGCATTGCTACTTTGTTCACAGTACTTTGAACTTGCATCCAAGATGTAAGAGAACTCAAAATCTACCTTAATTCACTAAAAAATACAGATTCTCCTCAAAGCGATATTGTTTTAATATAAATATTAATAGTGTAACTCAATTAGTCCTTATATTTAAGACTCTGAAGTGTTAAGTGTGAAAACTTTCAAATTCAGGCTTCTATATATTTTTATTTTATCCTGTGTCATATATGTCTATATTTTAAGGCTCTACCTCATGTCCCCTTCCCCTGCATTTCTATGTAAATGAATTCTAGGCTTAATGTGTTTATGACTATTAAATGCCATGTGTTGGTCTCCTGTGCTATAATAAAGTACATCCGTGCCTTCCGAATTTCTCTGGCAACTATCTCGGCGTTCACTGTCTTCCAATCAGCATCTGCAAATGTAACCACTTAAATCTGATCCTCCTGTCTGAATCAGTTATTCAGATAAAAGGCAGCCAAGATCTAAGCCCTGCTCCACGTGGGACCCTCTTAATACTTCCCCCTAGAATGTACATGGTTTCCCTTACCCAGAGTGTCTGTTTTTTGTTTCTTTCACTCATTCTTTATCTGCTCTTATGTCTCCTCCTGGATTCTTGCAAGCTCTGTCTTAAGCAGGAACCAATTATGCAGAATTTAACCAAAGGCTTTCTGAAATTCAAACAGTCGTAACATATGTACTGTCATTCTCAACACTGCGGTACCACTTTGGATTGGAAGGGATGTAAAATAGGCAGATATCTTTTCTAAATCTAAATGTATTATTTCTGTTTTATTCTCTGG
>NW_012153152.1:196598-198871 GCF_000956105.1 Propithecus coquereli | reverse complement strand
ATTTCAAGCTTTGTGGGCAATATGGTCTCTTTTGCAACTACTTAATTATGCTGCTGTAGGCAAAAGCAGCCACAGGCAAGAGTATGAGAATGATTGTGGCCAGTATTAACACTCAGTGGCTCCCACTGACCAAGCTGGCTGATTCTTAGGGTAGAGTGTATGATATAGGAGCCTGGATTTTGTAATCAGAATACAAGAGGAGGTACAAGAGAAAAGCCATGATCGTGAGCTTATTCTACTGTGTTACAATCCCTCAGTCAATATTTCTTTATACGTTGTATCAAGAATAAAGGATTCTCCAGGGAGCTCGGTTACTATCAGCTGAGACCAGGCTATGGCAACTAGTTCTCTCCTCTGGTGATGAAGACAATTATCAGTTATGCGCTATTTGAGAGTTAAAGAGGATGGCGAACTTTGCTGAATGCTGAGCTGCTCGCGCACCAATAGTATAACATTTAGTGTGAGTGCTTGGTAGTGACAAGTTCTGGAAGAAATTAGTCACACTGTTGTAAGGCTCATTATTAGATTTTTGGAAGAAGGATAACATCAATGTGATGTTCAAGTAAAGAATTCCACATGGAGATGTAGAAACTTTAGTGGAAATATTAGAAATTAGACTGTGAAATGGTGTTTGACAGCAGAGCTTTAAAATGGCCATGTAGCCAGAAGAGGGGGAAAAGAAATTGATGTAAGACTTGGGACCTAAAACAGCAAGTTAAGAAAAACAATTTTTTTGAACATCAAAATGTTGTTGTATAAAATGGATATACATTCTGAGTAATTCAGTTTGAATGGAGCACTTTAGGAAAAAATACGTTACGTTTGGTCTTTTCCACCTCAAAATGTAGGTTAAGAATAAAGTATTTGTAGGTGGGAGAGAAAGAGAGATGGGATTACTTTCGCATGAAATTTTCACGTGAAAGAATGTTTATGTGACAAAACTATTACACAAAAGCAGTTTCTTCTGCTTCACATCATCTTATCTTGACTCTCCATTTCCATGGCTTCCCCCTCTTCTCACCCAATCAGACCTGCACAGTGATTAAGTGCTGGTCAAATGGTTGTAAACATCTTACAGACTTCCCATTGGACTTAATTAGTCCCCGCCAAATATTGCCAGGACATCTTCTGTATGATTTGGACCCATAAAGCAGGAGGGGGCCATACCCCTAACGTTTGTCTTGGTTTGACATTTACATACATAAAAATATTCAGAATTAGTATTTTCAATGGGGGAGGGGCTAGATTTCTGAAAACATACAGATGTTTCTATTTCACCTAAAGAAAAAAAAAATATTTGCTACATAATATTGGAGATAAAGCTTAATTGAACCCATCAGATGATGATGAAGAAACAATGCTACACTTCAGATGACTTAACTGCGTGCTTTGTACCCAGCCTTTTCCCCTCAGCACCCTGTGGATTTCTTCCTTGGCCTTTCCCCACTTTGAAATCAGTGGGAGCTGTGAGTTTAGAAAAGTCACCCAGAGTACAGAGGTGCACAAGGACAAGTCTATTTGACTTTTTGCCCTCACAGGGATCATGGAGTGGATAAACTAGTAAGCACAAAGGAACAGAAAAGAAAAAAAAAAAATCTAATCTTAGTTCAAATGCAAAACAAGCATTTTTCTTTCTTTCTTTTTCTTCTTTTTTAGAAGTTCAATGTTATTTCCTTCACTTTTCTTTTTCTTTTTTTTTTTTTTGGCATTTTGTGTTTTTACCTTTGCCCTTCCTGTTTCCAACAGCGATTGGAAGTACTTAAAACTCTTCAGAAACTATGCTCTGTTGATATTTCTAACAGGGACTGGAACAGAAAGTATGACTTATGAACCTCTGCCCCTTTGATATGCTATCACTGAAGCTGGGAGTGCAAAGTGTGAATGTATCAGGCTTGCATTAGCTTTCAAAGAATTGCCAAGACCAAGGAGTCCTCGACGGGGATTTCAAAAGATGAATAACCAAACAGACTCCTTTAGTGTGCATTAGTACTAATAATTAGTAGAGGACATTACCCATGCTTTTCTTAAAGCAGAGATATTTAATGTCTTCATTCAATCGTGGATGATTTTCAACAAGTATCACTTATTAATGTATTTTGAGTCCTTAAAGACTTTATAAACCTTTACTATAATGGCCCATAACTACATTTTAATAAGCCGTTAGTATTTATTAAACATACAATTATTATCTTATTGAAATAAAAGTTAATGCCAATTGGAGACATTTAATTTAATATATTCCTACTTTTGCTAGTTAATATCAACCTCTCCCA
>NW_012153152.1:175592-194063 GCF_000956105.1 Propithecus coquereli | reverse complement strand
ATATGGATCTAAGAATATTCTGTGTATATTTGGTGACTTGAGAACGTGGTCTATTTTGCAATTTTGTTTTTAAAAATGTTGAGTAATCTAGATTTTCACTTTTACGTTGAAATCTAATAATGTTTATATACAATAATAAATGACAACAGAGTCTCTTATTTTGTTTACTAAATTCATAAAACTCACTTAAGTACTTGGGGCAATTTATTTTCAATTATATAATGTAAGTATTTAGTAGGAGAACACAATCATTCTATTAAGCTCATTTTAAAGGTTGAGATGTATTTTTTAATAAGTTTGTAAATAGAACAAACATTTATCAAGGCCTCTTAAAAGTTACTAACATTTGTAAGACTTACTAATAAAAACTAAAAGCAAAACAAAAAGCACTAGCCTTTAAGATATGCAATTTTAACACATTTAAAATTCGGTAATTAAAGTATTTATGAATAGAAAACCACCATTGAAGTCTTCAAAATTCACATTGACATTAGGGAGGTGAAATGAATTCTCTATAAAGAAAGTGCCTCTTAGGGTACCCTGTAGTTATGGAACAATTTAGAGAGAGGCATAGATAGTTATACTAAAAAAAATAAAAATAAAAATAAATCAAAAATATTTAAAAATAAAAAGCTCTTCTGTGACTAAAGACACTTCATGAAAACCACAGCAAGATTGAGTGTTTACAGTTTTCATGTGTCTCCATGCATGTTGATTTCTAAAGTATCTTATTCTTTGAACAACCAGGAACTGGAATCATAAGGGGAGTCAGGATGAATACAATTACTTGGAAGAAGTTCCCATGGCTTAATGAAACACTTCACACCCTGCATAACAAATGTCATCATCTGCCTTTCATAATTCTCATGCTACCTCTAAAAACAAAGTGATTGAGATATTCCACACTGTAATTAATAAGTGGATGATGATACCAGCCTTAATTTCATTTGATTGAAAAGTTACGGCATTTGTGACTGAAAGTGAGTGTGGGCCATATAGTTAACACTACCTTAGCATTCAGTCCCAGTTGAGGATTGGGGTAGGAGTAGGGGACTGGTGTCTGGCAGCTTACATTGCCATCATCCGTTACTCCTCCAGTCTGCCAGGAGAGTAGCAGTTCTAGCATGCTATCAATGATTGAATGAGCTGCTATCATTTGGGGAAAGGTTGATAAAGGAGATATTCGGATCTAACTTTATTAAGTAGCTACGTAGCCCACATGGCCTAATGGTATAATTTGACAATCAAATTTGGAAGCCATTTTGTTTCCTAAATAGTTTGGACTTCTCTGGAGGCAAACAAATTCTATACACTTTCAGCCATCACAGAGGCACAAGTACTCCTTTGTGAGAACCACATCAAGGCAACTGTTGGGGGTTTTCTTGAAAATGAAACATTTGCGGACAGTTGACTTTGCAGAAGGTTGGGTTGAGCAAACTGTATCAAGAGAGAAGTGTTTGCTGACAGTTTGACAAAAGGACATGTTGCTTTTGCTTTACAAGAGGAGGGGTTAGGCGTTACAGCACCACTCCCAATGAGACCTTGGGGTATTGCATAGCTATTCATTCACAGCTTTCACAGTGATGAATGAGGTCTTAGCAGATGCCTTGCAGAGAGGGCTAGAGAAGAACAGATTCCTCATATGTCTGCCCTTTTCCCCTCATACTGGGTGAGGCAGATGATTAGAGAATGAAGGGTCTGGGTAGTTTAATGAAACCCATCTGCTTTAGCTGTTAATAGAAAAGTCCTTCAGAAGCTTTTGAAAAACAAATGCAATTTAAATTTTAAAAATCATATATTAATATACGTATATGTGAGATATGTATATATATCTCACATGCACACATAGCACAATATTTATTTATATTTTCCAAGGATAAAGCTTTCATTGCCTTCTTGTCTGTAATCCCAGATGGATGGGTATACTGCAGTATCTACATCCAACATGGGCTCCTGACTACATAGTTCTGCCATCAATAGATGGTTGTGTTGATTGAATGTAGAGGAAACTGAGACAACATAGATCCAAACCATTTTAACCTGTTAAGTTTGCTGAAAAGCATAGGGAATTTTATAGCAAAATATAATTTACTGAAAATACCTGGTTGTACTAATTGTGTGAGGTATTGGAAATCTAATGGATACTTCCTTTCTCTCAATGCCTCCACTACTGGTTCTCAAACATGTGATCTCGATGAGCAGCTGAAACCTAAAAAAGAAACGGCAAAATTATTATTTCAACCTATTCACTTCAAAAATTGTAGATGATGGTAGAGATTTTATTTTACAAATACGTGCTTAGACATTTTTACTCCATCTGCAATATTTTTTGTTTAAATCGGGATTATATCAAAATTCAGTTAAAATCATTTTCATACATGACCAGTATTTAGTATATTGCAAAATCCAGATAAATGTGTTTATATCATACATATACATGCATGATATATATGCTAAGGGGAGGATAAAAATGCAGAGAAATGCTGGTGAAATTAAAAAAGCAAAAATATTAATTTTCTCGAATACATTCATCAAAACTTTAGAGTGTTTGATATTTTGTGACATTTCTTAAATAGCTAACAACAATACACCATTGCTGCCAGGAAACCAAAACTTATAAAGAGAACCATGAACGGCTAATATATTGTAAATAAATTGAAATTTGAGGGACTAGCTTCTAAAATAATTTTCATTGTATTAAATTTATTTCTATGGAATGTATTCTTCATATAATGAAAGTGTTTCATAAAAATATGTAGATCTATTAAAACAAAGGCAAACATTTTCAAGTCTTTATAAAGAATAACTATTAGGCTAGCATAGTAGTTATTTAATTTATGGAAAAATATTTTAAACTATTTAAATGTTATGCTTATTCTTATGAAGAAATAGTTCATAGCTTCAGTTTTAGAGCATCAACTATCATTTACTATAATAGATATAAAATAACCTGTTTTAAAAAAATAAGAACTCCCATGGTTAAATAGGAGCAAGTTATAAAAATTTTAGGAGTCTTAATGGTTATAACAGTGGTTCTCAGACTTTAGAATGCACCGGAATCACCTGGAGGGCTTCATAAAACATACTGCTAGGCTCCACCCCCAGAGTTTGTGATTTCACTTTTTTAAAAGTTCCCAGGTGATGCTGGTCTGGGGGACTGCATATGAGAACCACAGGTTTATACTATCAATTTAATCCTCAAATGTAACTAAATCCACAATGATCAGTGAGAGAGAAAAAAATGTGAGATGACAAGGTAAGTTAATCGTAAAGAAAGAAGGAGAATGCTCTGTTTTGTGTTTGGAAAAAATGGTAAATTTTTGTGTTTATGTCCTTTTTACTTTCTCAGAAAACCAAATAGGAACCAGAAAATTGGAAGAGGAAATATAAATAGGCAATTTAACTATATCATGGCAATTTGAACTTAGCCACAGAAGACTTTGCCAAATCTCACTCGGCCTTCTTAAGTCTTATGGCATCCTTCTATTACTTTCCTATAACTTACTGAGGTGCTACTTTATGGTACTTTTATATTGCTCTTATTTTACCTTTTATAATTTTATATATTTTTGTATCATTGCTCCATAATAAAATTAGCTTTTTGTTGTAGTGATGTAACTTCTTGCAAAACTCTGCTTTCTTTATTCATATAAACATTATTTGTCTAGACTTATTGAGATATTCCTAGCTCTCAAAATGGTTTTTATTACAAATTTGTATAGACCTTAATGCTTATGGCTTTTCCTGTTCCATCATATCTGGAATCTCCTGGAACTTCCCACAGTAGCTTTTGTCTGTTGGCTTAGCCATTCGTGCTGTTTCATCACCTGGAACGTCAACAATAGGCATCACGCTTGGGTAACAAGGATGTGCTTTCGTACCTGGTCCATGAACAGATTTAAGCGCGTTTCTCTAAGTGGAAGCAAGAACAGCCTCTGTCTTTGTGTTCTGTCTCCAACTGCACCTGAACTTAAGCTCCATCGTAACAAAAGAGTGATTTTCTGGAACCTTGCACTCCTAATCCAGTTCTTACAACAACCTTACCAATTGCAAAGAGGAAATAAACAGAATAAAGAAATAAGAATCCTCATCAATGTCATGGCATTATTTTTATATCATCCTTTCATTAAAAAATTATCATCTTTTTTCGTTTCATCTTCCCTCTTTTTGGCAGCAAGTTGATGTACGTACACTAGCTAGTGGCTAATGTGTGGCGTTGGGAATGTCCCTTAACCTCTTAGGAACTTAGTTTCCTTCAAGGGGTGGATCTAAATATACTCTCAACTGCTTTTCAGCTTTCAAATGGGAATTCCGTGGTGCCAAGGAAAAGCAGTTACAATCACAGACAGAGTTTCACAGGTCATTGTCCTTCCTCAGCACTAAGCATGAGTACATTACATACAAATCTCAATATAAAAGCAATGAGTAGGAAGAAAAGCTCCCACTCTATAAAGAAGTTCACTTAGTTTTACTTTACAGAATGTCTCACTGGCTGCCTTTAAAATATTTCATAAGCTGGTTTGAAGACATCACAAAAGATGCTAAGCTTATCACTGGCCTTATACATTTTGCCTCTGACGAGAAAACAGAATCATGTTTTTGTTTTTGGTTCTCACATGAGAAAATTTATTTTCAGCAAGGATGTCCCCAAACTTCCTCACTGAATATCCATTTAAAAAGATTCTGGCAAATGGTCATTTCGCAAATATATGTTATGTTGTGGTAGCTGCCTGTCTTCCTCTTGTTGTCTCTTGTTGCTTTGGTCTTTTGATGCAAGAACAGACTTAGCAGCCCCAGTCCCTTAATGGAAGTGAACAGCATTTTGAGAGACCCAAAATTTTCATCATTGAATCTATTTAGGGAGGCTGCACAGAGCCATTCTTCCTCTAATCTCCTACTGATTTTCAATGCAAATACTTCCAGCATTGCTCGTGGCCACAGGATTTAGTTACGCACTTGACTGAAAACCATGTCAATGCAAATTCAGAGGATAAACCAGCATGCAAATCCCCAAGGCTTCAGCAAGTTATAATTCAGCCACAGTATTAGCAAAACAAGATAGCAATTATGCAAGGAATCAGCTGAAAGGTTATTTTTAATTTAAAATTTTTGCTTCTTTACAGCTGGGAAAAATGAAACCCTGTCTATTCTTTCTTGTAAAACCCACCCAGTAGAAACCAAAAGCCATATGGTACATTATCACAGCCATGTTTTAATATGAATCAAACACACACATACATACACTCACACAAACAGCTTTGAAAAGAGAGACTTCTGATGAGGTTAAATTATTATATTTTCTTCCAGTGTTCCTTACTAATCTTTCAGAGATCAATGCATAATTGGCATCAGTAAAAGCTCAATATTTAAAGGTAATCAGCCCTGGGCACTTTTTCTCCTCATTTCTAAAATTTTCTCTCTTATCTCACAATTTCTTTTTTCTTACCTTCTTTTCTTTTTTTCTTTTTGAGACACAGGGTCTCACTCTCTTGCCCAGGCTAGAGTGCAGTGGCATCACTACAGCTCACTGGAACCTCAAACTCCTGGGTTCAAGCAATCCTCCTTCCTCAGCCTCTCCAGTAACTGGGACTACAGGCACATGCTACCACACTTGACTAGGTAAATATTTCTACTTTTTTGGTAGAGATGGAGTCTCACTCTTGCTCATGCTGGTCTCTTGAACTCCTGACCTCAAGCGATCCTCCCGCCTCAGCCTCCCAAAGTGCTGAGATTACAAGAGTGGTCTCACAACTTCTCTTCAATCTTACTTTGGGGTGTTTCTGCTGAGATGGACAAAGAAAGACGCTTCACCTTTTATTACAGTGCAGAGATCCATGTTGTGTTCAGAGCGGGCCAAGTCTAACTTGTGACTGGTGGAGCTATTTAGTTTATTTAAAGTCTAGAGAAATTAAGGTCTTCCTATAGCATACTATCTCTAAAAAGGCAGCAACCATCTGTTCATGACACTCTGCATTTCTCCTGAGTCAGGAGCAGACAATACACGTTTCTTCTGCAATATTTTCAGGAGCCAAGAAAAGTAGGCACAATTTTGGAAAGGAGACGGGAGAGTTGTGTGGTCACATTTAGGAATGGCTGATGTTGAGAAAAGCAAATAGCATACTTGAGTGCTTGAAAACTTAGGTCAGCCTGGTCTGTGTTAGAATCTAGTGTCTCTCCCTAACCTGTTGGGGGAGCTAGTTAAGTTACTAAGCTTCCTAGCTCACCACTGTTCAATTATAGGTGCAAAATCCCCTGCTTCTCCAAGTGACCTGTGGGCCAGCAGTGTCAATATCTCACAGGAGCTTGTTAGAGAACTGGAGAATCATATCCCACCCTCCATCCACAAATGACTGGATCAAAACCCACCTTACAGGAAAGTCCACAGGTGATTTGTATGAATTTTAAAATTTGATGATCACTTGTATACCATACAATAGTTCATCCATAAGTCATAGCTTTATTAATTTATAGAGTGTCCACTATCTCCACGATGCTGTGGTAGGCGCGGTGGATATAATAGAAAACAGAAACTAACATCGGCCTTTGCTCTCTACTGTTGGAGCAAAATGAAAATAAACGAAAACCTAATTGCAGATTGAGAAGGGTCCCCTGAAGGTTTTTGATAAGGCTTTATTATCATAAGAACATTTACTAAGTGGGGTTGTCATAGAAACCGTATTATTATTCTTAAAGTTTGTCCATAGCTGTGTTCAGAGAGACATTCTGTCATTTCTTCTGTCCAAGAGCATGTCCGTTTTAACATCTTCTGTGGTAACCAATCTTGTACTTTTGAACATATACTAGACCCCTTCGAATTATACATTTTCTTTCTCTTCCTCGACATACAATCCTGGACCTCCAAACAACTACATGCCCCGCATTACCTCAATAGACATCAATCACTCACTTTCTTCCTCAGTGGGATTCTCTCAAAAAGGGTATTTAGCCTGGTAGGGGAGATATATCTCTTCCTAATCCACATAGCAACTGGAGCATCTGCAGCAGCTCATAGAATTCCAAAAAGTCAAGCTTCCTCTCTAAACATGTTATTACTTGTAATTACTTCCCCCTTGGTTTCTCCTCCTTAAGTACCATTCTTGGGCTCCACTGAGTCCTGACCTGCCCACCCAAGGCTGCTGGTTTCTGAGTTATCATATGAAGAGCAATAGCACAGCCACACAAAATAGTGATAAACCCAGACTGACCAAACCACCAGAATAAGAAAATAGAAAAGAAGGTAGAGTCCCAAACCCATTTTTATCTATTGACTCTTGATACGTGGATGCAGGATTAGTCAGCATTACAGCAATGTCAGGCACTTATGTATTCTAATGACCGTACCTTAGAATATACCTTCTAGGAATATTTTAACATTATAATTAACAAATATTTATAGAGCATTTTATTTCACGGATACTTGTTCATCTTGTTCAGCAAATTTACCTTTAAATACAAATCCCGCCAAATCCCTCTTCACTGTTTAAAGTGCTTCCATGACTCCCGGTGATGCCATGTTCACAAGGTTAGGTTTCCCACAAGCCCCTTCAATTCCCGTGACCTTTACACCTGGACCCTGCCCACCCACCATATCAAAGACATAGAGACTTCCAAATATGTCTAATTATTTCATGTATCTGAGCCTTTCATCATTCTCATTTTTTGATCTGAAATCTCCTTATTATTCCATTCCATCCTCCTGGAAGACTTTCTATCTCTCTCTTTGTCTGTCTGTCTCTCTCTCTCTCTCTCTTTTAATTCAATGAGGTCTTCTCTGACACCCTGAGTAGTACTAAGCAATTCAAGATTGCTAATAATGACTGCCAGTACCTATTTTATTGTGCCAAGTTTTTCTGTGTTGTTGCCTATATTTTCACATGATTTTGTGATCTCAAGAGCACAGACCCTGCCTTTTAAGTTGTGTATTCCCAGAGTCTAATACAATGCCCGAAGCATAGCATACCCTTAGGGAAAATGTGTTTAGAACAAAGTCAGGCAGAAATTTTGTGTATGTTTTCATAAATGAATGAATGCATGCGTAGAGATCGTAAACTGCTTCTATCTATAATTGAAAGCAGAATGAAATTAAATGCCGTATCCCTGCATATTGCTTGTTTTGTAATCAATGCTGAAATATTTGAAAAATCAACAAAAGAAATCTTCAGATGGATACATAAAGGCAGCTCTATCTCTTATTTCCTGAGTACTGAAATTGTATCATTTGCTTACAAAGTGTACATAGACACTTTTCAAACTTTTCAAATCAGAAGTCATGTCAGGAAAATATTTTTTTTTATGAGCGGGACAACTTCTGTGCTTCTCAGAGCCATTTGTAAATATTATCTTATTATTTACTCAGGGAAACAGGTTGAAAACATTACATTCATGCTGCAGAGAAAACAGGCCAAGGGAAGAGTGTGTGTGAGCATGTACGTGTGTGTATGTGTGTGTGTGGGGTAAAAATCAGCCCTTGCTATGCTAGTGCCCCCTCAGTCTGTCTCTTTCCACTCATCGCCAATCCATAAAGGTCACCACAGACAAGATGATCAGGCCGTAATGAGGATCAGCCATTTAAATGAGTCACCTGCAAGATTTTCTTGCACTGTGCTTATTCTGTGCAATGCTGTAGACGGGTCAACAGCAACATTTCTCCCAGTCTTCCTCTAAATCTCTGGGTCAATCTCTCTTTCTCAGTAATGGCTTTCTATCGTACTTCCTATCTCCAGATTGGGGAAAATCTAAAAAGTATAATACATGTGCTCTCAGAGAATTCACCATTTGATGGGATGCCAAAACCTGTTCTAAGTCATTGCTTATTTATACACAAAAATAAATATACAGTCTAAACTGCACGAGGAAAATACAAGTGTCAATATGGTCTGTACTATTAATTTTTGAGGAAGATTTCAAGAAGCCAACTTCTCTATGCTCTTAAGTCCTTCAATAGTAGGACTGCGTTTTGGTTTACCCAATCTCATTTGTTGTTATCATTCAAGAAATGCTGACTATACTGTTGGTCTCGTTTTCTCTCACTCACACAACTCTTGTTCCTACATTAACTCATGTTCTTTCTTCGGCTTAACTCTCATGTACATTTTACCTTCTCTACATACTGAAATTCCACCCATTGTTTATCATCCATTTCTACCTCCCCACAAAATATGTTTCCTGGAGATTTCTTTTTGTCTCTTAAGTCCTAGTAAATATTATAAAGGCTAGCATATAATTACTTGTTGATTACATTTTCTCTATTTGTTCCATGTATGCACATCTCACTTTCCCAAGGATGATCTAAGTTTATGGACTGTTACAAATATCAGATCTCAAATTAGTTTGTATCCTTCAAAGGCTGAGCAACAATAGGGATTCAACAAAACCCCTTACTTTGGAGTTGCGGTTAAAGTATTTTCATTTATTTTTCTTTCGCTTACACTAAACAATCACAGTTCCTTGCCTATCTGCATGTAGTTTTTTGTGCCTGGGTTTCCTTCTCCCTGCTCTCAAACTTACAAACTGTAACTCTTCCTTCAAGACCAAAGGCATAGAAGTATGAATGCTTGGTCATTTACAGAATTGATTTGTTTTACTTTCACTTTCTACAGTATTTTACACAGTACTCTATTTTAGCAGGAATTACATTTCCTTATCATTTTAAGGTTTATAAAATTGTCAAAGTCAATACCATCTGTGGTAGACTGAAAAATGGTCCCCCAAAGATATCCACCTCCTATTCCCTGAAACTTGTGACTGTTGCCTTATATAACGAAAAAAGGTAGGCACCAGGGGAAAGAGGTCTTTGCAGGTGTGATTAAATTAAGGATCTTGAAGTGAGAAGGTGATCTTGTATTGTCCAAGTGAGCTCTAAGTGCAATCACATGTATTGTTCTAAAAGGCAGGCAGAGGGAGATTTGATACAGACACAGAGAATAAAGTGATGTATAGACAGAGCAGAGATTCGAAGACACTGGCTTTGATGATTGGAGTAACGAACCTATAAGCCATGAAACGGCACCAGTCACTGGGAACTGAACGAGGAAGGAAAGAATTCTCTCCTAGAGTCTCGAGAGAGAGCATGCCCTGAAACCTTGGTTTCAGCCCAGTGATACTGATTTCAGATGTCTGGAATCCAGAACTATGAGAGAATAAAGTTCTATTGTTGAAAGCCACCTAGTTTGTGGTATTGTTTCACAGTGGCCATAGAAAACTAACTCTTCATCTTTCAGATTAGTCAATATATTTCTTATTCTTTCCTCTGCCCCCTGTCTTTAGCATTGTAACTTCTAGATATCAATACATTCAAGAAATGCTTACTGAGTCCCTACTAGCACCTAGCAAGGAGGTATGTTAGGTGCTTGGAGATTTTGTGGTAATAAGAATTTTAAAGGTCCTATGTGGTCTGATGACTATTGAATAAATATCTGAATTTAAGCTTCTCCTGAAAGTCCAAATTTGAATATCCAGCTGCCTGTTTGACTTCTCTACTTGTATTTCAAGACAGTGCCTCGGACTTAAATGGCTGAAACATTACTCTTAACACAGTTGTTCCAGTTGTATTCTCTGAAGACCACACCTCTGCTTATCTAGAAAACATCCCATCACTAACCAAATGCACAAGCCAAACATTTATCTTTCCTCACCTTCTGCATCTAACCGACCTCAACCAATCTTCTTGTCTCTGTCTCAGAATCACATCCTGTATTGATACATGTCTCTACATAATAACTGTCATTACCTACTTCCACACACTTGAGTACTACAGTGGTTTTCTAACTGGTTTCCTTGCTTCTATTCTTATTTCTATTTTTTTCTGCATGTTCTTTTTAAAAAGTATAATAAACCAGAGACAAGCACCATGGCATGTGCCTGTAGTACCAGCTACTTGGGAGACTGAGGTGAGAGGATCACTTGAGGCCAGGAGTTCAAGGCCAGGAGTTCAAGGCCAGCCTGGGCAACATAAAGAGAGATGTCTGTTTCTTAAAAATCATTTTTAAAAATTAAAATTAAAAAATAAAAAAGTATATCAGTAGGTCTCCTATCTAGAAATATGCTGATGGCTTACTACTGCATTTCAAATAAAACTCTAATGCTTACTTCATCTCATGAAGCCTGTGTCTCAGACTTCATTTCCCGCCACTTTCAGCTATGTTCATTATATTCCAATGCAGGGGCTTTATTTGAGATTTTTTAATAAGTTCAACTCACTTTTACCTTAGAGCCTTTCCAATGGCCTTTGCATTCTCTGCCTGAAATGTCATTTCCTCATATTCACTTGGTAACTTATTCTTGTCATTTAAATCCTAGTCCTAAGAAGGTACCCAGTTCCTCTCTGCCACAACTGCCAATTGTAATTCTTGGAGCAAAACTTTGCACATTTGTTTGCATATTGTCTATTACCTCTTACTAATTTATAAGCTTCATGAGAGCAAGAAAACCCTGTTTCATTTATGTCTATCTCCAAGATTTAAATCAGTGTTTGGTACCTAATGGTTTCTCAGTAAATACCTGTTGAAAGAATGGAATACAAAAATGAATAAACTAATCAATGGACAGCACATAATTGATGAATGATCTACAAATTCTAATATAAAAATTACGTTCAAGTCACCAGCCTGCATTACAACAGGGACACACAAAAAGATATTAAGATAACTTTTCTCTGTTTCAGTTCAAAACAGATGAACTGTGAAAACAATAGCTCAAAGAAAGGGAGGCCCTCTGTATTTCAGGAAGCTCATTTCCGCATGTGTCCAGTTTCCGGATTCATCTGTGCCTACCCATGTTCTCATATTTCCATGTGCCTGGTCCATTCTTCAATGCTTGGAGATTCCTCACATTGTGGCCCACAGGCCTTCCGCTGGTGGTACCACCTATATATACTCTCACATGTCTTCTGCCTTGGCCACCCTCTGGTTATCTAATCACTTTCTCAACTCCTGGTGGCGCCATCACCATGGTGTCCCTGCATTTATCCTTTGGAAGTCATGGCTCTAACATTGGCCAAAGAATCGACTGTCACCTTTCATCATTATGTGACAATTTTTAAAACTTTCATTCCTGCCCCAAGAAGTCCTGCTTCTATCAATAGTTTATACTGCATGTTCCTGTTCTTTTGTAACCATTCTAAGGATATCTTGCCTCCCTAGTTTGATCAAGGCTAGGTACCAATCTAATGTGTGTTTGCGCTTTTCTCTTCTTCCTCTTTCTTCTTTCGTTGCAACTGGTTTGAGTGGATCATTTGGAGATTTGTGTATTTGGCCTAATGCTTATTGAATTCTTTTATAGGATTTTTTACATAAAATATTATTGCTTATTTATTCCTTTATTTCTATTTTTTCACTTATTAGAACCAATTTTTAAAGGGAAATAAATTATATAAGACCAAATAGTAGATGCTCAATAAATGGAAGATGTTATCATCATTATTGTTAAATTAAATACAATTACAAAAGCAAAACCTAATTTTTTTTCAAATCTTGAGATATCTTTTTTGTGAATGCTATGGAAATACAGTGAGTTTAAAAATCTTTTCCTCAAGATTACAATGAGTTGAAAACAGAATATTCTGTCAGTCAAGAAATTACTCGTCTACATGATGTCAAACATCCAATTTAACTTGATTATTCGATCAATATACCTTTTGAAGTTGCACACACACAGTTTCATGTACCATTGAAGATTATAGTCTTTGCTTACAGAAGGGGAAGGGTAAAGGAAAAAAAGCACTATCCAGCATATGATAGCAATTTTCCTTTGATCATGTAGAAAGTAAGATATGTATAAAAGATGTGTTCAGGAGCAGTTGATATAACAAATTAACTTTCTTTGATTTGTAAGTATAGTCTATATTTTATGTTTTCAATATTGTTACATTGAAATACATAAATGTCTTCAATAAAATCTTGACAAACAGCATCCCAAAATACCATGTAGTATCAATAGCAATGCTGATTACTTTTGATTAATGCAGAAACTTTCATAACACACTTATTTGGGTAAATTACATGATTCAGGTCCACACCTTGAAATCTCCAAATTCTTAATAGGAGGGAAATTAGCTTTCAAGTATCTGGATATTAGTCTCAGATAAATTATATTAAAATAGTATGGAGATTATGACTTTATCTGAACAGTGAAGACAAAATAAATCCAAAGAAGGTGGGGTAATTAGCAAATACCAGGACCCCCCCAAATATACTGAATTTTAACTTATAACGGGAGGAACTTCCATATAGATTGGGTTCAAAGAATATTAGGGACATTTCTAAAGAATTTCTTGCTAATTTAAGTAAGGGATCAGTAATCAACCATTAAGTCAGGTTTTTTTTTTTTTTTCGAGACAGAGTCTCACTGTGTTGCCCCAGCTAGAGTGCCGTGGCATCAGCCTAGCTCACAGCAACCTCAAACTCCTGGGCTCAAGCGATCCTCCTGCCTCAGCCTCCCGAGTAGCTGGGACTACAGGCATGCGCCACCATGCCTGGCTAATTTTTTCTATATATTTTTAGCTGTCCAATTAATTTCTTTCTATTTTTAATAGAGACGGGGTCTCGCTCTTGCTCAGGCTGGTTTCGAACTCCTGACCTCAAGCAATCCTCCCGCCTCAGCCTCCCAGAGAGCTAGGATTACAGGCGTGAGCCACCGCGCCTGGCCCATTAAGTCAGTTTTTAAAGGCTGTAGCAACCACTCTTCTTACATCCATCTGGGGAGGTCTTAGCTCCTTGTCTTTGCCGACTGGGTCCCAGGCACATTCTCTTCCAGGAGAGTAGTGTGATTTTCCACAAATCCTTTGGAGAATAATTACTGCCAGTCACAAAAAAAACTTCCTGGAGTAACACTATGACCTTCTGCCCGTTCTGCTCTTGTCTCCCCAAAGTCTTCCAGGGTCTTCCACAATTCTATACATCAAAAGAAGGAAAAACCTGTAAATTATTTTTAAGGTTGTGTTATTTTATTAAATCAAACACACTTTTTTTTTTTTTTTTAGGATGAGGAAAAAAAAGACATTCATGATGGTTTCAGAAAGTGAATCAGCATCCTTACCTATAAAACGCAGGTGTCCCCTCCACACTGTCCCAGCTGAGGACTCTCTGGAGTTCTCATCTTCACCCTCCGCCACTGGAAGTCACCCTCCCCTCTGTCCTCACAGTCATCCAAGGTCGGAAGACACTGCAGGGAGGGTTTTGCAGAGGAGCGAGGTGTGTAAACGGGTGACTAGCTGGCATGTTGCTGGGAGGAGCAGTCTGGAATTCCCACTCACAGGAAGACTGGATGGCCGTTGGCAAGAGCAAGTGAAGTGCCGTTTTCAAGAAAACCAGGCAGAGAGCTGGCAAGTACTCCAGGCTGAGTAATATTGAACTATATTAACCCCCTTTTCTTTCATCAGTCCAATCCCAGAGGCTGCCCAGGCATTAGCACATCTGGACAATTCTTCCTGTTCAGAGCCCCCTGCTTTTCTCTTCCTTTTCCAATCTCATTCACTTTCCCTCTCACATTCCCTCTTTTCCTCTCTACTAAACAATTATTATTATTACTATCACAATATACGTAATGGTACATCAGAACAAGCCTGTTTTCTCATAATAAAACAAACAACACAACAACCAAACCAAACCAAACTACAGTGTCAATAGAAATATAAACTGGTGTGTTCCTTTCCACAAGAAGAAGGAGACTCAGACTTTGGAAATAATTTGGTTTTGTCTTTCTTCCCAGGAGGAGAAAGGAGATGTTCACATTTTATCTGGGGAAAAATTGCACCCCCCCCCCAATCATAAACAGATGACTCTTAATATAGCAAAGGAGAAAGCAAGTAAACAAAACTAAGTAAATTTTTAAAATAATCAAACAGAGAATTGAGTTTTTACAACCTGTTACATCTATCTGGACACTTAGCAAGCCTAAGTAGGTGTTTAAAAATCAGTCATATAAAGAATTAAGTCTAACTTTAAGTTTTCACAGCCAATGATATTTATGAGGCTAGTGGTCTTGTCCTGCAAAAAACATTTTGATTCTCTAAATCCTAACAACAATTCCAAGCCTTCCCTCCTATTGGTTCTATTACTCTGTAGTCCAAATTGGTTTTATTTATTTATTTTTAAATTTTTTTGTCATTAATAAAAGCTTTAAATATATTTGCTTCACTGCTTCTCATTAAAAATGTGCCCACAAAGGTTGGCTAGATAATTCTAAAATTCATCCATTTGGTTATCAAACTCTAAAGCTAAATATAAAAGATACAATATAGGCAAAATAAAATGTGATTGTGGGACTCTATAAATATCAAGTCCTACTATATATGCTGCCATGTCAATATTTTGTCATTTGTGTGTACATAATTCCAAAAATCACTACCTTAAGATTTTGAAATGTTTGTTTTATGATTTTATTTGCAATGAGACTTCTAATGAGGTAAAATGAGGTAAAAGTAATAGATTCTGGGGAAATGATATTTAGCAGTAAGGTACAGTGCTCTTTGCAAGACAGAAATTTCTCTATGAAATAAGAGCATTGGACTAGATAATTTCAGAGTTTCCTTCCAGCTCTTGGGATCTATGATGATCATTAGGTATTTTGTTCATTTTTTTTTTTCTTTTGGATTCTGGGACCTTCATTCTTTAATATGATGTGGGCTATTTTTACTGCCCAGCTAACTCAAATACACAAAGGATACTGTATCTGCACTGCCTCAGTTTAATGATTTTTTGTGAAAATACAGCATACAGAAGCACCTTATGGATGAGAAACAGTATGCAATTGCAAGATGGTAGTATTACTGTTCAAGACACAAATTGTCACAAAAAAGTAGAACTTCAGGGTTGAAGTGTGTGGCATCAAACATCTAACTGTTTCAATACTTATTTTCTCAACACTACTGAGTCTAAGTACCTAATTTGGAAAATGGTGAAGCAGGTGCCAACTGTTGGAGTTCAGAAAATAATACCCCAAAATGAAGTCTCAAAGGAAAAATATTCTTCCTGACCTTGTTCTGCCCTCCTATCTCTGAACCTTCATTTTCCCCCAAGGCTAGTCATAGAAGCTAGAATCCCTCTTCCCAAGGCGGATCATAGAAACCAGATCCCCTTTTCCCCAAAGGCAGCCATAAAGCCTAAAAAATATCTATTACTCCCACTTTCCCTCCATCTTTCTACACAAAAACTGGCCATAAAGAAATGGTCTCATCTACCTTGTTTGATTGTAGGTCATGAGGCCCCCATTCCAGAGAGGGTCTTGCCCCATAGGCAGAATGAAGGAATGCTGTACGGAGAGGCCAAGTAGAATTTAAACAGACAGGCCTTTCTGGGTTTCCACATTCAGTCTTTTAGCATTAGGTCATACCCTTTTCGTTCAATCATATTTCTATGTGGTTGTCCACACTTTGTTGAACCTAAGAGTAAAAAATGGACAGATTCCCGTATATCTTTGGGTCTTCATTATGAAGACTCCTGTATCGTGTAAAACTATGATCAAATGAAGTTGTATGCTTTTTCTCATATTAATCTGCCTTTTATTGGTGATTTTCAGTGAACTTTCAGCAGGCAAAGAAACAGTTTTGCCTTGGCCCCTCACAACCGTATGAGATTATTCTAAGATTGAATGGGATAATATATGCACAGCTCCCATTACAAGGCCTTTCATGTGATAAGAAGTCTTTAAATGCTTATGATTATCTCTTGGACACTCCTGGCTTTGTAAGGCATGCATCTGGTTAGTGATCATGAAACAAAAATTTAAGAGAAAAGAAAGAAGAGAAAAAGAGCAAAGTGTACTAATTTCTTGTTAAACATTTACCAACTTGCCAATGCTTGTACCCTTGAAAAAGAACCCATTGACCATGAGAAGATAGCTGAAATATTGCTCTGGAATAAAGGAAATCATTTATCTCTTCAACAAACATGAAATGAATACTTATGGCAGTCCAGGCATTATACTGGATTATAAATTAACAAGCCAAACAGCTTAGCTCTTGATCAGACTAAAACTACTGAGCAAAGCCTGAAAAAAAAGCAGGGATCCAAACAAAAGCAATCTAGTAAAAAAGAGACAGCAACCCAATTGGAGAGGACATCTCAAAAGTGTTATTCTGCTGAACTGGCATGAAGTACCAGTAAATTCACCCCTGAGATAGATCATTGCCAACCTTCACGACTCTCTTGAAATCTCCAAGTTGTAAAAGACTAACATCGTACTTCAGATATTGTCATCTTAACTTTGTCATAAGAAATGACAATGTTTTCAATAGATTTAATAAATCACTACTAAATGTCTTTTAGTTTCATCATATGTAGTTACTCTGAACTGAATGATTCATTGTAGCAAGACGAATAGACTCATTGTGAAAATGTCTTTATAGGAACAAAGAGACAATGTGTTGGCAGTATTCTTTGTCTCACAGTATAGAAAACTATGATAACTTTTCTGCTTTTCATACTAGAAATCTTCCAATTGTGCTGTCATCTGACTATATTAAATATTTTAAAATCAAGCAGTGGAGACACATGCTACCTCCCGACAGTGACATCAGTTAATTTATTTAAACTCCTTCAATACACACTTTGAGTTACAGGGACTGTAGTACATTTATGCAATCACAATATATGAATTTCTATAGACAAAAGTAATATCTTACCTTAGGATTGTGTCAACTGACATGGATGAAAAACTACATTATAGATCAGGAAAACCAGAATAAAATCCCAACAGTTTTGCTGTTTCCTGGTCAGGCAACTGTAATTTGTTTAGTTACTGAAGTTTCTTGGTCTCAATTTCCTGATTCATTAATTTATGCAATAAATATTTATAAAAGGGGAAAGTTGGACAAATTTTTTATATGTGGACTACTTATCATTGGAGTAAGAGTGATAAGCTTGCATGGTTCATGAATAAGCATTGAGTCACACTAAAATACCTGGATCATTGATGGGATTAAGACCACTGGGACTTAATGATACTGTGTCTGAGGCAGTGAGAGGATAGGAGGTGAAGGAATTGCCTGAGCATAAGCCTGAAATAAGGGCAGATGTTAACTGCCTAGTTGGGGGACATATATCAGCAATCTGGGAGTACAGCAAAGCATGCTCCAACCTCAGAGCCTGAGGGGTCTCATGCATGAATAGCCACGAGTGGCCTGACATGAAAACTTCTCATGGCTATGAGGTAGATTGCCATATGTCAGCCCAGGAGAAGGGTCTCAGAGCTTCCATTGTTCGAATAGTGGGCCAAGTTCCTTCTCTCCCTTTCTCTCAACAATGCCTCAGTTAATATAAAACCAGTTTCCCAGTGGAAAGCATGTAGTTACTTTGTTCCTTGATCAAATGGGTCACAGCTACTGAAGTTAGACATTGATATCCATGTACATAGCTTGAGCATGGGATAAAATTAGTTAGTTTACCTTAATCAAAAGGATTGTACCTACTGAAGAATTATGTGTTTTTCACTTCTAGAAAGGAGAAGGAAATTAGCTAGTACACCTTGTGATTT
>NW_012153152.1:171866-172967 GCF_000956105.1 Propithecus coquereli | reverse complement strand
TTTAAATTGTCCAGGCATCTGATTTGGTTCTATGACCTTCTAACGCAGGAAATTTCAAGAGGTAGGCTAAACTTGATCTGAAACAATGTTTCTTTCTGTTTGTTGTACATTTAATGGCCTTTCATTTCATCTAAAGTCATCCTGTTCACATGATCTGGAAAACATCTATACAGGAAACCCTGGAAGCTTTTTGTTACATATGCTGAACTCAGAAAAGAGCATTGAATGCCCCTTCAAGGGTCCTTAACTGCCAGAGACATTGCAGTGGTCCTGTCAGAGTTTGGGAATTTGTACTTCCCCTACACACTGGGCACTTGCTTATATCCTTATCGTGCAACTCTCTCATTTACGCTTTCTAATGTTTCTCTTCTGCCCTCAAATAAAGTCCAGACTTTGTTACATGGGCTTACAAAGGCATTTCATGGTTATCTCATAGACTCATCTCTCTACGTTCACTACTCACTATCTGTGTTTCAGACATTTTGAATTTCTTTCAATGTCCTGAGTAAACTAGTTTTTATCTCATCTCCATATCTCCGTAAATTTTGTTTCCTTTGTCTGGAACATTCCATTTCCAACACCCTCCTTCCTCCTGCTCTTTCAGATCTCTTTAGGAATATCTTCCACCAGAGAGTCCCTATCCTTTAAAAGGTAAGGACCTGCTCCTATGAATTTCAAAAGCACTTTGCTTTTCCTCTATTAAACCACTTATGACACCTAAATTCAACTGCCTACGTAGTCATCTGTCTCTCCCATTAGACTTGAGGGGGAATAACATTGTTTTTTTTTATCCATAGGATCTTAGATCCATAGGATCTAAGACAAAGCTGCTAAATAGAAATTGCTTGAAAATATTTGTTGACAGAATGAATAGACACACGTAGGCATGTATTCTTTTAATAAATAATTGTGTATGTATATATGCACTGATTAAAAAGTAGTGAACATGCTGGGCAAAGTCTCTGAACTTGTAAAACTTATATTTGAGGGGAGAAGGACAAAACAAGTTGAAAAATAAATATGCAGCACTGTGACAGCTATTTGTAAATGCTAATAAGAATAATATTTCTCTAAAGGTGCAAACAATTGCTGAGAGGTGAA
>NW_012153152.1:165757-170511 GCF_000956105.1 Propithecus coquereli | reverse complement strand
GTTTGCAGTTCCAATAATAGTGTCCAAGTCTTCCTGTCTCTCTACATCCATGCCAACATTTGATGTTTTGTGATTTTTTAATAAAAGCCATTCTCACTTGTGAGGAGGATGCTCTGTGGCTAGCTCTGTGGAAGATGTTCTGTGTAGATTCCACCCCTGGTTCACTTGAGCCATAGTCTATACACTGGCATGGCCCAGACGACAGTGTTACCAAAGGGCTCTGTCAGCTAGCATGGGTGATCTGATCTATGGTACTCTTGCCAGGGTGTCGGGCTCATCATTGCCATGGCTGACTAGAGGGTTATGTCCTGAAACATGGTACACCCATACCTCCTTCTGATATCCTTGCTGCAGCAAGTCTTCCCACATTGCCTGTCCCCATGCCTGTCCCCCTGGTGGGGCGGTGTCCTACCAGCCAACCTTGGGCTTTCCATGTAGGTAACAAGACAGTGAGGCCCTTAAACATGGCCCAGCTATTAGTGCAGGCATGCAAAGGGGACAGCTTGAGCACAACTACAATCCACATGGCATGCAATTCGGCCCATTAGCTGCTCTGCCCCTGCCCCATTTCAAACCAAATCATGATCCAATTGCACAACCATCCATTGGGCTAAGGGGCCACAACTGGATCTCTTGGTATAACATGCCTCCGCTGGAGGGGGACCTCATCCTTCAAGGTACAGGCTCTCTTCCCTAGGTATTATCGTGATGTGAGGGTCAGCATCAGACACAAATTCAACAGGACCCAGTACTGTCTGAAACTCTGCAATTAAAGGGCTGGAGTTGAACTCTGAAAAATTGCTCCAAATAAGCTTCCCACTTCACCAGAGTGGGTGTCTGGGCTACCCCTGATTGTGGGCTGGTTATCCATGACTGCACCCATCCTGCTATGGAGTATTTGGTATACACTAGCACTTTAGACTGCCCTGTTATGGTTTCACAGGCTTAAAGTGTGGCATACACAGCTGCCAGTTGCTTTTCCACCAAGGAATAGTGCTCTTGGGGGCCCTTTTAAGTCTGGGACCAAAACCCAATAGGGACTCTCTGTTTATGCTGGCATTGCCACAAATCCCAGCCCAGCTTGAGTCAACTATCACATTGAGGTCAAATGGCTATGAGTGGTCTACTACTTGTAGCATGTGGGCTTGTGTAACAGCCCTCTTGGCTGTCAAAAAAGAGGCCTCTGTCTCCAGGGAGCAGTCCCATTGTGCTTCCTTTTTACATAATGAATGCAATGGCTGCAACAGTTGGGCCAAGTGGAGAATGAATATATGCCAATACCCGAAAAGCCCCACAAACACTTGTAATTGTTTCGTCGTAGTGGGTTGGGGGAAGGCTTGAATTTTATCTATGACTGCCTTGGTGATTGCTTTTGTCATACCTGACCAGATAACAACCAAGAATTTGACTGACAAGCCAGGTCCCTGGACTTTGGAGTCATTCACCGCCCAACCTCATTGTTGCAATGAGGTTCAAAGACTGGTGGTGGCTTCTTCTAGATCTGTAAGGGAATCAGATGTTAACTTTATATCATCAATATAAAGAAACAAAAACATTGAGGATGGTTGACTCCATGTGGCCAAATCCTGTGCCACCAAACCATGACATATGCTTGGGCTGTGGAGGTAACCTTGCGGCAACACCACAAATGTCCATTGTCATCCTTCCCATGTGAAGGCAAACTGGTCTTGACTGTCCATAGCTATGTCTATGGAGAAAAATTCATTGGCCAGGTCCACTACATAATGGTACTGTCTAAGCACCAAAGTTAATTGATTCATTAGATCCAGCATGGGCGGCACTGCTGCATGCAGTGGGGGAGCCCTTTTATTCAGCTCCCAGTAGTCTACTGTCATTCTCCAAGTTCCACTTGGTTTCTTAATCAGCCAAACAGGAGAGTTAAATGGACTGTGAGCAGGGCAAACTACACAGGCCTTTTCCAGTTGCAGTATGGTTTGTGAAATTTCTGTGTGTGTGTGTGTGTGTGTGTGTGTGTCTTATTCATCATATCTCTAGTGCCTAGATCACAGTAATTTCTTTTTTTTTTGGCTTGAACTTTTTTTAATTTCAGCATATTATGGAGGTACAAATGATTAGGTTATGTTGCCCTTGGCCCTCCCTCCCCCCGCCCAGTCAGAGCTTCAAATGTGTCCATTCCCCAGATGGTGCACATCGCACTCATTATGTATGTATATACCCATCCCCTCCTTCCCCCTCCTATCTGCCCAACGCCCGATAAATGTTAGATACCTTAAAGAGATATAAGTAGATCTACCATTTGATCCAGCAATCCCATTACTGGGCATCTACTCAGAAGAACAAAAGACATTCTATAAAAAAGACACCTGCACTCGAATGTTTATAGCGGCACAATTCACAATTGCAAAGATGTGGAAACAACCCAAGTGCCCATTAATGCATGAGTGGATTAATAAAATGTGGTATATGTATACCATGGAGTATTATTCAGCTGTAAGAAACAACGATGATATAGCACCTCTTGTATTTTCCTGGATAGAGCTGGAACCCATTCTACTAAGTGAAGTATTCCAAGAATGGAAAAATAAGCACCATATGTACTCTCCAGCAAACTGGTTTCACTGATCAACACCTAAATGCACATATAGGTTTGTGAAATTTTTTCATGCCACCCGGGCAAATGATACTGTCAGGCGTGTACCACAGGACTAGGTGTGGGCAGAACCTGTGGTGGGTGATGGGGGTGGCCACACACCACTGGCTTCACAATCCTAACTTGGAGGTAGAATTTAGCCGCAGAGGTGGTTAAGCTTAAGTCACGCAGAATGTCAACACCCAGAATATATTCCTTCATGGGGGACACATACACAGCCTAAGGGACAAATGCCCCATCCTTAATGGAATAGACACTTGTTTAATTTCAACAGTTTGCCCACCATAGTTATCTATGTTGGTTGTCTGTCCAGCAAAACACTCAAGAGTTTCCATAGATTAGGGAGCAGTCAGCTCCTGTGTCCACCAAGGCCATAACCCACTGCACATTTGTAGGGGACCAATGAATAACAAGTTCCATGTGCAGCCTCCGGTCATCCAGGGTCCCCTCTAACCGGGTGCCTTGGCCTAACCCCTAGTCTATATCAAAACGAAGGGTTTCAATTATAAAACCTTGCAGCCACATATTGCAGGTCTGTTTCGTGGGTATCTCAGTTCCCCACCTCTTAGGTGCTTTAATGAATCGCTGGTGGGGAGCCAGCTGATTCCACAAAGCCAGGAATACCTCGTTAGGCTGTTTATCTATTTTCTTTCTATCTACTCTTGCTAGTAGGAGGTCTAGCCACATCTGGGTTCCAGATACCTTCTGGGCCCCTTGTACTGTCTTTTTCTGCAGGGGGCCCTCAGCTCGCAGGCCCCTCTTGTGTCCTTGAAGCACACGTACTTGTCTTTTATCCCCTTTCCACTCTTCGACATCTCCCAGAGCCACCATGGCAGTGGCGACCTCATGTATCCGCTTCCCCAAGTAGGGAGTGAGCAGAGCTGCCAGCCAGCCAAACCAGCCGGGGGAGCTGTGGCGACGACTAGGTCGCGCATGCGTGTAGCGAAGCACATGCGTGTAGCGAAGCGCATGCGTGTAGTGAAGCGCTCCTTATCGGCCCCGCCAAAATGGCTTCCCACATTCCCAGCTCTTGAAGAATCTGAATTAAGGCTGTATATAAAGTCCACTTACTCCACTTACTCAGGGTTTCAGGTAGTTCGCCGGCGTCATCCCGTACTGTGTGGGCGGCAGCCATAAGCCATTTGAGTAAGGAGTGGTCGCCCTCGCCAGGGTGACCACCTGTTTGTAGTCTCTGCCTCAGGGAAGGATGTACAGTTATGGATGCCAATTGCTTCATCTCCCTTTGGGGAGCACAGGATGCTGTCCATCGCCTTTATCCCATAAACGCAATAACCGGGCAGGTACAGACTCCCCGGGACTTTGTCTGCACTGTTTTTCCAGATCTCGCAGCTCCATGGGGGTGTAGGCAGAGTAAGAGATACGCTTCGTTACTATAGGCGCGCCCTGTGCCACCCCCCGGCTCCCGGGCCCCATGGCCTGTGCAAGCTCCAGGAGTATATTCCACCTGCTTCCACTCTGTGGCAGGGGCCCACGACATGAGAAGCGCTGCCACTGGCTGTCACAAGCCCATAGGAGGCGACATGTCCTCCCCTGCTGGGGTGGAGAGGACACTCACCCCTCCGGATCCTGCCAGACTACGCCAAGTGCGAGGAGGATGCTCTGTGGCTAGCGTGTGCTCTGGTGCAGGTTTCAGGAATTGGAAGAAAAGGCAAGCGGCAGTAGGCAGGTAAGACGTGCTCTTTATTGTTGGGGGGATATAGCAGTGGTAAAAAGCATGGCTGAGAACATGGCAAGTGCTTATATATAGCTCTGTACAATAGTGGCAATATGCCATGGGAAAGTGTGATTACATGGGATCATATAGGAAATAATACCTTGGTCACATGAGTATGCTGACTCACGCTTCCCTGGAAGGCCAGAAAAAATACTGTGGCAGTTATCTTAGTTTGGCCTAAGAAACCTGTTGCCTATATAAATGCATTTTCCCTTACATCACTGGAGTTGTGTGATACCTTATTGTGGTTTTGATTTGCATTTCCCTGAGGGTTAGAGATGTTGAGCATTTTTTCATATGTTTGTTGGCCATTAGTCTGTCCTCTTTTGAAAAGTTTGTGTTCATGTCATTTGTCCACTTTTTAATGGGATTGTTTGATTTTTTTTC
>NW_012153152.1:152641-153962 GCF_000956105.1 Propithecus coquereli | reverse complement strand
GGGGGGTGTCAGTCTACTTCCTAGTTCCCACTATGTAAGGACCTAAAATATCACCTCAATACTAAAAGATCATTGGAAAAATAATAAATAAAAATGCAGAAATTGTATTCACCAAAACTCCTGTGAAAATACTTTTATGCATATGAAGACAAAATACTGAGAAGACACTTGAAGGAGAGATAAGACCCCCAAAGCTTATATTAGAAAAGGCCTGGAGAGGATGGGTCTGCTTAATGGACAGATGATTTTCAGGCCAGAATTAAACAGAAGGGACACAAAAATTTTTTGCCATATTACTTTCAACAAAATCTCTCCAAACAACACTCAGTTGTTCCTCTAAATAAGTATTAACCAAATAGTCAATATAATTTTGAAGCACGGACACATTAGCAGCTTTTCCATAACACTAAATTATTAATATGCTCAGTGTCCTTAGGTCTTACTTAGCTCCCATTACCATGAATCTTTGGACATGGAAAGTTTTCACTTGTTTTCTTCCTCTATAAAGAAATATTTAATACAGGAATAATACATATTTTAAAAGGGCTGGATAAAGTAAGACTCTAGCTTCTAGATAATTTTCATGAGCAATCAGCTCATCCTCCTTAGCTTTTTAGGCCCGTGGAATAGGATTAATGTCTGGGGACCTGTAAAGAAAATACAATCTGCATTTATTGTTTAGTTATACTGTCCCTCTGCAGTGCATAATGTTTCTACAGCACACATTTTGTGATGGGAATCAAATCTTATCAGAGACAGTTGGTAATGCACCATCTAGGAGTGCTGAATGTGGCACTCCCCTGGCTTCAGTTAGTGTCAACACGGTACCATCATGTGCTTAGGGGTCATTAGGAGACCTTAGCATAGTATATTAAAATTGTAACTTATAACTATTCTGTCAAGGAACTTTCCCTACTGAAAATTCATAAAGAATATGATTACTGATGCCCACAGTAATTTTGCAACCTAGGTCCTCTCAAAATTCTGTGTGGACTGGTACCACATTTGAATGACAAGAACTTGATACAGCACTTTATTCGTAAAGCATGGGCTCTTTACAATTGCAAAGAGAAAGGAAAATTAAAATACCATTTTTTCCTGTTTTTCTCATTGTCAGATGCAAAAAAAAAGCACCTTGAAAAATATAGGGATAGTGGGTGTGTTAATCTTGTAAAGCCATGGTAGGTGCCATCCTTCAGGAAAACAATTTTGGGGGGGTTAATATTCACAGTGCCTGTCTAGGGCAGGAAATTGAACTAAGTCTCTGGAGGTCACTGTCAATTTATCAGAATAAATAAGAGTCTGCAATGCAGCATGTTCC
>NW_012153152.1:151971-152591 GCF_000956105.1 Propithecus coquereli | reverse complement strand
TTCACAATCTGGTAAAATGCTGCCTCCTGATTTTTTTATATTTGCTTAAATTTGCTTTGGCTATTCAGGGTCTTTTCTGGTTCCATATGAAGCATAGAATTGTTTTTCATAGATCTGTGAAAAATGACACTGGTATTTTAATAGGGATTGCATTGAATCTGTAGATCCCTTTGGGTAGTATAGACATTTAACAATGTTGATTCTGCTGATCCATGATCATGAATGTTTTTCCATCTGTTTATGTCCTCTGCTGTTTCCTTCCTCAGTGATTTATGGTTCTCCCTGTAGAGTTTTTTCACCTCCTTACTTAAATATATTCCTAGGTATTTTATTTTTTTTTGTTGCTATTTTGAAAGCTATTGAGGCTTTGATTTGATTCTCAGCTTGACTATTATTGGCATATATGAATGCTACTGATTTGTGTACATTGATTTTGTAGACTGAGACTTTGCTGAATTAATTTATCAATTTGGGAGTCTATTGGCAGAATCTTTGGGGCTTTCTAGATATAAGATCATATCATCCAAAAGACAGAAAGATCACAAATCAATAATCTAATGAATCATCTCAAGGAACTGGAAAAGGAATTCCAAACCCAGCAGAAGAAAAGAAATAACCAA
>NW_012153152.1:147979-150916 GCF_000956105.1 Propithecus coquereli | reverse complement strand
GTATGGATAGAGAGTTTCAAGTAAATGTTGAAACAGTATAATGGTTTTTAATATTAATTCAAGGATAACCAAGATCCTACTGTAGAAAGGTAATTATAATGGGGACTACAACTCCACTTTTTGAAATCTACTTGAAATGCCTGCCATCCCCAATTGATAATCATAGCCTAATCATGTTACAGATCCCTGAAGATTCCATTCTCATCCCAACAGCCTCTGTTAAACTCATGCAGCTCTGAAAAATACAGAACTAGCTATTTAAAACATTCCCCACTATCTTAATAAAATACGTGGTTTTATATGACTGTACCTGAATCAGAATTTGAGTACTAACTGTTGTCCACTTTTATATTTTCTATCATTCTAATCATATATAGGTATTTAAGTGGATTTGAATAGATATACTTCTTTTGTAGCTTAAATAACTTATGTCTACTTAACATGCTTTGGAGGTGGTGAACTTGTCTGAGTATTGGAGAGGTTAATTACAATCAGAGAGTGATCCTCTTTAAAAATCCAAACAGTGCCAAGAGGAAAGGTAGAAGCAGAAGGTACAGGCTGTTGAGTCTGGGCCAGATGACCTGTTTCTGCTAGTTTCTGAAAGAACAAAAAAAGGAAAAAAATCCAGATAAACTTGAGAACACTGGTATGGCAAACAGCAATGACCACTAAGTAGCAAAAATGTATTAATAACTGTATGTAGACATCTTCTCAATTAGGCCTAAGCAGAGCCAGGGAGGGCAATGCACCAAACCAATGGAAAGGTCACATGCTTGGCTCTTATTACAATAAACAAAAATATAAATAAATAAGTGAATACATTAACCGTGTGATTTTCGTTTATTTGGATTTGTGATTTGCATTTGTGACTTTTTCATTCCCAAATCTTGACAATGTTTACCATGGAAATACCATGAAGCATCTGGTTGCAGTAGCATGGAGTGAATGCACAGTTCAAAGCAGAACTGAAATAATGGTTTGATTGTTTGCTTGTTTTGTATTAGAGTGTGCCCTGTGTGCACAAATCTTTCTTCTTGTTACTTAAGAAGCACCTGAAACTCTGGTTTTTACAATTAACAAATAAGGTCATAAAAATTACTTAAAAATTATATCATATATAAAGTATCCAAGGAGGTGGGTAATTGTCCTTTTATTAAAGCTGCAGAAACTGACTACATTTATAACGCTAACTACTTGCACATACGGCATAACAATTTCATCAAAGTACATTCTAATTTTAGAGATTCTTTTCATTTACATAACTTATATAAATGAGGGCCAAAATCCTCATAAGATAAACATGTATCTCAAGAGCATATAAACAGACCCACCTTATTATTGCTATGCGATTATGATAAACTCACTTTTTTATTAATCTTCCACCTGATACACAGCTATAATTACTGATGCCATAGTATCCTTTCATTCAATAATTCAGGCAGCTGTGATATTTACAAAGATGCCAGGGAAGATACAAAAATTCTTGCAACCTTGCTTAGCTTTGACAAGTATTCATTTGCTGTAAGATTGCCACCATCACATTAGATAAGATTAGATGAAAAAATCATTTCCATTTGAATCATGCGATCTTTGTGTTCCTTCTTTATTAAAAGCACACAATACACTTGAAATGTACAATTGTATTCAAATGGTTATTCATGGAATACAAGACACTGTTTACTTGAAAAAAATCAGTCTCTATTTTTACAGCTAAATGTGCTGAAATGTACTCGGCTTGAACACATCTGTTGGAAGAGTTAGATAGGAACCTCACAGCGTTCTTCTCTTGTCTAAACGAGCTCACTGGCACTTAAAACAGAACTAAATAATCTTGCTTGATTTTCTTTTGTCCCAGGAGGAGGATAACTTCTGATTACCTCTTTGGGGAACAGGCACCATTTGTTCTGTCTGCAGCTAGGAAGTGAAGGCTCCACGCCATTCAGAAATTGTCATTCAGGTTCATGCTGCAAATACTGAAGAATGTGTGAAACACAGAAATCTAAAGGCTTAGTCACTAAGGCTGAGAGATGTCCATTGAGAAATAATAGCTAGAAACAGGATGGAGATAATGTAGCTCCATATTTGCATAAATGAACCTTCAAGGTAGGTGCAAAATAGAAGGAATGAGGTAAAAGGAAATTACGGCCAGCCATGATGTGGAGATAAAAATAAATAGGGACCTTAGGGGGCAAACAGGAATAAGATGTCTCATGCTGAGCAAAGAGAATTACACATGTGTGGCTGTTCTGGTCTACATCACAATTGTATCAACAGAATAGATAGAAACTTTGCGTTCTAACTCCCAAAATCAAGGAGGAATATTCTTGAGTTCTGTATGTCTGAAGGAGTTGGAGGAAAAAAATACAGTAGAATAAAGCTGCATCTTAGAGATGCAGAAACAAAACCTATATTCTATGTTAGGCTCTCTCTTAGACCAACTTCTGGATAAAAACTATCTCAAAGTTAAGAAACATTGATCATGAATTTGAAATTTAAATGCAATAGAATTCCTATGGACCAGTGGAAATCTTAAGCTAGTCTTCCTGAGGCCTCTCCAAAACTAATGTACATGCTTTCTATCCATTTTTGAAATATATTTGTCTTATGAGACATTCTTATATTAATTTAATATTTTTTGTTATTCTTATGTCAATATCCCTTACCCATAGTTATCATTATTGGTATGTTTGCTTATTTTATTTAAGTATAACACCTTAAATAAAAAGCTGTATCAATGAATGGTTTTATGTTAATTACATTTTATGAGACATATTTAAAACATTAATTGATTTTCTATTTAAAGGAATAGTACCGTAATTTTTTTTAAGGGTTGGTTACCTCTACTTGCTCTTGTGTGTAAATTTACACTGATGCGTACTGAGTGTGTTTAAAAGAGATCTCTGATACAGTTGTTAGTTACTCACAGCTAAGGGTTCA
>NW_012153152.1:145201-146204 GCF_000956105.1 Propithecus coquereli | reverse complement strand
TATAAACAAAACATTTAACTTTTTATTTGTTTATGATTAAGTTAGAATGAACTAAAATGAACCATTCTAGTTGGGGAGTTTTTGTTGTTGTTTCTTTCATTTCAGAGTCACCTACTAAGTTGCTTATAAAGTACAAATACTTACATTAAAGATTTGGGGAGAGGCAGCAATTAAAGGAAGATCGTGATCTTTGAGTTCTTCCAGGTAGTTGAAGGGATTTGTTGTGTACAGTCTGCACTTGGATAAATTTGCATCTGATTTGGATGACAAAGCTTCCAGGTCCCTGCAAAAACAAACTCAAGTATCTGTTTTGCCATCAATGAATAAACCTTTGGCATACTATTGTACAGTTCTTGCTGATTTCAAGTTTTTTCATTTTCAAAATGGAAAATAATTACAGCCATATTATTATTGTGTATAGGCTAACTGTGAGAACTAAATTAAATATGTTATCTGAAAAAGCACATTTTAAGCTGTAAAATTTTGTCCAGTTGTAACTCTGCTACAAAGCCATACGGTTTTCTTCAGAGGAAGAAATTGCCCCATAGGAAAGCAGAGCAGCAAAGGGAGACAAGTTGTGTTCATGTCCATGAGACGGCCAAGGGAAAGATGGCAGGACATTTAGAAATGCACAGGGGACAATATTGTGGAGAACATCGAATGCAAATTTCTGGATGGTTTTTGAGTTGTGTTAGGAGAAATAAGGTGGTGATCATTGACAAGATGGACTTTATTAAATCACCTTTCAAGTGGCTATGAACTGATTTTAGAAAGAATCCATCTAGAAGTGAAAAGGAAAAGGTAGGTGGAACAGATATTGTGAAGGATACAGCCCCAGAGTGTAGTGTCTTAATGTAGAGGGTGAAGAAAAAGGAGATCACGAAAAGGGAAAAATGAACATTTCATCTAAACTAGGTTATCTAATAAAAGTAAAAAGCTAGAAGAATAGTTGTTATAGATGAGAATCTCTTTCCTAACCTCAAATTTTCCAAGGAGTGTAAGC
>NW_012153152.1:129601-130691 GCF_000956105.1 Propithecus coquereli | reverse complement strand
TCCTTTCAACCCTGAACCCCTAAACTTTTGAAATGTGGGGGAGATTATAAATGTATGCCCAACTACTAAGTGCTGTGACACACTCAGATGCTTTGATTAGAAGCCAGAATAGTGAAGGCTGCAACAGTGCCAGGAAAATGTAGAAATGAAGGTGCTGGGTGACAGCTGAGCAGGGTGTCTCAGTTAGGCCTAACATCTTTCAAGATAAATCTGAGGTCTGCTGGTGGTCTGTCTCACTCTTTCTATTTTGCCAGTCATGTTCAGTGGACTTGGAAAAGGAAATATTTATGCACTATGTAAGGCCTGCCAGTCTGATTACCACTGAACACCCTACAGAGGCACATTGTTGAATAAACAGGAAAGCTTTCACCCTGACAACCTGCTGTGCACCTTTCCCCCAGGCTGAGTCAAAACACAGCAATGGTTCTATGATATATTTGAAAGCGTGGAGGATGGGGGTGATCTTTACCACATTTATTAGGCAAGAATGGCTTTATGATCCTCCAATTTTATGCGTATATAATACTGCATTACTCAAATTCAAGTATTATTGGTTTATGGATTTTACTTAAAATCTTGAACTAAATAAATATTACATAAAGTATCTAAAGATTGCAAGCTACTATAAATATACTTGGGGAGCTGAATTTCACACAGTCTCTGAATAATTTAAAAGTGGGCACAAATTAAAATTAAGACACCCAGTGCATATGGAGGGAGGGCACACATTGGTCATTGCTTTCAGATTTATTTTATACTTTTTAAGAAAACACGTATCTTTTCTGTTGTCTCTCAGTGGGCACCAAAAGCATCTGGAGTCTGTTACATTTATTTATGTTCTATTCTAACTAAAATGGCTTAGCTGAAAAGTATTTCAAATTTAGTTTAAGGAAAAATAAAACCGATTTTAGATGTACGTGCCAGGTTTTAGCCCAAAGCAAAGGGTTGTGGCTGATTCCTAAATGAAATGGAAACAGTGACAGACTCTTTATCCTGGCAGTGATATAAGAATAACAGGTAAATACAATAGTTTGAGCTAATAATAGGTAACATTTTCCAGGTTTTGCTAGTAAGGGTCCCTTACAACAAA
>NW_012153152.1:127597-129551 GCF_000956105.1 Propithecus coquereli | reverse complement strand
AAGACTGATAGAAATGCAGTCACGAATTATATTCTTTTCTAAAATTTTCAGAAGGAGAAAGAGATTTAACCCTGTGACCCTTTCCAAAAAGCTGAGTTTATATGAGTCTCACTAGACCAAGGCAGGAAAAATTCTGTTATTCACTAGAGATAAATTATATGAGTATGTCTTACATATTCTATTGAAATTCCTACTTAAACACATCATTTTGTAAGCAATCCAATTACTAAGCCTTGCTTCAATGCCTTTTTATTAATATTTTTGAGGCTTCTAACAATTAGAAGCCCCATTATAAACATCTTCCTTGTGATTCTCTTACCTGTTTAACACAGAAATGCCACAGTCATAGGAATAGCCTAGAAATGAGGGCATTTCCAGTAAATAATACTCTAGGTCAGGGCTTTTTCTAGTTCGTTGGGCTAAAATTCTGAGGGAAAGGAAAAAGTTTAATAGGGCTACATTCTCTTAGACATTGATAAAGGCAAAAAATAAATTCACAGCAATTATACTTTGGGGAGATATAAAGAAACACTTTGATGCATGTAAGTTCTATAGTTAAAGAAATGCCACTATAATATCATTTCCTGTTTGGAGAATTACTTAGGCACAAAATCTTTCCATACAGAAGTTCCTGATAAAATACAAGTGTCATGCCTCATGTGTGAGTGATATCTCTGAGAACAGTTTAATAGTCTTTGGAAGATTTTCATGGAGCTTAGGAGATAGAAAGGAAGAAGAAATAGTTTTGAAGTTAGGTGATCAACCCAAGATATAATTTAGAGATAGTCTATCATTTTAACTCAGACTGTTAAAAAGATGTTTATTTTGCTTCTATAGTGCATAACAATTTGTGTAGCATGCTGTGGTACTTTCAAGAGAAGTAACGCAGATGGAGCCTGACTTCAGTTAGGCTGACACCTATTTAGGGAGCTTAGCATAGATAAAGTTGAAAAATTCAAGATAACATGGACATCACTCTAACTTTTGAGTACGTGACTGACTCTGAGGGAGGTCTACTCAATAACTTATCTCACATAATTCCTTTTTTAAATAACCATCATTGTATTCTTGGTAATAGTGTTCCTCGATGAAATATCTTAGATACCTAGAAACTGAGAATACTCATTTGGCCAAGTTCTATCCATTGGGGTATAAACAAAAGCATCCCATATGGGTATCTGAGAAAGTCATTGTTTCAACAATAAAAGGGAATCGATTCAGTTGGCAGCAGCTTTTCGCCATTTGCTTTTTATCTTCTTTCTTCCTGAAATGTGAATGCAACACTTGAAAATGGAACAACAGTCGTACTGTGACGTGCGGGAGACAAAAGGCACACTCCAAGAGGGCCTCATGAAAAGATGAAAAGAATTGGCTACCCTATCTGCGACAAGTAGCCACCTCACAGTTTCGGAGTACTGATCTTTAGACTTTGGGTGAAGTAGGGAAATGTATCTGCCTATCTTTAACGTTCAGACAGCTGAATCCAATCATAAATGAGAAATATGTTTTTAAAGTTAGTATGAGAGCCTTGGCTTTGATCCTAATAAATTATTTTACTATTTACTGGAATTCTTCTCTGAGCCCTATTTTATTTATTTCTCACAACAACCCTATTGCGGTAAGTGATGGCATCCACTTTTCAGATAAGGAATTTGGGACTCATAGAGATTGTGTCTTTCTTGGGATCACATAGGTAGTTCTTGGTAGGGATGGTATTCGCACCTTGTTATCTCGCTATACCACCTTACCAAATCAATATTAATAATATTAGTGCTCTTCTTAATATTTATTGCTTAACTAATGTTATTTTTTGTTAAAGATAACCTTTTTACTTGTGTGTGTCTTAAAATTCTATAAAGTATTTCAGCTATAATATTTTACTTGAACTTCACAATTCTGTAAAGGAAGTAAGATATTCTTGTATTCACATTTTACAACTGTGGAAGTTGAGTTT
>NW_012153152.1:125827-127547 GCF_000956105.1 Propithecus coquereli | reverse complement strand
TGGGCCCTAAGCAGTGTCAAAGATTAAACCCCAACAAATATGAGCTCACAACTGAAGATCACCAAACTCACAGGGATATTAGTTACCAAAAACAAAGTCTATTTCAGACTAAGAAATTTTAAATACTGAAATGATCATATACAAGCTATAACATAATTATACACAAAATATTTATTGAAATAAAAATGTAACTATAAAAGTGACCATACTAGTGTCCAAAAGAACCAAACAAATTTTTTTAAGTTAAAATGATAAATGTGGAAAAAACTTTCAATGAATGGGTTAAAATTAGATTCAGCTGAAGAGAGAATTTGTGGATGGGAAAATAGATCCACAGAATTCAGTTAGATTTATAGCAGGAGATACACAGCAGAAAAATATGAGAGAGACTTTAAGAGTTTGGAGACTAGAACTGAAGGCTCTAAAATACATTTTAGGGATATAGTTGCTCATTCAGGTTTAAATTGGCAATCAGACCAAAGAGAAACAGATAGGCTTTAATCTAATATTATGTTTACTTCATAGAAGAATGTGAAGCAGGAGATACAGTAAGCACAGAATCTTCATCTAATCAAGTACTCAAGTTCTATGGGAGCCACATAGGTACAACCTCTATTTCCCTTCAATCTTCTGCATTATCTAGTCACTCAGGCCCTGGCCTGCGTGCCAAGACACCACTCCCACAATCCAGCTATAGAACCACAGCATTCGCCATTATCTTCACTCTTCTGTTTGTAAAGTAGCAGTGGGATGTAAAGGCCTTTCTCAAGTAGGTCTTCCTCAGCCAAGGCCTGATGTTGACCCTGTATACACATATATTTGGAATTTGAAAAGGCAGAGATAAAAATAATAGAAGATAAGTAATGTTTAAAGATAAAAATATGGTAAAATTTTCACAATTAATGGAGGGACTAAGCCAAAGTTTTTAGCCAATACCTCTATGTGAACCAGAAAAATAAAAGGGCAGCCATACCTAGATACATCATGAAACAGTGAAACACAACACAATAAGCTAAGTTTGTAAATATAGCCAGAGGAGGGAAAGGTGTTCTCAAAAAATGTCATAAAATCAAATGACCATATTAGAGTGAATCTATCTCTGAGCTATTTTTCTGTTCCATTAACCTGCCTGTTGATCCATGTTGCCTTGATTAATCTAGTTTTATAACAAGTCTTCAACTAAGTTCTGGAACTCCTCCTTCAACTTTGTTCTTTTTTTGTAAAGATGACTGTAAATATCCTTGTTAATTTTGAGACATGCTTCGTGGCCTAGGATATGGTCAATCTTAGAGAATGTCCCAGGAGTTGAGAAACGTGTGTATTCAGTGGTTTTGGGATAGAATGTTCTGTAAATGTCAGTCAGGCCCATTTGTTCTAGAGTTCTGCTAAAGTCCGTCGTTTCTTTGTTTATTTTCTGTTTGGAGAATCTGTCCTGTTCTGTCAGAGGGGTGTTGAAACCAGCTTGTCACTTTAAACCAAAAAAATTAAAAATAAAACACAAAAATCAACTGAGACTTTTGAGCTCTATTCCATTAACGTATTTAAAAGATTTCCCTGGATTCCATGTTGGGAATGGAATCGGGGGGAGTAAGAATGCAGTGGGGAGCCCAGTTTGGAGATTTTCACAATGGCTGTGAGACGGAAAGCAGTGAGTGAGTTCAGGGTGGATTTTATAGGGAAGGCCAACAGAACTTGCCATGGGCTGGCTATGGGGGGTGAT
>NW_012153152.1:123061-125777 GCF_000956105.1 Propithecus coquereli | reverse complement strand
ATCACTACTCTGCTCCTCCTTCCTGTTTCTCTCCCTATTGGTCCAAACAAATTTCCATTCCCAACACGCTATTGAAACTGCATTCATTGAAATTCATAGTAACTTTCACCCTGCCACATCTAAAATCTAATTCTTTATCATCATCATCATCTTCCTTCAGTGGCGTTTGACTTAGATACCTACTACTTTCATCTTTTTTAACTACATTATCTCTTACATTTAGAAAGTATGCTTCTATTTTTCCCCTTAATTTATTTCTGTTCTTATTAAACCTCTTTTACTAGTGCTTTCCTTTCTGCTTCAATTCTAAATGTAGCATTATAACAATATTACATAGAATTTGGAATATTATATATTAATAAGTGATCTTTAGTCCTCCTTTCTTCCCATATTTTCTATATCATCACTAACAGCAACAACAGCAGAACAACTTCAACAATTAGTGTGTACCATGTGTCAGACATCTTCATATCCTTTACAAATATTGACTCATTCAATCTATATTTCAATGATCCCCAAGTATTTTCTCCAGCACTGGTTCATCGAGGTCCAGTACCATAAATCCTATGTACACTGGCCACCTCTACTGGATATTCAATTGTTTTCTCAAAATTCGAACTTTGCCAAGACCTATCCCAAATCAAACCCTCCACCATTTTTGTCCGTCACAGTAAATGGCATTATCATATACCAAGTACTTAATCCAAAGAAGAACTAGGATTCAAATCTTATTCTTCTCTCTTCATTTCTCTCTCTCTCTCTCTCTCTCATTGTTTTCAGTCTATAAAGAGACTCATTGGGTTGATTTCAAAAACGTATTGTGAATCTCTGAATTTTTCCACATCTTTTCATCTCCTTTGTTCTTCTCATTCCAAAATATCGTCTCTTGACTGTACTATTTAATCATCTCAGAAATTCTTAATTTATTTTTAACTCCTGCATAATCTACTCCTTGTAGACTATCTAGAGTCAGCTCTCTCTTGTTTTTAGAACAAAAAACATGCCACATCCCTGCCCTAGTAAAAACTCTTACTTGCTTCCAATCACCCACAAAATACAATTTCAAACTCTTGCATGACCTTTAGGCACTTTTTAGGTGAACAATCCCTAGACTGGCTCCTTGTCTTCCTGTAATATTCGTAATCATCATCTTGGTACACTGAAGCCACATGGGTCATTTTCTTTTAGCTGAACACATGAGTTTGTTCCTGCCATAGATCCTTTGCACTCTCTTGATGCTTTTATCCCGTAATCTTCCTCATATTTTGCCAGTCTGTCTACTTTCCCAATTCAAGTCTGAGCTGCAGTGTCATTGCCTCCTACAGTCCTTCCTTGACCATCCAAAGTACATTAGCCTCTTCCCTTGTCTTGACTGTTACATTCCTCTGCTTTTATGATCTAGTGCTTACTATCACCTAATACCATCTGAGTGGAAACTCTCAATAGTTCATGAGATAAATATTAATATTATCATGACTGCCTTTATATAGATGATGAAATAGTGCTTCAGGTTGGTTTAGTAAATTGTCTATGTTCAACATTTAAAGAACAGTGCCCTTTTTCCCCAAATCATTATCATTGCAATTTGCCGTTTTGGCTTCCCAAATTAGATATCTCTCTCCTTCTCTCTGTCTCTCTCTCACACACACACAAACACACACACGTACACACACACACACACACACACACACACATACACACACACACAGTTTTCAGCTAGATCTAGGCCTACCTACTTTATTTGGAGAAGTATAGCTCTCAGTACAATGAATCTCTACATCTTTGTAAATAAGAGAAACATTTAACCTTTGTTCAAAATGTAATCAATAATTCTGACTTTCTGATATCAGTCTCTCTCTCTTAAGCTAAGTATATCTCGAATGCTTGGGTTAAATCACTAAGCCCATCTAATCTTACAGAGGCTAGTTATAAAGTTGAAATGCAAAGCAAATTTCATGTATTAATGTTTACATACTTTTAAACTGCCTTGAGTGTGATCACCCAGGGGACTGAGTAATCCATTAACTGAAAAATGCATGTATATATGTATTTATAATATTGGAAGGTGGGGATGAGAAGATAAAGGGGTGTGAAGAATTTGAAAGGCCACAACAATTTAGCAAACAATAAGTCTTTAACTAGGAACACATGGTTTCCCATACTATGTGCAAAACATTAAAAAGAGAAAGGATGAAAAAGAGAGTCATACTGGGTATTGTGCTACAATGGAAAAATAATAATGATAATAAGTGTTTTGCTTCAAGAACACTTTTAGTAAAAATGAAAACTGTTTTTGGAATAAGCATTCTAATTACTGATTGTGTTTATTTCTGGATATACTTGGCTTTCTGTGTTAAATGCATTGTAGAATGTTCCATTTGAATACACAGCACTTATCGGATTCAGCTCATAGACTCCATAGGTTAAAAAAATGCTTCGATACAGCATGTAAATTAACAGGGAAGCTGCCCAATAATATTTAGGTTTTTTTAAAGAAAGAAAATTTAATTCACTTTGAAGATAGAGAAGTGAGGTTTTTTTTTTTTTTGCTTTTTTGTTCTTTGTTGTTATTTTTTAATTAACGGTCATCCCTGCACATATCTTTTTATATCTACCATTAGATAATGTGGCAGGCAGCCCTTTAAAATGGCTTGTAGTGATTCATATCTTATATCGCTTATGCCCTCATCTAGTTCCATCTTCTTTTTAACTTTTA
>NW_012153152.1:122067-123011 GCF_000956105.1 Propithecus coquereli | reverse complement strand
TAATATTCCTTATCTCATTAATTTCCCACATTACTGCAACTTATGATATTCATTAGTGTTTGAATTAAATTGAAATTCTTCTGAACATGCTGACATTGTGTTTATTTTGAAATGTCCTCATATTATTGTCTTTTTGTTGGTTTGATTTGGTTGTTATTATTAATGTTCCTCAATGAAAAGAAAATTAAAACCAACCAGAAGGTTGAATGCATGGTTTTGGGAGAAGAGAGCCAAGTTTTGATCTTGGCTCCAACACACTTGAGCTTTCTGTGGGCACTGCTCTAATGTTTAAAATGGAAGCTAAAATAGTAGCTAAATCAAAGGGTAAATCTAGAAATGAAATGAGATAAGGGACTTAGCACAACTCCAAGCTCATGGCAAGTGTTCTATAAAACTTGGCTGTGATCATTAACTGTGTAATCTTTCTGTTGAAATAGCATATGGTATAATTTCCCCTCAAGAAGCGTTAGTTGTCCAGTCACTATGCATTGAAGTGTTCATTGCCACCGTTTGACGGCGCTACTGCTATCATTATGAATTGCCATGTCTGTAGATTCCATTTCTGGATTCAGTTCAGTTGGCCAACCCTCTTCATGCCTATGCCAATAACGCTGTATTGTCGTGGTTTTTATAAGGTGCTTTGAAAGCTATTTGTCCAAGTCCTCTAATCTTGATTGTTTGTTTTAAAGAGTCTATTGGTTCTTATTGGCCCATTTACTCTTCCAAATATAAGGTAGAATCTCCTTGTGTCAAGTTCTGTAAAGATATCTATTGAAATTTGTATTGAAATTTTAGACTTCAAATCAATTTGGTAGCAGTAACATCTTTTGCATTTTGGTTCTTTCTCACCATAAGCATGATATTTTTTTTTCTGTTTATTTGGATATATTTTGTGTGTGTGTATGTGTATATATAAGGTAGAATCTCCTTGTGTCAAGTTCTGT
>NW_012153152.1:115447-121676 GCF_000956105.1 Propithecus coquereli | reverse complement strand
TTCTCCTCCCTCCCACCTGCCTGACACCCTATAAATGTTACTCCTCATATGTGCACAATAGAGTTGATCAATTTGTACCAATTTAATGGTGAGTACACGTGGTGTTTGTTTTTCCCTTCTTGCCATACTTAGAAGAATGGTCTCCAGTTCCATTGAGATTGTTACAAAAGATTCTAGATAGCTATTTTTTTATGGCTGAGTAGAACTCCATGGTATACACATTCCACATTTTATTAATCCACTCGTGTATTGATGGGCACTTAGGGCTGTTTCCACATCTTTGTGATTGTGAATTGTGCTGCTATAAACATTCGAGTACAAGTATCTGTTTCACAAAAAAAGAAAAAAGAAACCATACTCTTTTTTGGGATGTTTCATTTACAGTGCCCGGTTTCTTCAACAGCTCACTTTTCCATGACAGAGATCAACAGAAATGCTTCTTCTTATTATTATTACTGTCGCCCATAGGAGTAATAGACACTATTTGGCAACATCTTTACACCACAGAGCAGAGAGCAAGCAAAGAAACACAGTGAGTAATGCACACAGGTCTTGGCCCCTGTGGGGCATCATGGGGAACCTACCATTGGCGAGACCATCCAGCCTGCACTCGTGCCATTGCATTAACCTTTGTGGGCATGCTTGCATGCAGGAAGCAAGGCATGCACAGGAAGAATATATTGCAGTCGATGGGGATGAGAGAGTATTTTTCCCTTGAGGATGCTGAATTAACTCTGTGCGTTTACCTGCATTTTAACTGTGACTTGTCACATGAGGTCAGGTGTGGAATTTTCCACCTGTGGTGTCATGTCAGTGCTTAAAATGTTTTGGATTTTGGAGCATTTCGCATTTTGGCTTTTTTGATGAGGGATGATCAAGCTTTAGTTCTATTTTTAATGTTTTGAGGAATCTTTATGCTGTTCTTTAGAGTATCTCTGCTACTTTACATCTCTACCATCAGAGTGTGAGTGTTCCTTTTTCTCCACATCCTTGCCAACACTTGTTATCTTTTGACGTTTTGGTAATAGTATTCTAACAGGTGTGAGGTGATATTTCATTGTGACTTTAATTTGCATTTCTGTGATGATTAGTAATGTTCAAAATGTTACCATATTTAATTCAATATGTTTTATTTCACTGCATCTATTCTTATTTTGATTATTTGATTTTGTATATCAGTGATTAAAATAATGTGAAATATTTTCTATCATATTTGTATTCTGCTAAAATTATGCTAGAATATTATCAAATTAAGTTATGGTTATATTATGCCAAATTAAAAAAATCCCATGTTCACATTATTTCTGAAATGATCATCTCAATGCTAGATATAGCCTTGCCAAAAACAGAATCATGTAAGTTATGCATTTAAAAACAGAAATTTTCTCTTTTACATGTTTTTTGTTTTACAGTACTGTTATTAAATTTATATTCAAAAATAGTATTTCTATTTAGAATGTTTAAATCTATTGGTGATGGGCCTTTCCTTTGTCATGTTACAGTGAATATATAATAAAGTTGCTTAATTTTGCACCCATTGTACTTTTTCATCAACTATATTCCAGCCCTAAAACATTTGCAATTTTACAAAATTTAATAATAGTCATTTGAGGTAGAAAAAGGATAACCCTAGGATCTGATCATTTTTTCAACATATATAAGAAATATGGGTTAAATATTTCTTAAACAAATTCATATGTATATCATGTTTTAGACAATTAAATATTGTCATCAAAGTGGATAGTTGTCAATAAAAGTGACTAATAATTAAGTATTCAAATTTCAAATTTTATATTATTTTATCTGAATCAGAAACAACGACATTTGTTTTAATGGAGTCTATATGATATTTTGTTTTTGTTTTTTCTGAATTTTATCCATTATAATTTACATGGATTTAGAAAATATATTCATATTCTATTCTGCTCTCCCAGTGAAATATCTTATACTGTAGAATGGTCAAATGAGTTACTCTGAAGTTTTTCCCAATTTTCTTCCATTTTGCCTATTTTCTCAAAACTTTATTCACTTATTCAGATAATTTTATTTCATCTTCATCTCTAACCACTTTCTATTTTTTTTGTCCCTGATAATTATTTGATGATTCATTTCACTAACCTGTCGGGAAATGAAATGAGAGCTTAGTACTGTAAGGTAGAATTTGCAAAAAATTAAAATAATATCTTTGTCCCTGAAAAATCAATAAAGGAATTAAATTTGTACTAAGGAGATTTCTATTTCATCAAGTAAATACTTACTATAATTAGTGAATCGTTATGTATTAATTTCTAATTTATTACTATATAACACTGTGACTTATTTATGGTAAATGAAAGTTAATTATAACATACCAATTCATATTACAAGAGGAATTGTATCTTTACAAAAAGAACTTGTCAACATCATTCTGGTATATTAAACAAATATTACACCTACACCATATGACCAAAATATGAAATAACATATTTAGTAAATGTACTAATACAAAAAGTAGGGGTTTTAATTTTGATGTGCTTATCAATAAGCATATCAGTCAGAAATTGATAGTAATTTGATAACTTAAAATATTTTTTTAGATCATTGCGGATTTGTAAGTCATTTCTATTATCCAACTTCTTCCTCATTTGTAAACAGAAGCAAAGCAATATATAGTTGGCCATTGATATCTGTGGGTTCCCAGTCTGTGGATTCAACCAACTACCTATGGTAAACTTTAAAAAAAATGGATGGTTGTGTCTGTGCTGAACATACAGATTTTTTTCTTGTTACTATTCCCTGAACAATACAGTTACGGCAACTTTTTACATAGCATTTACATTGTATTAGGTATTATAAGTAATCTAGAGATGATTTAAAGAATATGAAGAATGTGCATAGGCTATATGCAAATACTATACCATTATAGTTATAATAAATGTATATTTAAATTAACCTATTAAATAATCTCAAATATACAGACAAAATTTAGAATACAGAAATTAGTAAATTTGCCATTAGTGTGAGATATTTAAACAGAGTTTTATTGATAATTCATAGGACAAAAGATGACAATTTTATAAGAATACAGGAGACTTGAAAAACAAAATTAGAATCTCAATTTAATGAACATATAGATATCCAAGCCCCCAAGAAAAGAAGTTCCATATTCTTCTACTGTGTACATACAACATTTACAGTTAGGTCATATTAATAAGTCTTCAATATATTTAAAAGAATTAGAATAATTCAGAGTATGTTTGTTGTATTATACAGCCATTGAATTAGAAATCAGTAACAAAATTATATCCAAGCCCCCAAGAAAAGAAGTTCCATATTCTTCTACTGTGTACATACAACATTTACAGTTAGGTCATATTAATAAGTTTTCAATATATTTAAAAGAATTAGAATAATTCAGAGTATGTTTGTTGTATTATACAGCCATTGAATTAGAAATCAGTAACAAAATTATATAAAACCACATGTTTAGAAAATATATAAACATTATTCTGAATAATTCAGATGCCAGAAGAAATAACAATAAAAATTTTAAAATATTTATAACTGTAAACTTATGAAAACACTTATGAAAATGTGTGATACAGTTCAAATGGCACTTAGAGGAAAATTTATGGCTTTTATATGCTTTAGAAAAGAAGCAAATTAATTTACTAGGGATGTCATAACAAAATACCACAGACTGGGTGGCTTAAACAACAGATATTTATTTTCTCACAGTTCTGGAGACTGGAAGTCCAAGATCAAAGTGCCTGCAGGACTGGTTTCTCCCGAGCCTGTCTCCTTGGCTTGTACACAAGTGCCTTCTCGTATCCTCACATGGTCTTTTCCTCTGTGTGTGTGAATTCCTAGTGTCTCTCCCTGTGGCCAAATTTTCCCTTCTTATAAGGACACTGTTGAGATTGGATTAGGACTCACTCTAATAAGCTCTTAACTTAATCAGACTTTAAATGCCCTATCCCCCAATACAGTCCCTTTCTGATTTACAGGGTGTCGGGGCTTCAAAATATGAACAGGAGGTGGAGGGTTATAATTTAGCTGATAAGAAGAAAGGCTATTAATTAATGAGCAACATATCTTACTTAATTACAAAACAGTCATAATGCTTTCAAAACAAGTACGAATAAAGAAGATAATAAAGAACAGAAAATCAATGCAATGTAAACCAGTGATACATGAGAGAAAATTTTTAAAAAGACACATCTTTGAAAAGACCAAAAATATTAAAAATAAATAAACATATAGCACAATTGTTCAAAAAATACAGATGCTGTAAATAAAAAATATTAAGGATGCAAAAAAGAAACATAAGCTCTAAGGGGCTTTATTCATGAATCTCTGTAAAATACCTCCTACTTATTATTACTGGTGAATTACATCTCTGCGCTTCAGTGAAACCCCGCCCTTCATTTGATAACTAGGTTAGATATTCCTAGTAGCTTATTCCCCAATCACATTCATTATCATATTACACTGTAATTTCCTACTTATCTCCATTTTAAATTGGACCATAAGAGATAAAATCAAACAACCATGTTTTTTTTTATAGCTATATAGTCAGTTGGTCTTCTGTCTTTTATACTGTCCTCTGAAATGTCCTGTTTCCTTAGCCTCACCTCTCAATGTTTTCTTCACCTTTATTGATTAGTAGAAATCCGTTTGCTCGTGCATAAATACATGCCCCAGTCCTTCATAGTGGAGGTCATTTATTTCTCTTACTGTTCACATTGACGCCTAGATTTGGGATAGATGTGCTTTCTTCCCTTTACTCTTCAATATCACATTCTCCATTATTTCTTCAAAAACCTCCAGATCCTTCAAATTGTACATTGCCCAGTAACAGCAATCTCCGTATTTCATCGTTGCTGTCATTTATTGATCTCCCGGATACATCTTGTTATTTGCTGAAGATTCACCACTTAGCTTATGATCAACTTTCTCTATATTTATTCCTGTCACCATTTTTAGTGACTTCAATACATTGTATGCCCTGAATGACCCTCATAACACCCAGGGCTTAAATATTTTTGACTTCATCATGTCCAGTATTCTGTTATTCCACCTTAAAGTGACCATTCTCGGGGTCGTACCATTGATTTTGTCATCACTATATTACTTCTGAAATATCAAGTCTAAATATTGAAATTTCTGACATCACTTCCTCTTCTTCCAGGTGACCTACTTTTCTCTCTGTTCCAACCATCTTTCTGCCTCCTTGAGAATTCCTCTCCATTGGTCTGCCCTAGTCTTTCCATCAAACATTTTCAGAAGTTATCAATTTCCTCTGTACTCATTTTAGATGGTGTAGTATGTCATTATAATAATTGATAACGATTTACATAGTATTCTTAAATTCCTTGCCCCTTTCTCCCTTTGTTGTATTTGTCTGGAAACACTAAATCCACTTAACGTTAAGTACCTCCTTCTCTGTGCCTGCACACAAGCAACTACACATGACTAGAGATATGATAAAATGGAGCTTATGAGATGTGGTGAGTGCTATGTGGGAGATGGGCACGCTTGTTGGCTGGTGCAAAGGCAATTTATGTAACCAAGGCATTTGTAACCCTGTAATACTCTGGAGTAAAAAAATTTTTAAAATGGAGCTTACCAATCATAATTCAAAGTCAACACCTTGAATATCAAATGGACAATCAACACTGTGGAGCAATGTCATTCTACTCCTTTCTCTTGTCATTCTGAAATCTCCCCAAATAATATTTCATACCTTCCTATCTCTCCTAAAATCTGAAACACCCCATCTCTCTTCCCAACAATTAGAAGCAATTAGAAGTAATCTCTTCTACCTTCTTCTTATACCACAATCCTTCCTACATCTCTTCTCCCTCTCTCTGGCTTTCTTTCTATTATAAGAGATGACATTTCAACAAGCCAATCAATATCTAAATTATTCCATTACTTCTAGCTTACTCAAAGTCTTATTATTATTTCCTATGTCACCTAAAATGTGATTTTTCTCTATTTCTATTGGTTCACTCCCAATAGCATATAAACATGCTCTAAGATTTGCTATTTTAAAAATACACAACGAGGACAAAAACTCTGTGTATATGCCCATCAACTCCATTATCTCTCTGATCCTTTTTACAGTTAAAGTTTTCAAATTGTTGTTTATTATCACTACTCTGCTCCTCCTTCCTGTTTCTCTCCCTATTGGTCCAAACAAATTTCCATTCCCAACACGCTATTGAAACTGCATTCATTGAAATTC
>NW_012153152.1:98621-111782 GCF_000956105.1 Propithecus coquereli | reverse complement strand
GCGCCACCACGCCTGGCTAATTTTTCTATTTTTGGTAAAGACGGGCTCCTGCTCTTGCTCAGGCTGGTCTCGAACTCCTGAGCTCAAGCAATCCTCCTGCCTCAGCCTCCCGGAGTGCTAGGATCACAGGTGTGAGCCACCGCACCCAGCCAAGCCAATATGTTTTAAAGTAAATTGGTATACAGGAACAAATGATGCAGATAAATGACATAATTAGAAATCAAAGAATAATTTTACTCTCTGCCACTTCTCTGACTAATCATATCCAATACCAAGTTTTGTCTACTTTACTCCCTGTGGATATATTTCAGCCTATCCAATCACACTTTCATTGCTCTTTACAATGCTCATCAATATTTCCTTGAAATGTTTTGATGTTTCCTAAGAGTTATTTATGCCTCTCTCCAGACTGATACATTTTATTCCAGCCTCTATAATAATATTTCCCAAACTAATGTTTACAGTTTTTTTGTTTGTTTTTTTTTTTTGTGAAAGTTTCTTCATTAAATTAACCTAGGAAAAGCTGAGTATTATGCTTCTTTGGAGTGTCATAAATGAAGTTGTGCTTTAGTCACATATATCTTTCTTCAACAAAGAGTTTCTGAAATTCATTTGACTATAGGACCACCTTCTTACTATCTGACACATGTATAGTTTTTAAGAATAATTAATAATAGTTCATGGAGTCAATGGTGTCCACGAATCTCTGTTAGGTAAATACTGCTCCAAACTTTTTGAAAGATTTTTTTTTTTTTTCCCTGCAATGCCCATCAAGTCATACCATTACGTTTTGGCAACCTTATGTTGCTTACAGAATAAAAAGCAGGGAGGATACAAATAAAGCCATCAGTGACCAGGCTCTCCCCCTCTGGCCTTTCTTCTAGTCTCCTAACTGACTCACTGCCCTGCTCTGCTGCCTTTGCCCTCCACTCCAGCGTTACTGACCACTAGGTAGTTTGCAGAATGTTCTTTCTGTCTCCAGATTGCTAGCTGCCATTCATGTCTTTGCATGAGAGTAGAGTGACACTGTTGTTCGTACGTCTATCTCTATTTCCTTCAGTGGCCTGACAAACTATAACTTGTTTTTCTATTCACTTCAAGAGTCATTTAGTCTATGACATGATTACATAGCTCGAGGGCTGGAATTTGTTTAACCTCTGAACGTATTTATCAAAAATTAATACCATCTTATATCACAAATATTTACTGAAGTTAAAGTATATTTCCTTCATATATCTTTGTAGTACTGATGTTGGATTCAAACTAGGAATCATTTCAGGTTCTCATTACACGAATAGAATTTCTCTGTCTCTGCTCTAGTCCTCTCCTCTCTCTTCATCTTCTTTCCTTTCCTCTCCTTTTCTCTTTCCTCTCTCTTCTCTCTCACTTCCACTCTACCCTTTCCACAAGAATACCTCTATAATTTTATTATATGTAATTCTTTGTATTAATATCTTTCTACCTATAATAGACAATGCTTTCTTGAAGTCAGATAGTGAGACCTTCATTTTTGTACTCTGACTACATTTAATAAATAATTATTGCTCAAATAACACAACACTCATTTACTTGCTTGTTTTAGCAAACTTTGAATTCCAAATTAAAAATCTCCCTGGTTTTATCTTCCTTATGTGGTTGGTCAATTATTATTATTTTTTTATTTGTAGCTGGTTCATTCTACTCCCATATTTTATGAGTGGATGTGTAGATTGTTACTTGTCAATAGTTTCTCAGTTCCCTACTTTCTTGTTTGAGAGTCTCCATTGTGATTCCCAGAGCTTTCTGATAATACCTGAGCTCAATATTGTATTATCTTTTGCAGGAAAAAAAAATTAAAAACTCTGCAATCTCTTTATTTAAGTAAATTTATGGAAATGTTAAACATCTAAGGCTTGAGTTTTACTAGTAAGGCATAATGAATAAAAGCAAATCAAAGCAGTTTATCAAAGTTATGTTTGCTAATTACTGACCTTAATATATAGTTTTCACAAGTAAATTATTTAGACAGTGTATAGGCACAGAATTAGTAAAGAAATTATATTGCCTAGATTATGAATGTTAATATGTAAATACAATTGGAATTTTGATGAGAAGCTATTTATAGGAATAGCGGAATAAATAACCACAACTGCAAATATCTCTTATTTATAGCTTTAGCAGCATCAGTATTCATGAATTATAAAATTGGTTGAATTTTTATTGTCTTGTAATATGCCTAAGATCTTGAAAAAATAAGATTATGCTATTTAGAAGGTTGATTTTAAATCATATTATATGATATAATACCATACACTTTCATTAAATTAGTTTTATTGTTTAAACTTTTTATGCAGCTTGTGCGAATAAAATTTTATTTGCTTTAATTTTTAAATTATGTAATCTTACATAATCAGAAATAAATTTAAGACATGATTAGAATCAAATAAGCTTTGCTATGCTCTTTCCATTTACATTTTCTTATTATAAAATATGCTAGAAAGTGTTTATAGAACAGGTTTTCTAAATGGTGATTTTTATTACGTATTCCTCTATATTCTGAATAAATTTAAGCTCATTTTTTTTATTTTATAAAAATACTGTCATCTTATAGGTAACAGTAACATTCCCAGCCTATGGTAATAAATAAAAGGCTTGTACTTAAAAAACCTTTTTGATATGAATTTATAAAATTGTGTTGAAATAACCATATCAAAAATCACATAATCTAGTGGGACTTCATGAACATCTGTTATTTATGTCTTAACAACACAGTTTCTTTCTTTCAGTAATAACATCCCACATATTAAGCGAACTTTCCTCCCTTTTGCAATCACAGTTGCCCATCACACTATTCCATTGTCCTTTTTTCATTGCAATTATATATTCAAATATTTAAGGAAAACATCCTAGAAGTTATCCCCAAAGAGAGTATGTTTGCAAACTGGCTCAAATTTAATCTGAGTCAAGGTGCTACCTCAAATTGTTGGCACCTTAGAGACCTTACTTACTTTAACATCATGATCAGAGAGAGATTTTTTATGTGTTTACACACAGTCACTCAGTGCAGTTACAGTGATGGTGTGTCTGCGGTGTATGTAAGTCTACTGCCAATCACATAAACATTATACATGGACGAAGAATTACAAAATCACATTTCTGTTTGCAAGATACATGTATGTGGATTAGTGTTAGAAGTTGGATAAATGAAAAAGGGCTAATATAAATAGATCTAATTAAGCACAAAATAAGTAGCACTGAATTTTATCCTGGCCTCAGTTTATTTCTAAGATAATACATTTCATTGAGATGCTCTTCAGTCACTGATTATAACAATATTGAGAACAGGAAGCCACAAATTTCAGTGACTTAAAACAATAGAAATTCATTTGATTTCAAGCTTACAAAATGGCTGGGTGGTTATTCTGCTCTCTTGTGCTAATTCATGCCTCTGTGGACAGCGGTTGTAAGAGTAGGTGGCTTTGCTGATCTTGGCTGGGTTCTACCACGTCAGGGAGTTTGGATAGGATAGCTTCGCTTTTTTCTGCATCATCTCTCAATATCTACCAGGCTAATCTGTCTTGGCTTTCATAGTGTCCAGCTTCTGAAAAAGAGAAAGAGAGAGAGAGAAGAAAGCGAAAGTGCACACATTCTCTTCTAGACTCAGAATTGTCATGGTATCCCTTACTCCGCATATGATTTGCCAGAGCAGCTAACAAAACCATCTCAGCTTGAAAGGAAAAGGAAATGGATTTCACCTTCAGGAGAAGTTGTGAACTGTCATTGTAAAGGGCAATGTAGGAGAATGGAGAACTGGGGCCATTTTTGCAATTGTCTACACGCATAAAGTAAGGGTGTGCTTGTGTGTATGTGTGTGTATGTCCTTTAACTTCTGAAATTTGCTAAATCCATCATTCCATGTACTTCTCTAATAACCGAAAGTTGTTGCCCAGGGATCCTGATTCTGCCTCATATTCAACCCTAAGCTCCACTCAGTTTTGAATTATTTAAAATTTAAATAACAATATGACCCACATTATAAAATGATACAATTTATATTGTTTTGCAAGATTATAAGTTCATTCATAAGAATCAATTTTCATCAACTTCCATATGGGAAAAAGATAAAAATCCTAAATTTTCTAGATACAGTGGATTTTTTTACCAGCTTCCAGACTTAAAGCAAAAGTATATTACAAAGATAAAACAATTAATATTGGCATCAAACTATCCATCCAAAACGCTATGTTATATAAAATGGCAAAATAATATCAACATATACTACTAATAGTAAATGACTGTGCCTAAGAATTCTATTACCAGCCAATATCATTATCTGTTTGTATGAGAAAAAGTTAATATGGTCAAAAATTTACTGTATCAGTCATTTAATACATCTGAGTAGAATGCTAGAAAATGTAAAAAACAAATAGTAAATTATTTATATTTGTAATTTATTAATTACAACTTCTATTATAGAGAAAGATGAAGAGGAAAAGAAACAGTATAGACAATAAAACTTAAAAAACATATAGAATTAAAATATATGAGTAAACATAGTGTCTGAGAATGTGTTGAATATAGATGAAATAGAATAAATAGTGCAAAGAGAAAATATAATAATCTGAAATTAATTGCACTAAAGTATTCCATATTTGCAAAGAGATGAAGGGAGAAAGGGGATGCATTTGCTTAAGGCAATGTGGATGGTGGATTGGAAAGCAAATCATCTCATCTTGAGGGGGGCAAGAAAAAATTAAAATATATGCTAAAGATCACCTGTTATGGTGAAGAGTAGTCGAAAAATATAGCATGATGAGAAGAGATCGTCAGCATTTTGTTTCCTTAAAATAACAAGGAAGCATATATGTATCTATTAGAGATAAGAAAAGCAATTTAAGTACAAATGAAATTTTAAAATAGCAAGAATTTCTGAACTAAATAGTGTCACAAAAACAAATAAAAAGTAAATTAATTACTTTAAAAAAAGGAGAAAAGGAAACAAAATTAAATATGAATGGGCTAACTTTCCCCATTAAAGCCAAGAGACTATTAGATTTAACAGTTTAAACCCATGGAGTAGACAGGCAAAGCTGTCTTTCCTTTCCTTTCTTTTCCTGTCCTTTCCTGTCTCTCTCTGTTGCCCGGGCTAGAGAATGCAGTGGTGTCATCGTAGCTTACTGCAACCACAAACTCCTGGGCTCAAGCAATGGGCCTGCTCCAGGCTCCCAAGCAGCTGGGACTACAGGCACATACCACCATGCCCAGCTATGGTTTTTTCTCTAATTTTTGTAGGGACAAGTAGCTCAGGCTGGTCTCAAACTCCTGGCCACAGGTGACTGATCCTCCCAGCTAGGCCTCCCAAAGTGCTAAGATTGCAGGTGTGAGCCACCACACTTGGCCAAGATTTTATTTTTACCACTGGTGTTCAACAATTTTATTTTCATGTCTTGGGGGTGTTTTCTATGTGTCTATACTGCTTGGATGTTTATTGGAATTTATATCAAATTAGAAAGTGAGTGTACAATATATATCAAATTGGAAAACTTTCAGCCAATATCTCTTCAATATTTTTTTCTGCCCTCCATCACTCCGATTACCTGAATGTTAGATCTCTTAATTTTATACCACAGATCCACTGAGGTACTGCTCATAATTATTCAATATTTTTTCCTTCTGTGTTTCACTTGGGATATTTTCTTATTGTTGTATTTTTGGGCTCACTGTTTATTTCTTCTGCAATGTCCAACATGCTATTAATCACATTGAGTAAATTTTTCATTTCAGACATTTTTTTTTCTCTAAAAGTTCCATTTGGTTCTTTTATTATATATTTTCCTTTCTTTCTATTATGTTCATATGTTCCATTAAATCCTTGGGCATAATTGTAAGATTCATAATATATTTTTTAAAGATCTTTTTCTGTTAATTCTGTCATCTATGTCATGTACGGGTCTGTTCTAATTGATGGATTTGCCCTCTAGTTATGATTATAATTTGCTGCTACTTTATTTACCAGGCAATTTCTTCTAGAGGGAGGACACTGTGAATGCTACATTGTTGATTGTTTACATTTTGATGTCTTCATTTATAAGGAATGGAAGTCCATTTTCACAAGGCTGTATGTTTCTTGTGGATCACCATGATCATTTCAAGATTTTCTTTTAAGCCTATTATACTGGCATTGGGTAGTATTTACTCTAGAACTGAATAGTCCTTTTTAAAGAGTCACTATTTCAGGGTCTCTGTTGATAGCTGTAAATGATCAGCAAGATCTTCATTGCCCTGACTGGATGGAAATTGGGATGGAAATTAGACATCTTCCAAGCCCTTTGTGAGATCTGGGAATGTTTAATTTTTTTTCTCACTTTTGTATGTATTTGTATAGCCAATCACTGAAGGGGACTATGTAGATTTTTGAAGCTCTTTTTCTGTGTAGCTCCTTCTTCTTCAGTACTCAGGTCCTCATGTTCCAGCCATTTCCGCCTCCCTAACCACTAGTCTCCGTCAGCATGACTGACACACTCTATTTGGGATTTCCTTCTCTCTGTTGTGGTCTAGAAGGTGCTTTTAGGCGAAAACCATCATCATTACAGAGATTACAGTCTTTGTTTTCCTTCTTCCAAGTATCCTATTTCTGTTCTACTTTCCTATGTCTGAAAACTTTGTCTAGTTTTTTAATTATTCATGATGCATGGATTAATTCAATCATGACAAAGTCCCATCATTCATATGTAGCATTATATAAGAACATCTTGATCTCAATTTAATAAGCATTATGAAGGTTGTAAAAGTGTCTGCCTAATTCTTTCTACTTTCACTGCCTAGTGTGATGCCTGGCATAGAGTTGGCCGTCAGTATATATTTGCTGAATGAATTAATTTTTTAAAAAAACCTACTAGGCTATTAAGAGATAAAAGCTGAAGCTTTTCACCAGAAGGAGAGCTGCTGCTCTGATGAACCAGTGAGGACAAAGGTATATAATTCAAATTTGGGTATTATTTTGCCTATGCTTAAAGACATTGTTTATGTGAGAGTGACTTGCATTCAAATATGTAAACAGCCCCAAACAGATGTTGGGGTCAGGAAACAATACCCTAAAGTATACCACTTTGTCATGCTGAGCACTTTGAACTAAAGGAAATTGAAAGGCCTTAGACACAGCCTCAGAGCCAAGGACTTTCTGACCTTCTCCTATTTCTCTCCTTCCCCTTCCCCCAAACACAGGGTGGAATTCTCTGAAGTTCCTTCATCTGAAGCCCCTCCAGAAAAAAACAATTGCCTTTGATCCCCTCCCTGAAATTTCATTAACTAGAGAGGGTTGAACGCGTATCTCAGGAAGGCAGACTGAGAAATGTCATCACAACTAGACTGTCACAAACAATTATCTGTTCTTCAGGTCCCATTCAGTTTCCAAAAATAATCATTTAAAAACTGTTGTCTGTTCTTTGGACCCAATTAACTCTCCTAAAATCATTTACTGCCCCCCCAAATTGCCTACATTCCCCTATCTTCCTCTCACCTGAGAAGAGGGTGCTATTTAAGCTTCAGCCATCTGGCCCTTCTTTGAGTCTCATACAGAGTGTGGCTCCTGTGCACATGTTCCCGTTAATAAATCTGTATGCCTTTTCTCCTATTAATCTGTTTATTATTAGTTTGTTTCAGCAAACTCAATTAACTGAATCTTCAGAGAGAAGTTCAAACTTTCTACATGGACATAGGTGATGTGTTTTTGTACTGGATTAACAGACAACTTTGAGGTTAAAAAACTTCTTTGCGCTTTAACATGCAGAGGAATGTCAGGAATTATTTATATTAAATCAATGCTTCTTGATGAGGGATATCAACCATCCCATGTCATTTAAGCTGTTGATCTATGTGAGTCTTGTAGTCTTGGGAAAACCCTTTAATTTTCCCAGCCATCATTAACAATTTAAATTTACACATTTTATCTAAAGTGAGTAGAAATGACTCAAACACTTTCATTTCAACATGCCAAAATTATTTCAGATCCAGATTTGCCTCTGATGAACTTATCATGTTCTCATGCTCCAATAGGCAAATCATTGACATTGATCTTCCTTGGTAGACAGGTTCTGTCCTGTACATGAATACTGCTTTACTAGGTCCGTCAATTTAACCCTAAGGAACCTGGGAAACTCACATTAGAATGGGCTTCTCTGACTGCTGGGAACAATCAGACATTTGGCCATCATTATAGGAACCATTGCTAATTTGTGCCCTAATTAACTTTCCAAAGCCATAATGATGGTTTGTTTTGTTCTTTTGAATCTCCACTCATTGCTTGTTCTTAAGGAGTGTTTGGCTGAACCATGGTGGGAAGCTAAAACTTAATTTTACTTTGAATAAATTAGTAATAAATATGCTCTATTTAGTAAATGTTCTAAGAAAAGCAAAAGTCATGAACCTCAACTAGTACATGACCTATGGAGGAAATTCCTATAATCAACAATTTAAGTCAGTCACCAATTACAAGTTTAGTTCCCACAGGGGGCATACCATTCAAGACACTAAAGCCATTCAGCTTTAAGACATATGGTTTCAAGTTTTCATGCAAATCTGAAGGTGAGGCATTCAATTTGAATAAAAGAAGAGCAAAAGATGTTTAAATTAGCCCCAATTCAAACCCGTTCTTAGGAATGAATTTACCATCTTTTTTGTTTCTTTTATTCTATATTGTCCATGACTTTTTGCATATTATCATAGAGTCATAGATCTTTGAACTTGAGAGGATCTATAAAAGTTATGCAGTGCACATGTTCCTACTCAGGAGACTTCTTCAAACTACGGATTTCTGAGCCTTTTCTGCAAAGACTATAATTCAGTTGACAAAGAATGGTCCCAATAATCCATAGTTTTTAAAAAATGACTCATATTAAAAGCAAGGATATAGTTTAATTTCTTACTTTACAAATAATGAAACAAAGACCCAGAAAAGTTAAATGATGAGCCCAAATGTCCATAAAAGTTAGTGACCAAAAAATGGGGTCACTCTCCTGGAATGCTGTTTTCTGCTCTAGAGAGTTTTCCACTTCTTTATAATCATTTCTTTCCAAAGTTAGGAATATGGTTTATATTGTATGAAATGGTAGAGATCCTTGACGTTTTGTCTTAAATCCATCTTTCTTATTAAGTCGCACTTTCTCCCCAGGAGATCATATCCACTATCGTAGTGTTATTTCACATCTATCTTCCAAATCTATATCTTTATTTCAGATCTATCTTCAGAGTTCTTGAATTATATATACAAATCTTCAACACCTTGAAAATCTCAATTCTTCATCAACATTCATCAAACCTCATTTACCATTATTCTCTGTCATAGGAAACGGCATCCTCAATACAGACAGGTAAGCAAGTCAGAGCTCAGAGAGTGAGTATGATACTCTTTCCCATTCACCTACATATCCAACAAGTAGCAAATTTTTCCGGATATTTAACAAGTCTGCCTGGGTCTTCCAACCCATCCCCATCCATGCTAAGATATTTTACTTGTTGATGGTGGCAAATGATTTTAAAATGATTGTCTTTAGCCTCGCCTCCCTCCAATCCATTCTTTACACCATTGAAGACAAACCTGGAGATACAAACCCGAAGATACATTTTCCGTTGCAATCAAACTAGTCATTGACTATAAATTTGTTTACATTTGAAGTTGCTTGTCCCCATGGACTAGATTGTCTATATTCTCACACAAAAAAACGTATTTCCAGTACTCTTCACCCCTCGGCTTAACCCTCTTAAATGTTCACTATATTGTGAATTCACATGTTGGATTATGATCTTCACATAGACTTGAAGATTGTGTACTACTCCTACAGTTCATAATCCATCTCCTTTTTTCTTTATGGGAAAAAAGCCTGGCTCAAACTTTCCGCCTTGGGTCTTTTATAAATCTCCCTCTGGTTGTTTCACAAATAATGAAGCATTTTATGAAATGCTCTCCTTCAAAGAAAAAAAAAATTCAATAGATTTGATGGATCTGGATTGCAGCCAGCCAAGTGGGAAATGTTAATTTTTAGCACCCAAAGGACGATTTTGTCCTTTCTGTTTGTAAATAGTCATGCTGCTACAGTGTTAGCAGTGGAAAATCATTTCTAAGCATTTGGAGCTATTCTAATTGGACACAAGATGTTTCCTGCCACAAAGCACTGATTTTCTGAAACCTAATGGGGCATGCCATTTTTCTCCCTGGTTGGCTACAAATTCCAAGTCTGAGAATCAAGTTTCAGCCTGGTACTGGTCCTTCTGGTTAGCAATGTGCCTATTGCCCAGTTTGCTTTGTGGGCAGGTGGCTAGGCATCAAATCCCATTTGGCAGTTTGAATACAATTCTGAAGAACAAGCATATATCAAAATGTCTATGTCACACATTAACTTTTTGGGTCTTAAAGCTTGTGAAATTAGTAACAAGGTTGCAAAAACATAAAAACAAAGTTAAAAACAAAATCTGTGAAACATAGAAGCAAATAAAAACAGGAAATTAAATGGGAGATCATGTAAGAGAGAAGACAGGTAGAATACTATTCTACCTATGACAAGTATGCACTGGTTAGAAATGACCACAGTTTCCAATAAATAAGGAATGAGCATGAGTTTGTATTGTGTCTTTGGAAAACTTAAGATATCTGAAAGTTCTAGGTCCAAGACACTATCCTAACTCCTGGATCATGAACATGATGGTCATTTTAGGGAGCCACACAATACTGGACTAAAGGTTACTGTCAATGGGTGACATTTGAAATCACAACCATGTATCTCTATGTGATGCCTCCCAAAATGTGTAACATTTCAACTCAGTTGAAAAGAGAAGGCAAACCAATTTTTTTTTTTTTTTTTAGGTAGGCAAATTCCTTTCTTACCTATTGTGATTTAGTTTCCACCTTTCAGCATACATTTCATCTCATTTGGGGCTGACCTCCATTTAGGATGATAGACATAAGTCATTTTTAATTTAAATATACATCCTATTGGATTTGGGGGATAGAGCAGAACCCCACTGATCTAATACGCAGTCAAGGAATCCCTTCCATCTAAGATGTGTGTAACCTTTTCCCCAGATACTTGATAACATCAACATTAAATAAAATCTCAAGAGGAAAAGCATAGATGGTAAAATGAACTAGAATTAAAGAATAACAAATGAAGGCATCTGGAGTATTTGCAAGAGCAACAATTATCTTCTACCCAGTTCTGCTTCATCCCAGAAGAAGTCCTTTAGTTTCAACTGCTGATCCATTCTCAAAATCACCCTCAAATCCAATGGAGATTCATAACATCATTTCCTTTTTCTTGATCACATCTAGATCCTATGATTTCATTTTTTCATTCTCCATACATTGATGCTCTCCAAGGAGTCTGCCTCTGTTTTCCTTTTTGTTTTTTCCTTAAGAAACCATTTTAGATAGCCTAAGCAGTTAGTAAATTGCTCAGATGAACGTCTATCTGCCAAGCATCAATGTTGCCATAATGTACCTCTTCCTTCTCTCCTCAATCGATACTTTTGTGTTCTTTTCACTGTTTGGATAAATATGTTATTGCTTATTTTCTGATTTCTTGCCAAAATGTGTGTGTGTGATACATGAAAACTCTGTTCACATAAATGTCACCCTATTCACATAAATGATACCCTGCAGGATTAGCCGCTCTGAGTCACTATTTGAGTGGCACCAGAGCCTCCTTATAAGAGTAGGGGATCTCGTCCTGTGAGATGGATCTGTTGCTTGTCCTCAGTCTGTGGAAGGCCCTCACATCTCTCTATGTGAACATACTGTGCTGGCTAAACACTGATGCATTTACTACAGACTTTGCCAACCTGAGAAGACAAGAGGAATAATTCTGAGAGCAGAGAATATGATCTATTGAGGGAGGGCTAAGCAGTATCTCTTGGGTGCACTGACACTGTAAGAATACAACTATGTAATGGTGAATTTACTACATTATCACAATGATATGCTCAGCCTCATTAAAGGAACAATTGTTCTGCAATGAGGGAATTCGTCTGGTGTGGTTTAAACCTCAGTGAGTGACCTCAGAGAAGAAAGTTTGATATTACGAGAGTAAAGGAATTGTTCTCCAGTTTGCGCTTCACTGAGAGAAACATAACTTAGTGAAAGCAGCTCTTTTAAAATGTCAGCTTTTGAAGAAAACATTAACATCACCCTAGTTATAGTTTTTCTACCTAATGATTTGGCTGCCTGAGTAAAAGCCTCTTAAACGTTTTGAATACTCATGCACAAACCCTAGCATCCTGTAAAATCTAGGCCAGGATAGGCGAAGAGAAAAGTCCTTTGTCTGCTCTATCTGTGAAAAAAGAAAAGTCTCTCTGAGTAGCAACACAAAATAGCTGATAATCAACCCTGACATGGAAGTATGGAGCCTTCCCATGGGCATTACATGACTCACTGAAGAGTATTCACCAACTCTGTGGGGAAGAGATCCAAATAGAAATATAAATGTGATAGAAATAATTTATATACTTAATTGCAGTAGTATTCAGGGGAAGTTTTTAAACTACCATCAACCACCACCACTCAGTAAATCAATCAATGTTATATTAATTACATAACAAACATATATCCAGGAGCTACCATGTATTAGGGTCCGTGCTTGATGTAATGGAGCATACAGAGATAATGAGGATAAAACCACATAGCTCTGTTCAATCTAAAAACTTCTACCAGTTTCATTAATGCCTGGATATCATTATATTTTTAACATGACAACATTCTACTTTTGAAAATAAGCTTAAAGCCTAGTTTATTAAAAACAAACAAAAAATAAACGATGTTATTTGACCTTGTCCAGGGTCACCCAACTCATTATAGAGGAGACTTATCATATGTGCACTTAACTATCAATAGTGAACAAAATGAACAATCCACCAAGTAAACAAAAAGGGTTGCATCTTCTGCACAAAGTGATTCTTAAACCCTAGTCAATTAATTCATCTTATATTTACCAAAGAAATATTTACCTCTTTTAATGCTTGAGGAAAAATGGGCAAATTGGATTTATTTATGCATACCATACATTCTGGATGGCTGAAAGGGATTTTCAAGGCAAATGTCAAAATTAATTAATTTCAGCCTTATGCTCTTGAGTTCAGGACCTAGCTTCTGCAGAAGGTCCCCTGTATCTTCACTGTTGGGTCACGTCCTAAACA
>NW_012153152.1:94843-95971 GCF_000956105.1 Propithecus coquereli | reverse complement strand
GTTTAGTATTAATTCTTTCTATAAACCTCTGACATACAATGCTACATTTCTCTATTATCTAGGACTGTTCATCAAATTTATTTGTCAAGAATACCTATTCTATGTCAGAAAAAATATTCAGAAAAAAATATTCTGTTGATGGCACATCCCAACTCTTAGTATTTTCAGAAGAGATTGATATATTCCTTTCGATTATCATTCCAGCCAGAATAAAGCCATGGCTCTGCAGGCCTGATTCCACATATCTTCTTTAAAACCAGTTATACCTCCAGTTTGATCATCAGTTTCAAGAGTTATTGATTTTCAAGGTATTTATGATAAAACTACATAGCATTTTATAGTTAAGGTGAAAAGTAATTGCATGACCTCTTAAAATATACTTTATGGCATTTGTTCTACATTTCGTAAGTCATTTGCTCTATTTTCACATACATCAGGATGTGTCTTTTTAGAGAATCTATGAACTGTGAAAATGGCTTTTACATGTGCTGTAACCATTGCCATAGAAATTAGTCAGAAAAAATGTTTTCAACCCATTCACCATTTGACTACTACTATGGTTTGAATATTTGCATCCCCTCCAAAATTGGTTTTGAAACTTAGTTCCCAATGCAACACTATTAAGAGATGGGGCCTTTTAGGAGGCGATTAGCCCATGAAGCCCTCATCATCATCAATACTATTAGTGCCTTGTAAAAGGGCTTGAGGAGGTGAGTTATTCCTTGTGTCCATTCTGCCGTGTGAGGACATAGTGTTCATCCCCTCCAGAGGATGTAGAAACAAGGCGTCATCTTGGAAGCCGAGACTGGCCCCTCTTTAGACACTGAAACTGTGGGTTCTTTTATCTTCAATTTCCAGCCTGCAGAACTGTGAGCAATACATTTCTCTTGTTGATACATTACCTAGTCTGTGTTATTTTGTCATAGCAACATGAAGGGACTAAGACAACCACTTCTATTTTATGTCATTCATGATTGATTTATGTATGTGTATGTACTCATCCATTTATATACCTAATTATTTACAAAAAATAAATTCAATAACTTTTGTATTCTAGGCACTTTCTTCAGCCAGACACTAATATATTTAGTATGATATGGCTTTGCTTTTTAAAATTTCTTGTTATTT
>NW_012153152.1:90675-93534 GCF_000956105.1 Propithecus coquereli | reverse complement strand
GCAAGATTTCCACAATAAAAACTACAAAACATCATTGAAAGAAGCTAAAAAATAAAGACTTAGTTAAATGGATAGGCATCCTGTGTTCATGAATTAGAAAACTTAATATCATTAAGATGGTGGTATCATAAAAAAATTGATTACAGATTCAAAAATAATCCTTCTCAAAATCTGTGCTGCCTTTTTTACATGAGTAAACAAGCTGATCTGGAAACTCACAAACTATTGCAAAGGACCAAGAATAGCCAACACAATTTTAGAAAAAGAAGAACAAGAAACAATGCTGAAGGAATCATACATCCCAATTCCAGAACTACTAAAAAGGTACGATAGTCAAGTCAGTGTGGTACTATCATTAAAATAGACATATAGATCAATAAAATAAAATTTACAGTAGATAAACAAACCCTCACATTTTTGGTCAACTGATTTTAAACAAGAGTGTTTAAGCATAGTCTCGTCAACAAGTAATGCTGGTAAAATTAGATATCCAAAGAATGAGATTGTACCCTTACCTCACATGGTATACAAAAACTAATTCTAAATGGATTAAAGACATAATGTAAGCTCTAAAATTATATAACTCTTTAAAATAAACATAGGAGTAAATCTTTGTGACCTCGATTTAGGCAATCGTTTATTTGATTTGAAACCACAATCACAGCAACAAAAGAAAAAAAACACTAATTTGACTTTAGCAAAATTAAAACCTTTTGTGTTTCAAAGAACATTGTCACAAAAGGAGGAAAGAAGAACTACAGGATGAGAGAAAATATTTGCAAATCATCCATATAATAAAGGACTGTTATCCCGAAAATATAAATTATTCTGACAATTCAACAAAACACAAATGCTCAATTTGAAAAATAAAAATGAACAATGACTTGAATAGATCTTTCTCCAGAGAAGATATACAAATGGCAATAAACACATGAAGAGGTGCTCAACTCCATTAGTCACTAGGGAAATGCAAACCAAAACTACAATGAGATACCACTTCATATCCATTAGAATGGCTATAATTAAAAAGTGGGACACTAACAAGTGCTGCATGAATGTGGAGAGATTAGATTCTCATGTGGCTGATGGAAATATAAAGTAATGCAATCTCTTTGGAAAATGGTTTGGCAGCTCCTCAAAATACTAAACATAGAGTTACCATTAATACCCAGTAATTTTATTCCCCATAGCTATCCTAGAGAAATGAAAACAAATATCCATGAAAAAATGTGTGTACACATCTTCATAGCAGCATTGTTCCTAATAGCCAAAAAGTGAAAATAATCCAAATGCCCATCTAATTAATAGATAAACAAATTGTGATATTTCTATGCGATGGAATATTATTCAGTAATGGAAAGGAGTGAAGTGTTACAAGCTACCATGTGGATCAATCTTGAAAACATTATGCTAAGGGAAAGAAGTTAATCACAAAAGATCACATATATGGTTCCATTTATGTGAAAAGTCCAAAACTGGCAAATGCAGAAAGGCAAAAAATAGATTAATGGCTTCTAGGGGATGGAGGAGGGAGGGAATGGGGAGTGACTGCTAATGGATATGAGATTTCTTTTGGGGGTGATGAAAATATTCTAAAATCACAGAATGGTTATTGTTGCAGAACTCTGTTAATATACTAAAAGACACTACAATGTAAACTTTGAAAGAGTGGCTTTTATGATATATGAATTATATGACACTAAAGTTATTATAAATAGGAAAATATTCCCCTGATTAGCATGTAAAATTTGATTTTATGAGAGTAACAGCTGATGCCAGAACATTTTTCATTTTAGGTGGCTAGTGAAATAAGTCAGGCCTGTGAAGATGGTGATTTAGACAAAACCAAGTTCTTATTGCTCTGAGAATATCACCGTAGCTTTCAGGAAAGACAACATGGGGAAGGAACTCATTGCATTTGTTTTAAGTAGTTTCAGCAGTGCCTAGGTCTTGAGCATTCTGGTCCAGTTATTTTTAGTGGAACAAAAATTCCTGCTGCCATTGAATCCAATCTGATTTGAGATTAGGAAGTAAATTCTCAAAGTATTCATGATCCTTAAATCACTGTCTATGGAAGGATCAGAGGTAATGTGTAAGCTGGTTTATGTTTATTTGTCATTGATACTGTTATAATGATAACGTGTGTATTTTTTTGATATGAATTTATTTTCCCTTTCCTAATTTGGGTCTCCTTCAAAATAATTGTGTCCTTCAGTTTCATTATGGTTAGATGCTCCTGCATCACAAAATAATAGGATATCCTAAGATCATCACTTCCCTAAACTGTGAGAACTGTCCAAGCACCACGATCTGAACACATCTTTGAAAAGACAGGGAATAAAAAAGTTTGCAAAGCCTCTGCTTTCACCCTCCCAGGACATCTCCTTCATTACAGAGCTAATCTAAACCTTTCTGCTGTTTCTCACTATCATGTGTATCTCTTGTCAGCAAGATCTGCAAATTACTCTCTAAACATTCAATTCACATCTTGTAGTATTTAATGTCTGTCTTTTTTGTCTTTTCTCTACATTAGTTCCTGCCAAATGCTTTCTTTGAAGGGAGAACAAAATAAATTCTGGCCACTAAAAAAGACCAGACCAAATTCCATCTTCAAAATGCTAAAAGTGATGAAATAGCATTTTACTCCTTTTAGGCTATATTTATTGGAAAGGAGGAGAAAGTTTTCTAATCCATATAAACAATGCCATCAATCACAGAGAGAAAGAAGCCTGAGTAAGTGCACTGTTCTGGCATTCTTGGAGCAGAATTACACCTTCCAAATTTTGAGCTGGAAGCAAAATAAGAATTTGTGTAGTGTAGAATGTTTTTATTCTTGGCAGTCCTTAAAATTCCTACTCA
>NW_012153152.1:76831-87085 GCF_000956105.1 Propithecus coquereli | reverse complement strand
CTCGAACTCCTGAGCTCAAGCAATCCTCCCGCCTCGGCCTCCCAGAGTGTTAGGATTACAGGTGTGAGCCACCACACCTGGCCGGATTCTGATGATTTTTGTTGCCTGTCTGTGAGTAATAAAGTTGCTCTGTCTAGCTCATTATGTGAGTGTTCTGTCTCACCGGACTTATACTCTGGCAACTGGGTTTGAACAAAACCTCCTTCCAGACCTAGGAATCTTAGCAGAAATGGATGAGTTGTTTACAGTCCTCACCTAGAATTGGTAACCAGTGCATACTGCTCCCTTCCTAAGGATTGACACTGGTAGATGGTACTTCTACTTAACAATAAGGTTGACCAAACTGCAGTTTAAAATATTTAGCATGGCTACGTAAAGGTTGTAAATAGTAGCAATAGTTAAGCTTTATATGACAAAATTATACAAATGCATTCCGCAAATAGACAACTGCCTACTAGGTGGCAACGGCAGTTTACTGGACTTCGTGCTGGATTTGGTAAAGTCTGCTAGAGCAGAAAGAACAGAGACTTTGGAAGACCAAAGCCCCAGTACCAGCCCCAGGTTTACTACTGACCAGCAGTGTGATTGTGCTCGAACAAAGTTAATGTCTCTTTATGAGCTAGAGTTTGCCTATAAAGAAAGAGTCACATATGAAGAAAATAAAAACATGAACATCTATTGTATACAGTTATTGAGAGATCCAATGGGATAGTAAATGTGAAAACATTTTCTAAAATGTGAAGTGCCATGGAATTTTAAGCTATGATATATCACCAATCAAATACCAGCCCTCTGACCCCGCAACAATTGCAATGGTCCTCTCTGCTATGAAGGGAAACTTCAAACCCATGGGTAAAAATTGGCCACATTCTATTATTTTAAATACTGCATTGTTTGGACCTCTAAATATTCTGGGGATGACTTCTATCCTTATCAAAAGAGGATTTGGTGAACAGTGAACTTGTTAATATAATAAGAAAATTATGCTTTTTTGTTTTAAAAGTCAGGCACTGGATTTAATATTATATCACTATGAGAATAAATATTCTTAAAAATGACAGAATTTATAACAAATAAAAACTTTAGCAGAGAAATACAGCACCAATACAAAAACAATGAACTGTTTTGCTCTCTTTAACGGACTTGAACTTTTCAATATGTCAGGTAACAACTATTCTTAAGAGTTATTAAAAAATTCTTGAATTTTCAGTTGGGATTTAAACAAAATGTATTATTAGATCATAGAAATATTGGTAAAAACCAATTGTGTGTGTAGAAAATGTCCCTACAGTATAATTGTCTAGTAATATTCACAGTCATAATTTGGATAGTATTTTTGAAATGACCATTAATAATAAAATATATTATTGTCAGTAAGTTTTAATATAATTTGTTCTACATTTTCATCTTATCAACCATAAGAAATCACATCATTTTTTATGTCCTGGAGTCCTTTAAAAAGCAAATTGTTTTTGAGCCTAGTACTTTTCCAGTTCATTGAAAACTAAGGCTATGAAATGGAGACAATTATAATATAACTCTTAATTCTCTGGGCTTGGATGACTGACAGGTCCCAGGTGCTTTCATCTACAGATGATATTCTCCGGGTGGCAGAGCATGGGTCCAGCGTGGATTTCACAGGCTGTTAGGTTGATGGCTCTACAATTGCTTCCTGGTCTGTCACTTGCATGCCTGTTGATGGGCTTTGATGGGCTTTCCTGGTCCCCTTAGGTATAATTTTGTCTTGACTTCTCTTTGATCCTGAGGTAATGGAGCATTTTATCAATTTTAGTGAATAGGTCTTGATCAGATTTTTTTTTTTTTCCAGAAGATCAAAATTCTCAGCTGTTTGGTCAGGGAAAGCAGGAAAAGAAGTAGGCAGAAGGCCTCTTTCCCCCTGTCTCTGTGTGCTTTTTGCGTGAACCTTTATAATGCATTCCAGGTGGCAGCATTCCTGTACTCATCCACAAGAGAAAGTTTCAAATAAGCCAGCAATGCCCAGTTAATGCTATTTCAAATGAAAGGCCCCTTATCTCTTGGCAGGGGATTTGGATGTTGAGTTTTTATAACCTTACCTATGTTGTATTAGTGTGATTTTGGCCATTTTGGATCATTTTTAGTGAGTTTTAATAAAAATTATTAAATCAGCAGGATGTATTTATCCAACAATTTCCAGGATAAAAGGAGAGTGGAATGGTAGGCTCTAGAAAATTCAGTCATCCTCATATTGAGTGTTTGAAGACATATTACTCCGCTGCTCTTAGGCTCATCAGAGATAAAATGGGAATGGTGAAGAATAATTTTTTTTAAATTAAAGATAATTATTAGAATGCTATATTCTAATAAGGAAATTTAATTAGATTTATCCCTGAATCTTCATTAGCATTCATGGAATTAAATTGATTTTGATATTCTTAGAAGTAGTGGAGAAGAGCGGAGTTCATCTAACAGGAAAAAATGTTATTTATCCAAAAATACTGGCTATAAGACTCAGGTGAAGACACTCTGTTTGGTCTTTGAGGTGGAATATTTCTTTAAAATCTTATAAACATGAAATCTAAGGCTGTAAAATTGAATGAATACTATTTTATTAATTTTGTGTCATTTATGTGAATATAAATTTTCTGAAGCAAGCGACAATGCTGACAATGTGCAATTGATTTTTTGAGGCAGTTCTGATTTCATGCTTCTTTATTTTCTTACATGGAATTTACTTTAAAGGTATAATAAATGTGATTTAATGTTGAGTGTTCCACATTTTAAAATAACCCCTTGCTAATTCATATAGTATTTATTGAGTACCTACTTGCACTCAGTAAATACGGTGTTTGGGACTGGGACAATCGAAGTGGATAAAACAGCTGTCCTCATAGGGTGGACTGTCTTATGGGAAAAAGTCATGTTTCCAGTTTTGTCTTCAAAAATATGGATGCCGTGACATTTCTACATTTTCCTTTCTCTGCTCTTTGTTCTGGCTGCTAAAAAATCAAATTAGCTTTTTATCACTAGCATCTTTCCAGAGCTATACAACGTGTAATTTTATTAATTGTATCTACTGTTTTTGCTTCATTTTATTTCTGTCCTTATTTCCTCATTTATTTAAATTTACTTATCTCGTAAGATGGCTATTACATTTTAATATGAGTTGTGTGCTATAAGTAAATAAGAAAAAATTAAGTACATTACTTTTCTCTCTTAGTAAGCATCTATAAGGCTGAATATGTAATAAGTTTTTAGTACAAATATGTTGATTGAATAATTAATTAGAGTTGCAAGCCCAATGTTTTTCACCAGGTATTAGGTTTCATGATTGTTGGTGTCTTGGTATGTAGGTTTAGAAAAGAAATTTTTCCCCAAAATATTCCTTTCTTTTGTGAAAGAATTTTTCTGCCCTTCAGATGGACAGCTGGGCCATTTTTATAAGAACTAGAATGGCCCTAAGGAATGGGAGAGCACCTTTGCTTCTTTCTTGTAGATCTCTGTCATAAAGATGCAATGTGGCCAACAGAACCAGCACACTTCAGATGCTCAACTCTTTTCTCATACAATTTGCTGCGCTTTCTTCACTGTGACTGCCTGTATCATAGTGAGAGGGTGGGATAAGATATTTTTAAGTTTCAAAAAAGACTAGAATATTGCACAGTAACACTAAGTTAAGATTGTCTTAATAATGGACGTGACAAACAGAGTTTGGAAACATTTATTGTAAAATGTAACAAGACAGATGATCTATACCTCCTTTGTTTCAGCATCATCATCCTCTACATTAGTCATGGTCTTGGTAACTCCCATGACCTGTACCTTTGTTGGATGAATGAATGGATAGGCAGGACTTTGCTGTAGTGACTGATATGTCAGTGGGTGTCCTGACTGGTGTATACTACTTGCTTCCTTACAATATTGAGTCTCTGCTACTTTCAAGGCCTTACATGGAACATAGCCCTGCTTGAGAACCTGCCTTCAAATCGTGAACAACAACCTAATAGAAGAGAAAGGAATACCACTGTCAAACACTTACATAATTACTTGTCTAGAAGGGTTACGAAGAAAATCAAAGAGTATCAACAGTCAAAGCTTATGCAGCATTAACTATGTGCCAGGAACATTTTTAAGTATCTTAAATGAAATATATTATGCACATTTTATGAGAACTCTTGAGGTAGGCAATATCGCAACCATCGTCTCCATTTTACAGAAGAGAAAAACAAAGTAGAAGTTTAAATTTGTTGCCTAAGGAGACGCATAAGGAAGAAAATTATGGAAAAATTATTTGGAGACTTAAAGTCTTTCATAGAATAAATAAAATTGGATTGGGGTCAGATCATGAAGGATTATTTAACATTTCATTTCATGGATATTTATTGTTTTAAGAACTGAGAAATATAGTAGTGAACAGAAAAATTATGAACATGATTCACTCCAAGTCCTTGTTTTATTGACATTAAGGTGCAGAGGACTGAGGTCATAGGAAAATCTTGCAGTTAGTAGGAAAGAGTACTTCTACATTTGTTTATATCACTATCAGTTCAGTTATCATACTGAATGTCACTGTGCCTTCTTCATGTTACTTTAATTTTTATTCTATCTGGAATTAAACACATTATTCTCTCTTTATACAATGCCCTTTCTTTTTTTCAGGTCAGTTGTACAGATTTATTGTCTCTTTGATGAACAATGAATGCTTATCAAGTGAATTAATAACAGTCAATGAAATTTAAAGGCATATTTAGCCTTAGGGATTGTGCATTCGTTATTCTCTTATCCTGGGACTCAATTCTGCCAGATATTTGCTTGGGAAATTTTCTCATTTTCATTTTTTTTCTTTTATATTCCTGCTCTAGGTGGGGCCAAGATAGTGGACTAGAAGCAGCCTGCACAATGCCACCCTCACAGAAAGGATCAGAAGTAGTGAATCGATTTCCACCTTTGGATCAATTGTCTAAGCAAGAGCACTGGGAGTTCATGGAGAGGAGGCAGGAGTGAAGTGAAGAAGAAAGAACTGGGACGGCCTGCTCACCAGGACCAAAGGCTTAGTGAAGGCACTGACACCTGGGGAAGGGCCAGAGGAGAGACTCTCAGGTTCCAGGCTTCCCTTGAGGATACTGCAACCGGAATGGTGGGAGAGCCCTTCTGCTGCTGCAAGCCTCCAGACTGACGCAGAGATCTGACTGGAGACTGTGTGGCTGCGTTGCTCTTGAGAGAACGCACAGCTGGGTTGTGCACCCTGGAAGCTGCGGCTGGCACCATTGTAACATTCCAACCCCAGAACACCTCTTCTGCCCAAGGGACAGATATGTAACTGCTGCCCCCCCCTTCCCCCTGCCAGGTGGGGAGGGAACAAGGAATCCCAGCTCTCATGAGCATTCTGTGGGCAGGTGACATGCACCCCCACCACCATCACTACCAAGGACATGGGCAGAACAGGAGACCACAGAACCGGCACCTGCTACTGTGGCCTGAGTGATCCTGCTCAAGCCACACCTCCCATGGCACCTGGGCAGAGCACGTGCCCATAGCCCTCAGTGTCCACTGCCCACTGTTAGGTTGGCTGGACCACTACCACCACTGCCTAGGAGGCCATGAGCAAGGTGAAAGCCAGCACAGCCAGCACGTTTGGATCTGGGTCGACTGTATGCTAGACGCCTGCACCATACCATGCAGGAGCCCCATTAGCGACCCCCAACCTGAGTGCCTGGCACTGTGGTTGCCCAGTTCCTCATGTGTGTACACCATGCCTGGCTGACCTCTTCTGCCCTGTGCACATGCCCTGTCCTATGGGCTAGCCCTGCATCACACGTATGCCTTGCAACCCAGGCCCACCTGCCACAGCGGTGCTGTGACAACCACAGGGAAAGGGGGAGATGCAAGAGAGAAGCAGCGTTATAGGCTCATGGTGCATCTGTCCCACTCCTTCCTAGTTATGCTTCCAGAGAAGGACTCACGCATGCCATGCAAGCACCCATCCCTATCTTCACCAAGCAACAGAGGTTCCAGCAGAGGAGAACAGGTTTACTGTATTTGCTACCTCTTTTGAACTGAGAGAAGAGGCCCCAGATGAAAAGGAACCAGCAAAAATACTCCGGCAACATGAAAACAAAACAAAACAAAATAAAACAAACAACAACAAGAAACAAGCTGTCTCAACATCACAATAGCCCTCTATTAACAAATTCCAACCCAAAGAAATTACTGAAATGACATATGGAATTCAGATTATGTATGGTAAGTAAGATAAACAGAATTGAGGAGATGGTAAAAAAAATCCCTCCAAAATAATTCAGGATATGAACAAAAAATTCACTAAAAAGATAGATAACATTAGAAAGAGTTCACAGATATTAAAGAAATAAAAGAGTCATTTTGGGAATTTTAAAATAGAACAGACAGGTTTAACAACAGACTAGACCAAGCAGAAGAAAGAATTACAGAGCTTAAAGACAAGTATTTCAAAGTAACCCAGTAAGGAAAAAATATAGAGAAAAGAACAAAGAATGAACAATCATTGCCAAAAACATGGGATTATGCAAAGCAAGATGATATACGTACACTGCTGGTGGGACTGAAAATTGGTGCCTTTTCTATGGAAAACAGTATGGAGATTTCTCAAAGAACTAAAAGTACACCTACCATTCAATCTAGCAATTCCACTACTGGGTATCTACCCAAAGAAAAAGAAGTCATTTTATCACAAAGACATCTGTACTCAAATTTTTATTGCAGCACAATTCACAATTGAAAAGATGTAGATTCAACCCATGTGCCCATCAATTTATGAGTAGATTAATAAAATGTGTTATGTATATACCATGGAGTACTACTCAGCCATAAAAAGGGATGAATTAATTGTCTTTTGCAGCAATTTAGATGGGACCAGGGATCATTATCCTAACTAAAGTATCTAAAGAATGGAAAACCAAATACCACATATACTCTCTAATAATTTGCAACAGTTTATGGGCACATATGAGCAAGAAAGAAGCAAAAATCATTGGAAATCAAGAAGAGCGAGGCAGAAATAGGGGAAGAGTAAAAACCTACCTAACAAGTAAAATGAACAATATTCAGGTGATGGGCACACCATCTATCCTGACTAAAGCATTATAAAGTTAGCCATGTAACGAAAATATTTATATCCCCTTAATATTTTTAAATAAAAAATTTAAAAAAATTTATCAGGATGTATTTCTACAATGAAATGGGTAAATTAGCAGCACCTCAAGGATAGATGTCTATGCATTTCAACAAATTTTTATATTGACATGTTATATTAACTTTTTATTCAGATATTGGCTAGTTAGATTATAGATTCTAATCACATAACTTGAATATATCTGGTTTGTTTCTTACTTCTAGTTTTGTTTATCAGATGTATATTCTCTTGATTTTTAGGGCAAAGTGAAAGTGAGAGCATTTGAATTTGTAGTTAGAAATGCCAAATTTGTGTTTTAAATAATTTATTAGTTCAATTTAAAAAGTATTTATATAAACAAAATGACAATGATTCTTAAGTTATGAGTTTAGTTGTAAATGAAGAAAAAGGGAAGTGGATAAAGCAAAATATATACAGCCATCCCCGAAAGATCATAGTAGATTTATTAAAAATATAATTGTTACGATCTTTTTGGTATACTATACTATTTTGAAGTCTTTCATTTGACAATTTACTGCATAAAGCAATACCACAAAAGTATATAGTCAGTTTAATATGCAATTTTTCTGATGTATTAAAATATTTCAAAGGAAAAGGAAAGGATTATTGAGATGCTTAACTTAAGAAGGATATCAAACTAAGGAAGCATTTTAAGCCTTGTGCTATAAAATAAGCATATGTGCACATCAATATATTTTAATGGCAATTATGGTTAGTATTTTACCATCAAGTCTGGCTGCCTCGCAGTGATATACAGTTCCTACAATGCAAATATAACCATAAAGTTTTAAAAGTTGACAATTTTTAGTAAGGATGCTTTCTATTAACATATCATTAGCTATGTATCAAGTTAGATGTACTGTGCGATTTCTGATCTTTTCCCTTTTCACTTAAAATAATCTTCTTTTAATTTTATCATTATGTATTTTGCTTAATGTGACTTTATAGACAACATTGAATTGTGTAGTGACAAATATTTATCATCACTACTTTTTGATCAATTTTTTTCCAATAACTAGATCATAAGACAATATGCATTATAATTAGCCCCTATTTGTATTCCTAATGATTTTATATTTAGCTAGTTATATACCACCTGCCAATTCTCAGTTTGCTTGCAAGTTTACACGTTATTGGATATATCTTGCCAAAAAATTGTGCTTTTTAAATAACTTTAATATGTTTTCAGGTCCAGTGTCTAGGTAATATTATGAACATTGTCATCTAATAAAACTTCACATAAGCTTGTTCGTGTCCTTTGCCCGCTTTTTAATGGGGTTGTTTGATTTTTTTCTTGCTGATCTTCCTGAATTCTATATAGATTGTAGCTATCAACACTTTATCGGATGTGTAGCATGTGACTATTTTCTTCTATTCTGTAGGTTGTCTGTTTGCTCTTGTGATAACTTTCTGCATAGCTTGGCTGTGCAGAAGCTTTTTAATTTGATCAGGTCCCATTTATCTATTTTTGTTGTTGCTCTGATTGCCTTTGGGGTCTTATTCATAAATTCTTTCCCTAGGCCAAGGTCTATAAAGCTCTGACTCAGGTGGGACAAAGGCAATGTATGTAACCTAAACATTTTTAACCCCCCGTGATATGCTGAAATAAAAATATATAAATAAATAAATAAAAATAAAAAAATACGCTAACCTTATTTTCCTTTATGAAATAAATATGCAGTGCTCTTGTGTCAATAGAAATATTTTTTTCCTTTATAACTTCTTGTCATCAAGTTATTTTTCTTTAAATAGAAAGTGGGAATACATTTACTAGAGGGCAGCCGGCTCTCTGTCTCTACACAAGTCTACCTTGCCCAAATGTTTGCTGGCTGCTGCTTCTGATAACAGTCTTTATTGGATCTAGTGATTTTACTGCTACTTTACTTTTTGTGTTTTATAGACATTCTTCATATAAAATAACACTCCAGTCACATGCCAAAATATAAGACCAATTTCATTGTCAAAAATACAAGAACGTCTGTACCATGATTTAGGACTCAACATCAGGTACACTTTGTTCAGCAAGGCTCTTACTTTGAGCCTAATTTCCAATAAGGCAAGTGGCAAAAGAAGAAGGGAGCGTGCAGATTGGCATGACATCTCTGATCCTTTTACACCCAATTTATATCTCGCAACACTACGATAAGGAAATAGAACTTGTCCAAGATCCCTGACTTCTCAGTGGCAATGTTTGGTTTGGAAACCAGAATGATTTGACCCAATGCCCATGGCTTTAATTGCACTGTGCTACCTGTCATAAGTGTGCCCATCCCACTGGGATCCTGACATTATTCCCTGTGATCAAATCTACCCTTTTACCCCTATACCAGTAACTGCATTCTGCTTTGTGTCCCTGCGTGGAAGCCCTGCCTCAGATTTCTACTGTCTTTCCACCTTTTCACAATAAGGAATACAAAAAGTCTATGATATAGACAGCTTACTAGTCAGTAGATAATGTGATCTGTCAACTATAAAGCAAAGGAAAGGTATACACCTACATTATCTAACATGTCATGTTAGCTGGGGAATTATTTGATACCGGGAGTGAAAACCAAGTTTGTTGATGTTCCATAATACTAATTAAGGTAAAGGGGAAAATACTGAATTTGTAGTGATGCCATATGGAAGGCCATAACCTACTCACACCATACCTACATAAACAAAAGATTCTTTTCCGGCTGGTGCCCAGAGTTATTTCTGAAGATTTCAGCATCTCTTTTTCATGCCCCAATTTTAAGTCCCTACAGAACCCATGAGCTTCAGGGACTGGACAAAAGGACTTTTCAAGTTTCATATCTTCCTTAGACTTTCCTGCACCAGCTGTAAAAATCAATTATCCCTGGTGAAAACTGAGCTGCTCTATATTCTCAATAATGAAAATGGCCAACTGCACACTAGCAATTTTCTCTGTCCTTACAAAGACGAATGGGGACTTTGAATCTTTTTTCATTGCTCCATGGAATTGCCTTTTACTTCTATTTTGAAAGTTGCCAGACATGCCAGGAGATTAACACAGAAGACTCTTTGGAGCAGCAGGAAAATTATACCATCGCACACCAGTGACATTTGTGACTCCCTCAGGCTGGTATGCAGCCTTCAGACAG
>NW_012153152.1:63216-64241 GCF_000956105.1 Propithecus coquereli | reverse complement strand
ATGCAGTGCTCTTGTGTCAATAGAAATATTTTTTTCCTTTATAACTTCTTGTCATCAAGTTATTTTTCTTTAAATAGAAAGTGGGAATACATTTAGTAGAGGACAGCCGGCTCTCTGTCTCTACATAAGTCTACCTTGCCCAAATGTTTGCTGGCTGCTTCTTCTGATAACAGTCTTTATTGGATCTAGTGATTTATTTTACTGCTACTTTACTTGTTGTGTTTTATAGACATTCTTCATATAAAATAACACTCCAGTCACATGCCAAAATATAAGACCAATTTCATTGTCGAAAATACAAGAACGTCTATACCATGATTTAGAACTCAACATCAGGTACGCTTTGTTCAGTAAGGCTCTTACTTTGAGCTTAATTTCCAATAAGGCAAGTGGCAAAAGAAGAAGAGAGCGTGCAGATTGGCATGACATCTCTGATCCTTTTACACCCAATTTATATCTCGCAACACTACAATAAGGAAATAGAACTTGTCCAAGATCTCTTACTTCTCAGTGGCAATGTTTGGTTTGGAAACCAGAATGGTTTGACCCAGTGCCCATGACTTTAATTGCACTGTGCTACCTGTCATAAGTGTGCCTATCCCACTGGGATCCTGACATTATTCCCTGTGATCAAATCTCCCCTTTTACCCCTATACCAGTAACTGCATTCTGCTTTGTGTCCCTACATGGAAGCCCTGCCTCAGATTTCTACTGTCTTTCCACCTTTTCATAATAAGGAATACAAAAAGTCTATGATATGGACAGCTTACTAGTCAGTAGATAATGTCCTGTGTCAACTATAAAGCAAAGGAAAGGTATACACCTACATTATCTAACATGTCATGTTAGCTGGGGAATTATTTGACACCGGGAGTGAAAACCAAGTTTGTTGATGTTCCATAATACTAATTAAGGTAAAGGGGAAAATAATGAATTTGTAGTGATGCCATATGGAAGGCCATAACCTACTCACACCATACCTACATAAACAAAAGATTCTTTTCCGGCTGGTGCCCAGAGTTATT
>NW_012153152.1:62402-63166 GCF_000956105.1 Propithecus coquereli | reverse complement strand
AATATAACCATAAAGTTTTAAAAGTTGACAATTTTTAGTAAGGATGCTTTCTATTAACATATCATTAGCTATGTATCAAGTTAGATGTACTGTGCAATTTCTGATATTTTCCCTTTTCATTTAAAATAATCTTCTTTTAATTTTATCATTATGTATTTTGCTTAATGTGACTTTATAGACAACACTAAATTGTGTAGTGACAAATATTTATCATCACTACTTTTTGATCAATTTTTTTGCAATAACTAGATCATAAGACAATATGCATTATAATTAGCCCCTACTTATATTCCTGATGATATTATATTTAGCTAGTTATATACCACCTGCCAATTCTCAGTTTGCTTGCAACGTTACACGTTATTGGATATATCTTGCCAAAAAATTGTGCTTTTTAAATAACTTTAATATGTTTTCACGTCCAGTGTCTAGGTAATATTATGAACATTGCCATCTAATAAAACTTCACATAAGCTTGTTCATGTCCTTTGCCCACTTTTTAATGGGGTTGTTTGATTTTTTTCTTGCTGATCTTCCTGAGTTCAATATAGATTGTAGCTATCAACACTTTATCGAATGTGTAGCATGTGACTATTTTCTCCTATTCTGTAGGTTGTCTGTTTGCTCTTGTGATAACTTTCTGCACAGCTTGGCTGTGCAGAAGTTTTTTAATTTGATCAGATCCCATTTATCTATTTTTGTTGTTGCTATGATTGCCTTTGGGGTCTTATTCATAAATTCTCTCCCTAGGCCAAGGTCTATAA
>NW_012153152.1:57935-60862 GCF_000956105.1 Propithecus coquereli | reverse complement strand
CAAAACAAACACCTCCCAAACACATGCCAGAACTCAACTCCCCCTCGCTTCTGCTCCCTTGATAAAAACTGAAATGGCTGATGGTACCTCATCAATTTTAAAGACCCAGTCAGTAGCTCAGATAATGCTTCAAGTGTACAACAATAAGAAATGCTTCGAAAATATAACAAAAGGGGAATGCTACCATCATGGTGAATAAGAAGGGCATCACTGAGATGCTGGTCAGCATGGAAAGCCCTGGGAAACACCAGAGGGGTAGGGGTTCACCAACTGGACATAGAGATCTGAGATCCCTCCACACCATCCTGTCCTTGATGGAAAGGCAGCCATTTCTGAAGAGTGGGAAAAGAACAGAAGCCCCCTCCACACACCTGGCACCACTACCATCATCATTATCACCATGACTACATGCACGATAAAATCATACCACCACAAGAAATTTTTATTCAATTAAAGCAAGCTTTCTCAAACTTGGCACTTTTGGCATATTGGGCCGAATAATTTTCTGTTGGGGAGATGGAGGAGCTGTGCTCTGCATTGCAGCATGTTTAGCAGCATCTCTGGCCTCTAGATGCCCTCCAAGTTGTGGCAATCAAAAATGCTTCAAGACATTGCCAAATGCACCTTCAGCAGGCAGCAAAATTACCCCAGTTGATAATCACTAAATCCAAAAAGAACAAAAATTTAGAAGACTTGAGGAAATTCATACTATTAAAACTGCTCAGTTTGGCTGGTCGCGGTGGCTCACGCCTGTAATCCTAGTCCTCTGGGAGGCCGAGGCGGGCGGATTGTTTGAGCTCAGGAGTTCGAAACCAGCCTGAGCAAGAGCGAGACCCCATCTCTACTAAAAATAGAAAGAAATTAATCGAACAACTAAAAATATATGGAAAAAATTAGCCGGGCATGGTGGCGCACGCCTGTAGTCCCAGCTACTCGGGAGGCTGAGGCAGAAGGATTGCTTGAGCCCAGGAGTGTGAGGTTGCTGTGAGCTGGGCTGATGCCACGGCACTCACTCTAGCCCGGGCAACACAGTGAGACTTTGTCTCAAAAAAAAAAAAAGGTTGTTGGTTTTTATTATAAGACTTTAAAAGCACACTGAGATAGGTAACTAGATAAACAAGACTTCATTTTACAAACAAATAGATCCAGAGACATTGGTTAGTTATCATTAAGATATTTTGTCTCACTTTATGATTGATGCTACATTCTCACATATGTTGTCTCATTTGACTCATAGGTACAAAAATAGAATTAGTTTCCCATTTTTATTGCGAAACTCAATGGAGTGAATTTAAATGATGGCTAGACAGCAAATGTGAAGCTTTTTAAAATAAAATCATTGTCTTCTCTGCATGACAGTCTTTCTATGTACCTGAAAAATGAGATATATTTTTTACTTTAAATAAAGTTAACTGAAATAAGTATTTTAATTAAAATTGTGAATTATAAGGGAAGAATTGATTGATGAATTTTATATTTTCTCTTATTTAATTAAGTGTAATCAACAACTATCATGAGCAAGTCTCTGCATTCATGGATGACACCGAAGGGAAAGAATAGTAGATTTTGAATGGGATTTAGGGTTAGTTTTGGTGGTGAGTAGCTATTAAATAGAATGTGGTAGATTGAAATACTATAATCAGTACAAATTTCTCCCATCCCTGTATGGATGACCCATTGACCTTGTAGCTCCTCTTAGCAAGTGATGAAGTATGTTTTCCCACTCTCTGAATTTGGTCTTGGCTGTGAGACTTGCTTTCTCCAATGGGCCATTGGCAAACATGACATAAGTAGAAGCTTCATCTACCCAAAGGAACAAAAGACATTCTATAATAAAGACATCTGCACTCAAATGTTTATGGCGACACAATTCACAATTGCAAAGATGTGGACACAACCCAAGTGCCTACCAATACATGAGTGGATTAATAAAATGTGGTATATGTATACTATGGAATACTACTCAATTACAAAAAACAATGGTGAACTAGCACCTCTTATACTATCCTGGCTAGAGCTTGAGAGCATCCTTCAAAGTGAGGTATCACAAGAATGGAAAAATAAGCACCACATGTATTCGCCATCAAATTGGTACTAACTGATGAACACTAAGATGCTCACATGGTAGTAATGTTCATTGGGTGTCGGTCAGGTCGGGGGTTGGGGGTAGGTAAACTCACAACTAATGGATGTGGTGCACACTGTATGGGGGAAGGGCTCGCCTCTAGCCCTGGCTTGGGTAAGGCAAAGTCTTTACTTGTAACCAAAATGTGTGTACCCCCATAATATCTTGATATTAAAAAAAAAAGAATTTTTCCTTTAGATGTTGCCCTTTTTTTTAACTTTGTGCAACCACCACAATGTGAACGAGCCCAAGATAGCCTGCTGGATAATGAGAGGCACACAGGTAAGCCCTTGCGATTGTCTTAGGTGACTTGATGCCAACTTGTAACCTATTAGGAGAATGTGATAGCTTATGCAGCCTAAGCCCAACTACTACCTGACCAAAAAGATTACGAGTTATCCCAGACCAAAATAATTGTCCAAAGGACACACAGAATCATGAGACATAATAAAGCTTGTTGTCTTAAGTCACAGAGTTTTGGAGGAATTAACAGAAAAATCAGTCCATAGATCATGTTGTCAATTACTACTTTTACAACTTTGCTTCAACTTATTTGCATTTTTTGAAACTGAATTTTGTTGTATCTTGGCTATTATCAATAGTGCTGCAATAAGCATGAAAGTGTAGATAGCTCTTTAACATAATTTCCTTTCCTGTGATACACTCAGTAGTGGGATTGCTGGATCATATAGTAGTTCTATTTGTACTTTCCTGAGGAACCTCCATACTGTTTCCCGTAGTGGCTGTAAGAATTTACATTCCCATCAACAGTGTTTAAGAGTTCCTTTTTCTCCCCATCCTT
>NW_012153152.1:57401-57885 GCF_000956105.1 Propithecus coquereli | reverse complement strand
GAAGGGAACGTTAAGGGAATATGAACAACACTGAGCAAAAATAGTTCTGATGCTATAATACAGGTCTCTTTATATTCCCTTTTCATCCTCCTGACCTGAATGGCAGAGTAGTGATTTCAGTAGATAATAAGCTTTTTATATATTCCAAATAGGTAGTGGTCTTGGCCTTTTAATATCGGTATATTTCTGCATCAATCACTTTTGAATCACTTCTCTGCCACTATCCAATGTAAGATCTCTGACAGTGAAGCTTACAGATAAAAGTCTTGGCTCACCAGGTCCCAAAGTAGAACCATGAATAAAACAAGCTAAAAAATCCAAGAACTGGCAACTTTTCAAAAATTCACTTTTTTTTACTTTGGCGTAGAATCATAAAGGGAGAAAGCAATTTACATAAGATTCAAAGAACTGTATCGTTCTTGAAGTTGTACCTCTATACTATATATGATTTTCACATATTTGGGCTTTTTAAAGAGGGCATGAT
>NW_012153152.1:53073-54841 GCF_000956105.1 Propithecus coquereli | reverse complement strand
CCTTCTGTGTAGGGTTTATGAGGTGGTGAGGGTAAGGCAAAGATTGTTTTATATTGCTTAAATCAGTGTAGTTATGCACAAAATCACAAATTTAAGCAAGTATTCGGAATAATTTATTTAGAAAAGAAAATCTATTACTTTCTTTATCAAAATACAAATATAATGAGCACCCATATTCATATCATGAGAAATGCTTGCATTCCTACAAATCAGTGTTTTTCAAAGTGAGTTCCAGTAACTATCTATATCAAAATCACCTTCGGTCGTGGTGAAAAAATAACTCTTTGAGCTTCATCCCAGACTTACTGACTCAGACTCACTTCAGTGGGAATTTGTTTTTTAGGATCTACAGGTGATTTTTATTTATAATAAAACTTAAGAATCTTTCTGAAAAGATAGGATGAGGATGAAATGCTCTCTATCATCTCTTCCAATCATTTTTTCCCGAAGGGAACGTTAAGGGAATATGAACAACACTGAGCAAAAATAGTTCTGATGCTATAATACAGGTCTCTTTATATTCCCTTTTCATCCTCCTGACGTGAATGGCAGAGTAGTGATTTCAGTAGATAATAAGCTTTTTATATATTCCAAATAGGTAGTGGTCTTGGCCTTTTAATATCGGTATATTTCTGGATCAATCACTTTTGAATCACTTCTTTGCCACTATCCAATGTAAGATCTCTGACAGTGAAGCTTACAGATAAAAGTTTTGGCTCATCAGGTCCCAAAGTAGAACCATGAATAAAACAAGCTAAAAAATCCAAGAACTGGCAACTTTTCAAAAATTCACTTTTTTTTACTTTCGCGTAGAATCATAAAGGGAGAAAGCAATTTACATAAGATTCAAAGAACTGTATCGTTCTTGAAGTTGTACCTCTGTACTATATATGATTTTCACATATTTGGGCTTTTTAAAGAGGGCATGATGATAAGCCATCCTCATATGGTTCACACATTTTTTAAAAAATGTATTTCACTGGCTTTAACTCTTTTTGACAGAAAGGAAGAAAAATCAAATGATTTTCATTATTCAGCAGTAGTGTGATCTCTAAGAGGGTAGTTATTTTAAAACTAGATGCAGTTTTGTCATAATCGTAATTTTCTATTAGAAAAGCAGCTTATAGTACCCATTAAGGTACATAGAAGCTAGGTAGCTCATAAACACTAATGACTATGAAAAACACTTTTATTTTATAGTGATGAAGAAATTAGAAGGGATAAAAAATCAGAGTTTAGCTGAATTCCACTGATGTTAAAGTCTCCAGGCACTTAGTGCTGCCTGAGGTTCTAAAAACCTCTCCTCGGTTCTTTAGGCAGGTCTTTATCTTGTTCTGACTTTCCTGAGATCTGGTGGTTTGGCTTTTGTTGGCTTCTACGATACACCAATAATTGAATAATGATGATGATAATGTTTATTATTGGTTCTTTGTCACCATCTTTCCTTTCCTCTACCCATTCAATCAGTGACCTTTATTGCTTCAACAAGTGAGGTGAAAAAAAAAAAAGAGGGGTTATCAAAATAGAAGGATCGTCGATTCCTGATGATGATAGAATAATTGCACCATTTTGGCAACACCCTGATGCAGACTTCTTTTATGAGAGAACTCACTTCTTGCTCAACTACTTTTATTTAGATATTTTTTTGATATGTAGCTGACCTCAATTTCAATTGATATATTCATGAAAACTTTGTACAATTCATTATTCACTGCACCCCTTTTCTTATCCCAAGTAATATGTCTTGAAAGGTTCTATTTATCTCATG
>NW_012153152.1:50727-53023 GCF_000956105.1 Propithecus coquereli | reverse complement strand
TGAATTGTTTTTCCCACTTAATGATTTTCAGAAAGACATGAGAAACCCTCAGGATATGCAGCAGGTGTCCTGAAGATTCCATAACATAGCTACTATTATATAACCTTCCAGGTAGCTAGAACTTTGGCCAGCATCTTATAAAATGCTGTTCGCGGGGTTGTGCATAAGGAGTGTGTATATGAGTGTGTGTGAGTGTGTGTGAATGAGAGTGTGTGTGTGTGTGTCCGTATGAAAGAGAGAGATGAAACAGAAGTAGATGTATTGCCAAGTTTACTGGAATCTAGGGTAGTCCCATAACAAGTGCTTTGTTTTGCTTTGTTGCTTGCATGCAGACACACCTGGCACTTTATAAAACAGCCATTGGTCTTCTTAATCGTATTTCATTTTTTGAAATGTTTAGAATCCTCCTGACATTACAAGTATTATTTTTTTAAATGAATGCCTTTAATCTCTGAACCCATTACATATACTCTGAAAGATACTGCATAAAAACAGAAAGCATTGTTGTTGTGATTTAAGAAATATCATCTTCCATTGTTTTACCTGTCAAAAGGGGGCACTATTTAACTCAGAGTATATAGAAATGCATTATTAATCATTAATAAATTATCAATTCTGAGGCTTGTCCTTCATTGGTGAACACATAATTTCCTGCCTCTCTTTAGTGAGAGATTAGACCAAGTAGAATATTTCTACCTCATCTGTGTTTCTGACATAACTTCCTTTGTCCAGTTTGTTGTGGCCTCAGTATCTTGTAGTGAATATTAACATCTGGGAGAAAACTCCACAAAAGGAATGGCATTTTGAAGAATAAATACATATGTTGCTTCATGAGTATATTTGTCCAAATGGAGTGAATAATGGTAATATTCTTCCATCATTCTTTTTCTACAGTTTTGCTTCCCAAATCCAGTGATGAGAACATTGTGAGATATTAATGAAGAAAAATACATAATTGGCAGCTTACCATATAGTAGTTTCTCAATCTCAAGTCCATTTTAAAACATTTTTGATATACTTGTCTGTCCTGTACTACTAGCTACAAATTATATATCTTTAAATTGACATTAAAAATGGATATACTAATTTAATATAAATGTATTTTTGCATCGCTATATTTGGAAAACTGGCAATGATATATGCCTAACAGAAAAGTGCAATAAAGACAGTACTAGAAAATTTATCAAAAATTCAATTTTAAAATTAAAACATGAGCCATGAAATGTTAGTAATATATATTAAGCTAGAAATGTAAGTAAATATATGTTAACTTAAGTTTCACTGTAATAACTACTTTACATGCAACATCTAAATTAATTGCTATGATAATCCATCAAAAATAAATATTACTAGCCGTATTCCAAAAAATGAGGTAACGATAACCCATAGAAGTAAAATAACTTGTTAAAGGTTGTCCAGCTTGTATGTGCAAGAGCCAGGATACAAACCTAGGTTGATGTGATAAGAAGTTCCAGACTGATTTTGTTGGCTCCCCAGGATGCTACCTGACCGCTTTTCTGTCATGAGCTGGCAGAGTGTTTCAGATTGATTGCCACAGCTTTTCATGCCCCTGTCTTCCTTGTCCTAAGACCTTTCCCAGAATATTTGATGGCACAAATTGTTGTTGTTGTTGTTGTTGTTTTAAATCTAAACTATGATTAGATATTTCATTCTGTTCTGGTTAAAATTTTAAAAGTATATGTATTTCAGACATGGAAATACATTATCAGTTGACAGATATAAGAATGCAAACTGCTGACTAGAAGCATAATTGTCCTGTAAGTGAAAATGGGTGAGATCAAGTGGGCCGGAGGCAGGAAGCTGCTTTTGAGGGAGAGATCCTAGTAATGTGGAGAACCCTGAAAATGGCAGCAGATGGAGAATTTGGGAGCCAGAAGAGGACTGCCTTATCTTTCTATGGGGAGTGTTGCTCTAGAATGTTCCCTAAACTAATGATTTAAGTTATCAATGATAAAACCTGAGAGAGACTTGGAATTCCGACCTAAAGCCTATTCTAGGCATCTTCTTCATTAGTACTGAACCCTTGGAGAGAGAAAATATCAACTAAATTTCTGAATATCTTTCAGACTGATCACAAAAGCTCAAAATAAGGAGACCAAAACTCACAAAAGATTTAGATTCCCTACATTTTAATAATATCTGCATGTCAGATTTATCTGCATTTTGCAGGTATTGTAGAAGCCAGTAAATGCATTCAAATATTCAATAGGAATCATAACAGAAAGCAATCAGAAAAGGAGTGCTTCCATGCCATCTGCGGTGAAATCATATTATA
>NW_012153152.1:48464-50677 GCF_000956105.1 Propithecus coquereli | reverse complement strand
TTTATTTTATTCATTAAATTCTTTAGATCCACAATTTTCCTTTGTTTCCCTTTTATGATATCTCTGTTGGATTTCTCAGTCAGATCGTAAATAATTTTCATGATATCATTAAATTGCCTATCTATATTCTTTTGTATCTTGCTGAGTTTTCTTATGGTCATTATATTAAATTCCTTTTCAACCATTTCATAGATTTTCTTTCTTTGAGGTCTGTTTTTGAAGAATTATTGTGTTCCTTTAGAGGTGTCAGGTTTCCTTGTTTTTTTCATGTTTCTTGTGTCCCTATGTTGATATCTACACATATGGTGGAAAAGTTGCCTCTTCGAGTTTTATGGAGAATGACTTTTTCCTGTAGACGTGTCCTATAGTATCAGTTAGGGAGGAAACTTTGGCTTTAGTTCTGGGTGGGCCCAGTAGTGTAGTCTCCATGTGATTTCACTGACTGTAATCAATATTAGCAGTATCTGAAAGTGCTTCAGTGGCCTAGACCGTGGGTGTTTGTAGAAGTAGTGTTATGGCTTTGTTGGTGGTAGGGAACACTGAGCAGGCCAGTTCTCAAACCATGTGGGAATGCGAGCCAGGCCCAGTGACTCCACCGACCACAGAGGCAGCTTTGCTGGTGGCAGCAGCTGCCAGGAAGGCTGGCCCCTCGTCCTTGGAGTATTTGTGCTGTGCACAGCAATTCTAGGAGTTGAGGGGATGGCGGTCACCGGTGATAGCTATGGATGGTGGGGCCAGTACTTGGTTCCTAGGGGGGCATGCATGGCCAGCACTAACTTTGGAACTTAAGGGGAGGTTCCCAGAGGTATAATGTGCTAGGGTGGCCAGGTCTTCAGTTCCTGGGAGGCATTGTCAGCTAACAATACCCCGTCAGTTGAGAGGGCAAGGTTGCTGGCAGTGGCAGGGGCCTGGCAAGAGGTCTTCAGCCTTAGTGAGCACATGCCTTCTGTTCTTGGGGGCACCCTGTTTGCTTTGCTGGATGCTTATTCCTTGGCATGTAGGGCACTGCAGGTGCATGGATGTCAATGTCATTGCCGTCCTGGTGTGTCTAGCTGGGACCATGGCATTGCAGCCTTCTATGTGGACCTGTTTGGATGACAGTGCGGACCCAGGGAGGAGATGCAGGGGCTATTGGGCTCCAGAGCAGGATATGCTTCAGCAGTGGTACTTTTCTCAAAATGGCACCTAGCCATAGCAGTTTGGGCACTAGGAAGTGGGGAAGACCCAGCATAACGTCTTTCTTTGCAGCAGTAGAGTCATGTGGACTCCAGGCACCTCCCTTTACAGGGCTCAAGTTCCATGAAGACTGTGGGGCTCTCCTGTAGTTAGGATTGCAGGCGTCTGCACTGGTAATGGGAACTGCAAAGAATTTCCCACTTGCTTTTTCATCACAAGAGGGTTTAGCTTGGAACTCACTTGGTCCCAAGCTGATCCTGACTGGACTCTTTGCTACCCTCTCTGTACTGCTGCCACCTAAGACTCTGTGCTTCAGAGGGTTTTGTCTCTTTTTTGCTGAATTCCAGTGTACTCCCTTAGACTCCCTACTCAAAGTGCCATTACTTATTTTTTGTTTTGGTCCTTCTTTGTGGGCGAGGCAAACCTTGAGCCTCTCTAGTGAGTCATCTTGATGATAGGCAAGTTATCTTTAAAGTCATGACAAGTTATCCCTGTAATTGTAACTCTGATCCTGATTTTAGAAAGGTGCAGAATGTAAGTCATAGATGAGCAGTCAATACTGGCTAATGTTTACTTGAAGGAGGATGTTACCAAATATACCAAAATGATTTATTAATAGTTTAGCACCCAATTTAGAGGCCTAATATAAAATCTAGACATTTATTCTTATTTAAGGCATTCAATCTGATCATAAAATAGTGTCAATATAAGATCATCTCTTAAATACCTCAATATTTCATATTCTGTATGTTCTACAAGTGACTGAGAGCAGTAATACTCTCATACACCAGCATGCATACTTGAGATTAGAAGTTCTATTTAAACCAACAAATTAAAATCTTTTGCAACAAAAGTGTAACATAAGTGATTTGTTAATTCGCAAATTGATCTTCCCTGCTGGGAGCATTAATTATTAATAGTTAATAGGGATATTAATAGGGATATATATATGTGTATATATATGAATGTCCTGATATTGATGACATAATTTATTCTTCTCACACAAGTTCTTTTATTTCCTATCATTAGCATTCTAT
>NW_012153152.1:35736-36994 GCF_000956105.1 Propithecus coquereli | reverse complement strand
CTCTGAAAGGGTTTCTTTTTTCCTATTTATCAGGTTTCAAACAGCCAAGTTAAATAAGAGAAGGATGAAAAGGAAGAAAGTATGAAAAACTAAAGTGGGAGATTCTAACACAAAATTTAGTTTGAATGACTTCCTTTCTGATTTTCATCTCGATTTAATTTCTTAGCTCTAGGGAAATGCAAGTTAGCAAACTAAAGCAAATTTATCACTTCTGAAAACTGCTGCAAGACCCCCAAGACAGAATGATTACCTCCCCAAATTGAATTTAAATAAAAGTAATTAGTTTTATCTTGTGTTTTAATTCATTTACCTCCACATAGAAATCCTCCTGGAGTTTTGAAACTCATCAGTGATTATCCCTGGAGCTGATCCAATAATGTGAGAATAAATACACCATTAACCAATTATACATAATGACTCCAAGACATGCCAATAGTAAGGCAGTTCAGGTGATTTATAAGGCTTGCTTCAAACAGCCTATTCACGATTCACATATTTTATATTAAGAAAACATTAAAAGTTAAGCAAGACTTCAGATTTGTTTACATTCATCTCCTAAGGATATTAATAAACAAAACTAAGCAATTTATTTAATTTTTTTAAGTTTGCCATATATGAAAATCCTTGAGTGTAGGAAATAAAATATTTATTTGAAATTAGCAAAATATAAGTTAGATTTTCAGGTTTTTGGTTTTATTTAAGTAGGTCTGTTGATCTGGTCCCTAATGCTGACACAACATAAAAGCTACTGAATTAAAGGACACATTCTGGATTTTACATCTATCAAAAATCTAAGAAGTTATATTGCAACATGTTCTTTTAAAAAAAATTGAATCATTGTACCTTATGAATCATAATCATATCATTATTTGAAGTAATCACCTACTTGTAATAAATAAGATAGTAAAGATAAATTGAAATTGGAAGTTTTGGTTTAAAAAAATAAGAATCACTAGGTACTAGTGAGAGTTTCCTCTACTTTATGACATTCAACCTATTATATGTTATCAGCTCCTCTTGAGGCAGGATATAAAGGAGGATTGCAGATTAAACTCTAGAATCACAGGGATTTCATTAAAATCCCAATCTACCAAATTCCTTCACTGATGAACTATTGTATTGTGGGCAGGTTTTTAGAACTTTCTGAATCCACGATCCTTCATGTGTATAATGGTAAAACCAACGTGGAAGCTAACTCACAGGGCATTTGAGAGGTTTAAATAAAATAATCCACTCATTGCCCTACAGCATTCAATTG
>NW_012153152.1:34434-35686 GCF_000956105.1 Propithecus coquereli | reverse complement strand
ATATATCCTCTTGCTGAATAAATTCCTTTTTCATACATGACCTTTTTTGTCTTTTTTATAGTTTTTGACTTAAAGCCTATTTTATCTAATATAAGCATGATCACTTCTGCTTGTTTTTGATTTCTGTTTGTGTGGAATATCTTTTTCCACCCCTTCACTTTCAGTATGTGTGTGTCTTTACAGGTAAAGTAAGTTTCTTGTAGGTGGTATATCATTTGGTTTTTTGTTTTAATCCATTCAGGCGGTCTATATCTTTTTAACTGGATAATTTAATTCATCATATCTTAAGTTATTAATGATAAATTAGGACTTACTCCTGTCATTTTCTTAGTTGTTTTCTGATTGTTTTATATGTCCTTTGTTTCTTTTATTGTTTATCTTGGGAGTTTGGTGGTTTCTTACTGGTAAGTTTTGATTCCTTTGTCTCTCTCATTTGTGTATCTACTCTACCACTGAGCTTTATACTTTTCACATTTTCATTCTGATAGTTACCATCTTTGCACTTTCATATGTAGGACTCCCTTAAGCTTTTCTTGTATGGTTGGTCTAGTGCTGATGGATGCCCTCACTTTTTGCTTCTCTGTGAAAGTCTTTATTCCTACTTTCTTTCTGAAGGATAGTTTTTCTAGGTATAGTATTTTTGACAGGCGAGTTTTTCTTTCTTTTAGCACTTTGAATATAATGTCTCATTTTTCTCCTAACCTGTAAAGTTTCTGCTGAGAAATATGGTGTTATTCTAATTGAGATTCTTTTAGATGTGACCTGATATTTTTCTCTTGTGGTTTTTAGAATTATCTCTTTGTTTTTAACTTTTGATAGTTTGACTGTAATGTATGTCAGAGAAGACATTTTTGAGTTAAATCAATTTGCAGACATTGAGCTTCCTGGATCTGTATTGTCTATTCTCTCCAAAGTCTTGGGAAATTTTCAGCTATTATTTTATCAAATAGGTTTTCTATGAAATTTCTCACACTTCCAAAATGTGAATATTTGTTCACTTAATGATGTCTCTTAAGTCCTGTAGGCTTTCTTCATAATTTCCTTCTTTCATCTTTTTCTTTTTGTTGACTAAGTTATTACAAAAGACCTATGTTCAAGTGCAGGAATGTTGCTCTTGTGCTTGATCTAGTATGTTATTGAAGATATCAATTGTATTTTTTATTTTATTCATTAAATTCTTTAGATCCACAATTTTCCTTTGTTTCCCTTTTATGATATCTCTGTTGGATTTCTCAGATCGTAAATAATTTTC
>NW_012153152.1:33994-34384 GCF_000956105.1 Propithecus coquereli | reverse complement strand
CAGTTGGGTACTTTTTTCAGTTCAGGGAGAACATTGAAATAAGCCCAAGAAGCTGAGCCTAGATTCAGTATGGTGATGAAAAATGTAAACACCATCTTCCATATGATAAACTCCAGTTTATCTTCATATTCTCTTTGGTCTTTAATCAAGAGAATATCCCATTTCATATAGCATGCATTAATTTCAGTCCTTCTGGAGCCAAGTGAATATGAGAAATCTGCTGTAATAGGTTCCTTTCACTAGTTTTTTTTTTCTTTAAGTAAACATCAACCCTAAAGCCATGAAAAGTTTTCTCTCAAGAGCCTTAATATACTGTGATAAAGAATTTTCTCTACATTCAGATAAAACTGGAGTTTCTCACAGATAAAATATGACAGATATTACAAAATA
>NW_012153152.1:33636-33944 GCF_000956105.1 Propithecus coquereli | reverse complement strand
AATCAAACATGACACATGCTTCAGCTCCTTTGGGTAGACTGTGACAGACCCAAGATAATATATTTCATTTAAAGAAATTGACAAGAGTTCAAAAAATTGTAAATCATTCCAATAGTTGGTAGTTTTAATCAGGACTAAAAATATTTTTTTTTTCCTGCGGACATCCCTAGAGAGAAGGGACTATTATATAAACAATTTAGACCATATGTTACGTGAATTGTTTTTCCCACTTAATGATTTTCAGAAAGACATGAGAAACCCTCAGGATATGCAGCAGGTGTCCTGAAGATTCCATAACATAGCTACTA
>NW_012153152.1:21824-22311 GCF_000956105.1 Propithecus coquereli | reverse complement strand
TTCTAAATCAGATGATGAGATTTTTTACTTTTCTTTTAGTGGTTTTGGTATTAGGTGCATGTAGCCTAAAAGTAGACATTGAAAAGTCACCTTAGTCAGAGATATTTATGATGGAAACACACATGATTTGTTTAGATAGTCAAAGTCCTCAACAAAATTACAAAGTAGGTGAAAAACGCCCCTCATGTTGTCACACGTTAATTCTACAATCTCCTCTCTCCACTTTTCTAATATTCACCACACACAGCATATATTCTTCAGGACTGTTATTCTTATTGCAAGGTAAATGAAAGAGGCCATATTTTATTTTTATAGAAATCAGAATAATTTGCCTGGCAGTCTAGCACTAATGCTGAGATTTTAGGTCTCAGGATTTCTACCTTTCAGAAACTCTGAAAATCCACCACTCCTGATTAGCAACATAATTTAAAAAGGTGAGAACAAATAAAACCTCCAAAAACAAGCATGAGAAACACCAGTTTCTAAG
>NW_012153152.1:21043-21774 GCF_000956105.1 Propithecus coquereli | reverse complement strand
TCAGTCGCTTGACTATCAGAAGAATTATTAAAGATAAAGTGAGAATTATGGAATATGTGAAAGGCAGTGCTCCAAGGAGAGCATCACCTATTACTGAGCAACATAGTGGATTAACTATTGAAATGGAAAGATTATCATTGATTTGATTCAAAGATCAAAATAAATGTAACATTCCTGTTAGCCCAGCATTGATGCAACATTTGGTGAGTGCTAACCTTTACTGTTATTTTTTGAAATTTCTCCTATCTCCTGTCTAAACTATTTGCATGAGTTTTTTTCTTTTATGTTGTTTGCTTGAATTAAAAGAAAGGGCACAATAGTTTCTGTAACATATTATTATAGTACAGGGGTATTATTATTATTACACTATTACAATTTTGTTATCATTACCACATATGGGCCATTATGGTATTGTTATTATTATTATCATTATAATAACTCTATATTCACTGTTCATCAGTGATCTGAGTCACATACAAATCCAACCTAAAGACATTCTCAGGAACCCATCTCGCCGGGACTACCTATACTGAGCTGCAAATACCAGAAAGCCAGACTACAGTGGCTTAAACAGATAGTAGTTATTTTGTATCCATAAAATCTGGGAGTAGCTTTTACTGGCATTTATTTGGGCATTCAAACATTGAATTAGAGGTAGTCTCTTTCTGTCTTTTCTACTCTGTCACCCTAAGCCTGTTGGTTTTTCCCTACTTGCCGATCTCCTTGTGGTG
>NW_012153152.1:17688-19088 GCF_000956105.1 Propithecus coquereli | reverse complement strand
CTGAAAATCCACCACTCCTGATTAGCAACATAATTTAAAAAGGTGAGAACAAATAAAACCTCCAAAAACAAGCATGAGAAACACCAGTTTCTAAGGTATTGATAGAGAAAGAGAATCTCATGACTAATATGTAGAACCAGATTAGTAAGAAGTGAAAAAGGAAAGGGAGGAATGTGAAGCTAAGAGGGAAGAGGGCTCCAAGAGGAAGCAGTTAATGGGAACAAATGAAGCAGAAAGTGCATTCATTTAAAAGGCTATTGTAATGACTTTAACAACAAGATTTAATTTCCCTTGAGCTGGAGGAAGAGGACATATGAATAGAAAATGAAGACATTTCAAGTATCTTGGCTATAAACGAAATGGACTACATGGAGGAAGCTGACTGGGGGTGAGGTGTGGAACACAGCATCCCTTTTACTTTTTTCCAAGATGTGATTTGAGCACTTTTTACGAGCTAAAAGAACCAGTAGAGAATGAAGTTGAATATATGAGAAAAAAGAGGACTGATGTTAGCAAGATGGCAGAATAGGAAGTCTCAGGCTCCATTCCCCAACCCCACCCAGAAAGTTCAACTAGCAATTATTCATAGAATAGAATATCCTTTTGAAAACCTCAACACTTGGAAATAAGCCTGATATATCCACACAGTTGGTGGAACTAAATGAAATCCGAATTAGAAGGGTAAAAGAACAGCTTACCCCTAAACACACTGCCCCTCCTGCTCACATAAGTTGGCACAAGGACAGATGAAGAGAATTTCCCTGTGCCCGCAGTTTCTACAAGGGAAAAAGAGAACCAGAGGTAGTCATCCAGTGTCCCTAGCATTTCAAGACACTTCCCAGGAAGCCTACTCCAGTCTCATCTCATGAGGAACATTAGGGGAAATGGTACAACTAGACCGGCTAGCTCAGGTAGAAACAAAGAGAGGAAGTAGAAGTCATACTGACCAGCATGTGGATCTTGATGGGACCTCGATTTTCTGCTAGCTGTGATGCCTGATCACAGATAACGGCCAACCTGATAGCCCACCAACAAAGCTGAGCTGGTGACCTTTAGAAGCACAATGGGAAGTTCAATGTATCTTGAGTCCCTACATTACTAGTTTCCCCACCCAGCCTCAGAGTTCACTCCAAAAGCCAGCACTGTCAGGGAGATGCCTACCGTCTTTTATTTCAGAGAATCAAAGGAGCTAAACTGGTTTATCTTAGAATTCAAGCAGTGGTTCCAACCAGCCACAAAGCCCATCTTAGGATCCTGCTCAGGAAGAGGGATGTCCACCTTTTCAGACTTCAGAGAAGAATAGAAGCAAAACTGGCTGGACTTGAGAAATCAAACAGCAGCTCCACTGAGCCAAAAAGCACTTCCAACAACTCTACCCAGACAGGTAGATTTTCACCTCT
>NW_012153152.1:14400-15878 GCF_000956105.1 Propithecus coquereli | reverse complement strand
TTCAGAATACGCTCTGATTGTAAAGATGGTGGTGTGTAAGGAAATTTTGTCAGTAGTACAAGGATTAAAAACCAAAACTATTAATAACAAGTATAACTAAAAGAAATTGTTAAGGGACATACATTACAAAATGATGTAATTCTGATATCCTTGTGTTTACAAAACACTATAAACATTGCAAACCAGAGTCAATTCTAAAAAAAAAAACTATACTAAAAGGAAGGATCATATATACACATATAAAACAATATGCATAAAATAAGTTAGAAAATGTGGGGTGAAAATAGCCCTGGATGATTTAATATCAAGTACTAATTGTGCATTTCAGATAACATGCAAAACAATCTAAACATAAGAGTTTATATGGCATTAATATGAGTGTTAGCATATCATGAGGCAATATCACATAAAGATTGAGAATGAGATTTCTGGAACACTACTACCTGGGTATTGCTTATTCTCCATACTACTTATAGGACCTTGGGCAAGTTACTTAATGTCTCTGTGAATTTATAAATTTTAGAATATAATGAAATGCTTTCACAATGTTGAAAGGATTAATTTGTTGATTCATGCAAAGTACTCAGAACAGCACCTAGTATCTAGCAAAAACTGCATGAATGTTAGTGATTATTAATATAAAGTGGTCTAGTTGAATTGAATTTTGAAGGATGGGCAGGGAGATCTATACATTGGAATGACTTTGGCTGCAAGTAACAGACAAGGAAACAGAAAGTCTTTTAAACAAAAAGAGACCATTTTGGTAATGCCAAGTCCAGAGTTGGGGAAGACATCACAGTTGACCTAATGAAGGAAATTCATCACCCTTTTTTCTGCAGTTGTTCTTTCTTTCTTTGTTTCTTTGTTTCTTTCTTTCTCTTCTAGTGATTTCTGTGTTGATTTCTTGCTCAGGCAAAATGGTTACAATAATTTTGGAACTATGTTTTTGCATAAATGTAACTGGATGAAAAGAGCCCATCCCATCATATGGCTCTTTCACATAAAAGAAGGAACCAAAATCCCTAGGAAATTCTCCCTCATATTTCTTGGACCAGGATTAGATCCATAAAATTTGAGGTAACCTGGAGAACAACCCCTAAAGTTGTTACCCATATCCTAAGATGTGACTACTTCGCAATGATACAGAAGTCAAATAGATATTGGTGAGATTTTCATGCAATCCCTAAGTGGGGAAGGCACTTCAGGCCTACGTAAAATATGTAGTTAGGTTTGCTAATGGCTATTGTCTAAGGTCAAATTTGTGGGTCTAATTTATGCTCTGGGTTTTAGGGAATAATAGAGAAATTACCAGTTGGGTACTTTTTTCAGTTCAGGGAGAACATTGAAATAAGCCCAAGAAGCTGAGCCTAGATTCAGTATGGTGATGAAAAATGTAAACACCATCTTCCATATGATAAACTCCAGTTTATCTTCATATTCTCTTTGGTCTTTAATCAAGAGAATATCCCATTTCATAT
>NW_012153152.1:11364-12945 GCF_000956105.1 Propithecus coquereli | reverse complement strand
ATATACTATATTAAATTCTTGTTTTTATGATTTATGATCAAAAGTTGACCATGGACTATCTCCTTAATGGTGTCATAGACAGAGATACATAGGGGATGCCTCAATCACCATGACTAATCACCCCAAATTGTGTTAGATAAAGCTCAACCAAAAGTTAAGTTGGGGATTTCCATAATGTTTCTGCCACTGCAAGTATGGAGTATTATAATATTATCTCAAAAGATACAAGATTCATCTAAGCGTGTGACTTACATAAAATAATTTGATACATGTTCATTGCTATATGATCAATTATATAACAGTGATTGCCATAGAAACAGGAAGTAAAACCCAATAAATTGATGAGATGGCTAGAATGCAACCCATAGACTATTTACGTTGACATAATTTTTATGGCAAAGTTAAGAAGAAGCCTTTGAGATAATTAAGAATAGTAATGAGCATTTTTAATTGAACTATTAAGATAATTATAGATTCACATGTGAGAAATCCCATTTACACTTGACAAAACTATGATATTGACATTGACGCAATCCACTGATCCTGTTCAGATTTCTCCAGTTTTACTTGTACTCATTTGTGTGTATGTGTGTATATATTTAGTTTGACACAATTTTATCATATTTGTAGGTTCATGAATTTATCAAGTCAAGATATGAACGTTTCCAACACAAAGATCCCTCATGTTGCCTTTTGATAACCACAGCCACCTCCTTTTGATGCACACTCCTCCACTGTCCCTAACATATGGCAGTCAATAATCTATCCTCCTTTTCTAAATTGTCATTTCAAGAATTTCATGTGAAAGAATTCATACAGTATATATCACTTGAACAATGACTTTTTTCACTCAGTGTATTTCTCTGTAATTGAATCTAAATTGTTACCTGTATCAATAGTTTCTCCCTTTATATTGCTGAGTGTTATTGTGTGAAATCATTGTACCAAATTTTATTTAATAATTCACCTGTTTAAATACATCAGGGTTATTTGCAGGTTTTGGTTATTACAAATCAAGCTGCTATGAACATCTATATTCAGGTCTGGGGGTAAATGGAGTTTTCTTTTCTTTAGGATAATCACAGCAAAGTACAACTGCTGAGTTTCATGGTAACTGCATGTTTAGTTTTATAAGAAATAGCCAAACTTACAGAGTATCTCTACCATTTTACATTTTCATCATGAAAATATGAGGGAACCAGTTTCTCATCATCCTTGCTGGCATTTGGTGTTGTCAACTTTTTTCTTAACTTTAGTTTTTTATAAGATGTGAAATGATATGTCAGTGTGGTTTTTTATTTACATATACCTAATGGCTAATGATGTTGAACATATTTACATGAGAGTGGTTTTCAAATATTTATCCTCTTGGTGAAATGTCTATTCAATTTTTTGTCAATTTTCTAAATATATTTTCTTTTACTGTTGAGTTCTAAGATTTCTTCATATATTCTAGATACTAGTCCTTTGACTAACATTTTCTCTCAATCTGTAGCTTATCTTGTCATCCTCTTTACATGATCTCTCATAAAGCAAATTTTTAAGAGATTTGTTCAGATCAATTTATCAACTTTTTTTTCA
>NW_012153152.1:9196-11314 GCF_000956105.1 Propithecus coquereli | reverse complement strand
TCAAACATTGAATTAGAGGTAGTCTCTTTCTGTCTTTTCTACTCTGTCACCCTAAGCCTGTTGGTTTTTCCCTACTTGCCGATCTCCTTGTGGTGCTATGGGCATGTGGCCTTTACGGATAAACCACCTAGTCTGAAGGCAACAACAATGGGCAAGTGTAGAAAAATCCATCTTGTCCTTTGTTGTTCGGAAAGCATTTTTTTTTTTTCAAACTGACCCCTCATCATCAGCAAGTTCTACTTATTTCTCATACACTAAGACTGGGTAAATAACTGCTGTAACAGGAAAAGTCCCTGGGAAAGTCATGATTTGGCTTTCCAGGCTCTTTTTGTGGATGTTGTAAAAGAGAAGAAGGTTGGAAATGTCTTTTGTGTAATAAATTAAGAGGACCTGACATAAAAGTGGAAGAAAACCAAGGTTTGCTCTGATTAATCCAATAGTTGGCAATCCGAGCAGAAATGCAAAAATTGGCATGCTATAAGAAATTTTTTCTGGTGGAAATATGTTTGTGCATAAGGATTGATGCTATGCTAAATTAGAAAATGCACACAGTCTCATTGTAGATGCTCTCATCTCTTCTTTGTGTCTTATATAACTGACTATTAAATGGTCTATCTTTCCAAGACAACTTTAGCTAATGCACTTACATACATACTTTTTATGCTCCTCAATTTCTGGACGAGATATGGACACACTGCAAAATGCAAGGGTATATTAGCAACACATCCCCTCTTTCCTATCTATTCATGCACACTGGGACTTGACTCCTTGGATTCTATGGCTCTAAGAAGTCATTGAGAAAATTATCATTGATGTTTACAGTTTCAGAGAACTAGTAGGTTAGTTAAACCTTAAAGTTCATCCGCTTGCCATATCTGGAGAGCACCAGAATGAAAACGTCCTGATTCAAGGTTGCAATCAATTCAGAAGAAATGTTTGCATTTAGACTGTGCCATCAAGAGAATATAGCTCCCTTTTCACTGTAGTTCTTTTTTTACTTTGCATGATATTTTACAATGATTATATTAGCTGATTCCCTGATGACTTCAAAAATAAATAGAGATATAAGAAAGATTTGGAGGGAATTTTTTCAAAAGTTTATGAAACCATTATAAAGATTTATGTCATTATTAATGCCTTGAATTCTTTCTCAATGTGTCTGATGGTCATTATTACATATATCTTTTCAAGAAAATGTATTAATTAACTCACCGCCATTATTGTGGATATGATCTCTATTCAGTGAGGAGGACAGAATGTTTAAGAAAATAGATTTATCTTGGCTGTCAAAACAAGAGATCATGGAATTGATGATGCTAACCCTTTTATTAACATGAATACTTTCACATGGAATGAGTTTGCTCCAGAGGTCAGTGTATTATGCTGAAATGTCTTCATTCCTCAGACTTATGTTTTGCCTCTTCCTTGTATCTGTCCAGGGAATAAAAGAATGAGAATAAATACTATCTGGAATTCTTCCTTTGTTATGTAGCCCATCAAACTTGATTAAATATAGTGCAAGTTAGACAACCTAGGCCATGGGAAAGGCACAATTTAAAGGTAATATGGGCTCCCCTTGTACAATACACACAATACAGTGACATTTATTGAGAAGACACCCTTTGTTAATTTATTAACAACCAGTACATTTTCTTTTCTCCCCGTTGTTTTAGCCCCTATGGGCTTTTAGTTAAGAACACTAAGAATGTTTTAAATTACAGCATATAAAATTCCATATATATTTTCATTTTTTTCCTTCTTTCTCTGTTTCCCACTTTCTTCCTTCCTTCCTCCCTCCCTTCCTTCCTTCCTTCCTTCCTTCCTTCCTCCTTCTGTTTTTCCTCACTCCCTTTCCTTCTCTCCCTCCTTCCTTTCTCCCACCTTTCTTTCCTGTTCTCTCTCTCTCTCTCTCTCTCTCTCTCTCTCTCTCTCTGTCTCTGTCTGTTTCTATTTGTTTGTCTGTCTTTCTCTATTAGTTATTTCTTCCTTTATAGGTAAAAATTATTTAAAAAACCCAACTCTAAGAACATTTGACAACACAAGGTGGCAACATGGTCTCCACTCCAATGTTGTAAAGGACTTTTACTTTTGCCAAGCATTATAGTTTTTAAAATATAA
>NW_012153152.1:8390-9146 GCF_000956105.1 Propithecus coquereli | reverse complement strand
CAGTGAGACTAACACCTCTGTGTATTTTGGAGAAGCATAAGAGGCTAGACCTGCTTGACCCAGAATGTCAAATAGCCACTTAGCCAAAATCCCACCTCATTGCTTCAACCTGAGATGGATGCAATCCTCAAATGTACATTTCTGGAAGCATAGCCTATGTCCTGCCTTTCTTGAGTGGCAACTCCACCTAACCTTGAAGCCCAACCTATAGCTCTGCCTGACTGCTGATACCAAATAGTGGAATTTTCTAGTGATAGAATAGATCTTGTTACTTGTCTGACCAGAAACCATCACAGTATCCAGCCAGCAGCTCCATTTGATAGCAGAGTCCAGCCATCAGTCCCACCTGACAACAGAGCGTAGTTGTGTCCCTTCCACTAGAGAACTCACAGCAAATTCTGACTAGCCAGGGCTATCTTCAGCAGGCCCTTTCAGAATTACAGACTACAGTAAATAGTGAAGGTCTATTCTTGCAAAGAATAGTTATAGATATCAGAAAAGAGGCCTGTCTCCTCAAATGCACAGAAAAAAAAATGCAACACAAGAACACGAGAATTAAAAGAATCAGGCAATCATTACACCTCTTACAGAAAGTTCCAATAATGGATAGATACCCCCTCAAATGGAGATCAATAAAATGTCAGACAAAGAATTCTGAATGATGCTTGTGAAGATCTTCAATGAACTAATGAAATTTGGAAAACATTACACAACAAGTGAGAAGTTTGACAAAGAAATAGAAATAATAAAAAAGAA
>NW_012153152.1:4215-4590 GCF_000956105.1 Propithecus coquereli | reverse complement strand
CAAAGATTTTTCAGAATTATTTTCTGTCTTTGAAGTACCCCTGCCCCCATAATTTGGCATTTTCTGAGCTATTACTTGCTCTAGAATAATATGCTTTCCTCCCAACTCTGAGGCAGATGGTTCTTTGGTGCTCCATGGCACCATGTGCTGGCCTCCACAAACCCATCCTTATCTTTGCCTCCATGAATCTTATATTTCTCTTTATTACAGGAGTCAGGAGAGAAGAATCAACACCTATATTTTTTCATCATTATATCTCCACCCCATAGCACAGGACATAATGAAGTTCTTAATATTTATTGCATGAATGCATGAATTAATGAAACAGTGTTTGGATATTGGCTGTCACTTCTTCATTTCCGAATATAACCTCTT
>NW_012153152.1:3677-4165 GCF_000956105.1 Propithecus coquereli | reverse complement strand
TGCACACACACGCACGCACACACACATATTGCTGCAGTTCTTAAAGAACATACCAATAATAATGAGAAGGCAAGGGAAAGCAAGAAACTAAGATTTAAGGATCAAGAATAGATATGATATACCACGTCCATGATATTAAGAGTTAGTAAAAATGTGTCACTTTGAAGAGGGGGTTGTTCAGCACCTCACTTCCTCCTAATTGCAAGGTAATTTCCTTTGGGGAAGTTATCTTTGCTTGGTTAGTATCCTTTCAGGGTGGGAGGTGCTAGAAGCAACTGGATCTTCCTCCTCTGCACCCTCATAGGAGTCACAATATCTGGGATTTAGTATCTCGAATGCAATGTGGTTCTATTCCTCAGAGCTTATTCTTTGTTTGCAGCAACCAGGAAGCCAGTGTCTAGACAGGTTGTTCTGTTGCTCTGTACTTCTTGGGGTCTCACTTTGTTTTTTCCATCACCACGCCGCTTCTCCAGCCTCCTAGTGAACTT
>NW_012153152.1:3206-3627 GCF_000956105.1 Propithecus coquereli | reverse complement strand
CCAGAGTTGGGGAAGACATCACAGTTGACCTAATGAAGGAAATTCATCACCCTTTTTTCTGCAGTTGTTCTTTCTTTCTTTGTTTCTTTGTTTCTCTTCTAGTGATTTCTGTGTTGATTTCTTGCTCAGGCAAAATGGTTACAACAATTTTGGAACTATGTTTTTGCATAAATGTAACCGGATGAAAAGAGCCCATCCCATGATATGGCTCTTTCACATAAAAGAAGGAACCAAAATCCCTAGGAAATTCCCCCTCATATTTCTTGGACCAGGATTAGATCCGTAAAATTTGGGGTAACCTGGAGAACAACCCCTAAAGTTGTTATCCATATCCTAAGATGTGACTACTTCGCAATGATACAGAAGTCAAATAGATATTGGTGAGATTTTCATGCAATCCCTAAGTGGGGAAGGCACTTCA
>NW_012153152.1:2293-3156 GCF_000956105.1 Propithecus coquereli | reverse complement strand
TTTTTTCCATCACCACGCCGCTTCTCCAGCCTCCTAGTGAACTTAGAAACACTGATAACCTTGCAGTAATTTCCCCTGTGCTTACATCAGCCACAGTGACTCTAGAAATCTCTGATGTAACCCAGCTGGGTATATACAGCAGACTTTTCTTCTACTTGGTTAGATCTGGAGCCATTCAGATAGAGAGCTTGACTCTCATTCTTAGTCACAAACTTGCTGTTAACTTGGGGAGGGGGGATACTGAAGCACAGTATGAGGGTTCCTTAACTTTCCTTATGAGCTCAAATTTTAAAAGGCATGTAAAATTTCAAGAAGAGACATATAGTTGAAGGTCGATGACAAATTACAAAGCAGTGGACAGAGCACATAGTTAGGAAACCAAGGTCCGTACTCAAGTCAAAGAAATGTCACTTAGACCAAAACAGAAAATCAGTAAGTCTTATTATTGCTTGAATGCACTGCATAACCCATGCAGTGAGGAGTTGGGACTTATCTTTTATGTAAGGCCCTATAGCTTTATTATTCATTATTGAATTTTAAGTTGAAGGAATCAGATTAATATGTTTGTGCCGATTGAAGATAAATGAATGTAAGTTTATGAAATGTATTAAATATGTTTACAAGAAATACAGTTGACCCTTGAACAATGCAGCAGTTAGGGGTACTGACTCCCTGCACAGCCAAAAATCCATGCATAACTTTTGCCTCCCCAAAAACTTAACTATTAATAGCCTACTGTTGACCAGAAGCCTTACTGATAACAGAAACAGTCAATTAACACATACTTTGTATGTTGTATGTGCTATATACTGTATTTTTATTATACGATAAAATAAGCTAGAGAAAAGAAAATGCTATTAAGA
>NW_012153152.1:1074-2243 GCF_000956105.1 Propithecus coquereli | reverse complement strand
TTTAAGATAAGGAGTCATCTCTTGGAAAACTTGAGGTGGTATAGCCCCTTCTCACAGCTCATTCTTTCATTGGACATAATTTACCTGACTGACTGTCCTTATAGTCTTCATGATTTTTAAGGGAAAATAAACTAAACTCAGTCTCAACCTCTCGGTGGGACTGACATTCACCATACTGAACACAGTATTATTGACGATAGTATAAGATGCCAAGAACTTTTTGTCCATTCATAAATCTTCACTGTTAAAAAAAAATTTCTTTGTACATATCACTCTTTGTTTAGCAAGAAATCTATCTTAATGTCCTATCTATCTCACAATATTGATGAAAGATTTTCATAGCAAATATTTTGTCATAAGATGAATTCAACATGCTTAGTATCATGAAATGTTTTGGCATTCCTACAGTGCTTTTTCAGTTTATTTGTTGAGTCATGTATAATCTGTTTTGTCTGCTGAGCATCCAGGTGGTAACTTGTGCCAATTAACAAAATACAAAATCAATCACCAATCTTGCATTCTCTTCACTGATCCATGTGCAAGACAGAAGAACGAGTAGTCATGATGTCAAGGAAAATGTGAACCATTTATTGTTTGAGACACAGTATCTTCCACAGATTGAATACTTTTAAAATCAACTGAGAAGAAATTTTAAGTGAAAACATAACAGCTTTCTTCTGCCTTTTGTCATACTTCAGTCTCGTGGTTCTTTTGACCTTTGAGTTTCATGCAATAGTAGACCACGCAGTCATTTGGAAGATAAAATGTTGACTAACATTCAAATTAGCCAGAAAATAGAAGAAATCAGTCATTTTGGTGGGTTAAGAAAAAATATGAACTATAAGTTTCATTGTGTCTAAATAAATATTGACTCATGGAATGTCCAAATAACTTTTTAACCACTTGTATGAGCACTGTGGCAAGGTAGTTTTCTTATATCTTAAACTTATTTGTTCTTTAAAAGTTGTAATCAATTTTTGATCCATCTACATGATATTATTATGTTTAGCAAGCTTTGTTGAATAACAAGAAAACTATTATTCACAGTTAAAGCACTGTTTTTGAAAAAAATAAGAAAATATGAAGTATGTAAAAGGAAGACAAATGCTTCTGGATATTTTTACTCTAATGTTTAAACTACTTTCAGTTTTTTCTTTTACAATTTCTAT
>NW_012153152.1:0-419 GCF_000956105.1 Propithecus coquereli | reverse complement strand
ACATGCATACTTTATGTATACCATGTTCACTTTGAGGTGGAGAGTTAACATTTAATTACATTAAAATTAGGCTCTATACATCAAAAGATGAAGCAGATACACAAAGGCACTCACTGTGCAGCCTCTGTAAACCAGCCAGAACAAGTCCATGGTTGGTGCTCTCTTATTAAGAGAAAGTTACTGAAATCAGTCTCTTATCCAGTAAAAGCTGTAGTTATGGATTGTGGAACAGGGGGATGGGGGTCAATTAGTCAATGTCTGGCAGTTGGTAAGCTGCAATTGATTAATATTGCTTATCATGAGGCCAGTGCTTGTTTAGCTGCGAGAAAAAAGAAAAATCTTGTGCGTGACTTAAGCCTTGCCTGGCATGGCCTTGGGTCTTGTTTATAATTTGATATCTTATTTCCACAAAGAGTTTG
>NW_012153151.1:15988-16399 GCF_000956105.1 Propithecus coquereli | reverse complement strand
TATATGTATACCATGGAGTACTATTCAGCTTTAAGAAACAATGGTGATATAGCACCTCTTATATACTCCTGGATAGAACTGGAACACATTCTACTAAGTGAGGTTTCCAAAGAATGGAGAGACAAGCGCTAAATGTACTCACCTACAAACTGGTATTAATTGATCAAAATATAAATGCACATATAAGAATAACATCTATTGGATGTTGGGCAGGGGAGAGGGAGAGGAGAGAGTGGGGGAGGGGACGGGTATTTTAATACAGAAAGAGTGCAATGCGCACCACCCGAAGTATGAACATATTTGAAACTCGGACTTCGGAGGGGGGGGCAAGGGCAACATACGTAACCTGAACATCTGTACCCTCATAATATGCTGAAATAAAAAAAAAAAAACTCCTGCTTTCTTAGCTGT
>NW_012153151.1:1901-3218 GCF_000956105.1 Propithecus coquereli | reverse complement strand
TGTGTTTTAGCATAAATTGTACCCACTGCTTTCTTCACAAAAGTTCGGCTATTGTGTAAATTGGGCAAAGCCTAGCTGTTTTCTCTGAGAGAATACAGACATTTATACCTGTACCCGCTTTGGGAAAATAGGTTTCATATTTATCATGAAACGACTACTGCGCTCTTAGGTGTTTTAGCTAAACCGTTCTGACAGCTTTCATTCCCAAACTTAGGCTATCCTGTCAATTGGGCAAAGTCTAGCTGCTTTCTCTGAGAGAATACATGCATTTATACCTGTGCCCACTTTGGGTGAAATTGGTTTCATATTTAGAATGAAACGACTCCTGCTTTCTTACGTGTGTTTTGGTAGAAACTGTACTCACTGCTTTTCTTCCCAAAGTAAGGCTATCCTGTAAATTGGGCAAAGTCTAGCTGCTTTCTCCTAAAGAATACAGGCATTTGTATCTGCTCCTGCATTTGGCTTAAAGGTTTCATATTATACTAAAAAGACACCTGCTTTCTTAACTGTGTTGTTCTGCTAACTGTCCCCACTGCTTTCTTCACCAAAGTTGGGCTATTTTGTTAATTGGGCAAAGTCTAGCTGCTTTCTCTGAGAGAATACATGCATTTATAACTGTAACCGCTTTGGGCGAAATAGGTTTCATATTTAGAATGAAACGACTCCTGCTTTCTAACCAGTGATTTAGTACAAACTGTACTCACTCCTTTTATTCCCAAAGTTATGCATCCTGTAAACTGGGCGAAGTCTAGCTGCATTCTCCCAGAGAATACGTGCATTTGTACCTACTCCTGCATTTGGCTTAAAGGTTTCATGCTTAAAATAAAATTATTTCTGCTTTCTTATCTGTACTTTTGTACAAACTGTACCGACTGCTTTCTTCCCCAAATTTGTGCTATTGTGTAAATTGGGCAAAGTCTAAGTGCTTTCTCCGAGAGAATACATACATTTATACCTGTACCCGCTTTGGAAAAATAGGTTTCATATTTATTATGAAACGACTCCTCCTTTCCTACATGTGATGTAGTACAAACTGTACTCAGTGCTTTCGTTCCCAAAGTTATGCTATCCTGTAAATTCGGCAAAGTCTAGCTGCTTTCTCCTAGAGCATACATGGATTTCTATCTGTTCCTGCATTTGGCTTAAATGTTTCATAATTATAATAAAAAGACTCCTGCCTTCTTAGCTTTGTTTTAGTTAAAACTGTACCCACTGCTTTCTTCCCCAAAGTTGGGCTATTGTTTAAATTGGGCAAAGTCTAAGTGCTTTCTCCGAGAGAATACATGCATTTATACCTGTACCCGCTTTTAGCGAAAT
>NW_012153151.1:0-194 GCF_000956105.1 Propithecus coquereli | reverse complement strand
TATTTATTATGAAACGACTCCTGCTTTCCTACGTATGATGTAGTACAAACTGTACTCACTGCTTTCTTTCCCAAAGTTATGCTATCCTGTAAATTCGGCAAAGTCTAGCTGCTTTCTCCTAGAGCATACATGGATTTGTATCTGTTCCTGCATTTGGCTTAAAGGTTTCATACTTATAATAAAAAGACTCCTGC
>NW_012153150.1:13368-13708 GCF_000956105.1 Propithecus coquereli | reverse complement strand
CAGGAAGTCCTAATAATCAGAAATATAAATCATTGAAGGATATCAGGGCTTTGAGTCACTAAAACTCTATGACACAACACACCCTTTAGCCAAGATAATGAAATCCACTGCACGCTATAGACTTTTTATGAAAATGCACTTAAAATCACTCTTTCCTGACATTTACTATGATAATCAGATATAAAACTGAAATGTATTTCTAGTAGCTAAGACTGCTTTACCCTGACTTATAGAAATAGCTTTTCCAAAATGTCCAGTTTGTGAATATTTGCCAACAATTATTTACGACTTAAACAAAGGGAAAAAAAACTGTAGTAAATAAATGAAATAAGCATTTGTG
>NW_012153150.1:2059-2413 GCF_000956105.1 Propithecus coquereli | reverse complement strand
ATTTTAAGAGGTAATTGAAAAGGAAAAAAAAATATGTTAGTGCATTGAATATTAATGTGTTACTAACCTACTTTGTGTTCAAAGATTGATACAGTATTTTCTCTGTAAACTCATAATAATACTGATTATCATCTACTCTGTGGTGTCTATTAATTAATGACTGTAAAGTTTATATGAATACTAAGTATTTGAATTTAATAGAAGATCTTACCATTTAAAAATTCCTCATGAACACTTCTCAAAGTTATAAAGCTCCTAAAAGAAATAAGAATTAAAACTATTTTGGTACAAAACTACACTACTGAGATTTTTTATTAAACTCACTATTAACTATTGTAAAGAATTTTAATTACT
>NW_012153150.1:0-516 GCF_000956105.1 Propithecus coquereli | reverse complement strand
TCAATGTGTCACAGAGACAGACAAATGCATTTAGATATTTTTTGTTGTTTGTTTGTCTGGATTGTAAGTAGGTTGGTTTGGCTTGATTTGGTTACATTTATGGAACATATGTATTTCCTCTGTAAGCCTTATCTTATTTGCAGTTCCAAGCTTTCCTCAGGGTTTCATTCAACTGTTGATCTTTGCCATAACAGGCCTGCAAATGTTCCTGATTTTATTATTCTTTTTGGGTTCACTGTTTATTCTATTTATAACACTTCTCAGAACTAAACTTTAGAGTTATAGATGACTTTTGGTTTCCTAAGAGCTAGTTTCTTTTCTATTCTTTTTTCTCCCTCCTGGTTGATTTGGGGTGTTTTTTGAGATAAGATCTATGACAATGTCTTTAATTCAATATTATTATTGGCCTTAATGAATTATCATGTAGTCCCTATTTATCCTAAAATTTTATCTGATTATACAAAAAGCTCTTTTTGTTTGCATTGAATTCATTTTAAGAGGTAATTGAAAAGGAAA
>NW_012153149.1:3768-5046 GCF_000956105.1 Propithecus coquereli | reverse complement strand
TATTGAATATATAATAATTTTTTACAATCATTCCACTGTAATCAACAATCAGAACTTCTGATCAACAACAACTTCTGATTACACTGACCTTATGAACTTTCACATTAAAAAAAAGAACTGCTTGCACCATTTCCTTTTTTTTTTTTTTTTCCAATTCAAAATAGCTACTCCACATGTGAATGGTAGCTTCAAAGCAGTTCTTGCCCAAATTCCTTTTTAGGAAAATCAAGGGCAAGAATGATGGTTCAAGAGCAAAGATAAGGGGGGCTAGGCTGGAGATAGATGAGATATTATATCTGCCATTATTTGGACCACAGTACGATGGCATGAGGTGACCTCTCTTTAATTACCAAGATTGGTGATAAGCCCTGAAGCTATTAATATTTTCCCCCATGCTGACTTGCTAGTGTGTGTTCACTTGCCTGTGAGTAAGGCAGAAGAGGCTGTTGCCTGAGCCTGGGTAATTCAGGGTGTCAAATGTCCCACTTACCCATCCTTCCTGCCTGTCACAGAGTCTGAAAAGTATACCATTACAGAGTTTTCCTCTGCTGCCAGGAGTTTCTAGGGTTTCTTTATTTAAATGTACATATCTCCATGTGATGGGTTCTTAAACCATTGTCTACTACTTAGTACATTCAAGAGTTAGTGTTTCAGGTTGGTAACTAGGATTTGGACAAGAAGTATCAAACATTTGAGTCACTAATTAACTGCTTTCTTCTAAGACAAGTGGTAGCTTAGTGTAGGAGTTCTGGGAGTTTGGTCGGGGTTCGGTGCGAGGATCCACGTTTAGATGGTTGGGGTAAAAGGATTACATTGTGGCAGTTAATGGAATGCCCTCATATTGCTTTGAAATTTCAGCCTTTTTAATTTCTTACTTTTTTTTTATCATGTCTGCTTAATTGACAGCATCAGCCCTTAAAATCCCTCTGTACAATATTAAGCTGAGCATACAAACATGTGAAGCGCTAATCTCTGCCATTGAGGAGTTTACAGTCTGCTGAACCTTATATCATGGGCTAATATCTCCACCCACCTGATAATTTGCATTGTTAAGCCTGCAAACTCTTGGAGCCCAGTATCATTCTAAGTACAACATTCATTGCTTTATGTTAAAAAATAATAGTATCCATATACCAGGGACCATTCTAGGCTATAGTGACACAACAATAATGTCAAATAACTCATAACTGACTACAAAGCCACATACATAAACTAACAGTTTAGTTCGATGTAATAAAATAGTATCTTCAGTAGAAGTACTGCAGTACAGATTAATAG
>NW_012153149.1:3056-3473 GCF_000956105.1 Propithecus coquereli | reverse complement strand
CAGCTATTCAAGTTGTTCAGATGTGCTCTATTGTACATATTTAGATAGAAAAATAAGATGCAGCTGCTTCAAAAGAAGATTAAATGGCTAAAGATCAGAGAACAATGACAACTGGAAAAGTCAGTTGGAGAATAACAATAGATACAGAGCCAAAAAAAGAAGTCTGGGTTTTCAATTTAATTTATGAAAGAGTTCTGCCTTTAAGAATAAATAATTGCATTTGTTGCTATTTAAAAGATTAATTTTTAAAAAGAAATTAAACTAAAAACAGCAAAATTATTTTGTGCTTTTCTTTTACATTTCTATTTCCTCAGTGTAACACTAATTTTTAAAGGTACAGCATGTTAGTGGTACACAATGATACAATATTCTTTAGGTTATACTTTAAATGGTAATTGGTGCCACTTGATTGAAAAT
>NW_012153149.1:0-456 GCF_000956105.1 Propithecus coquereli | reverse complement strand
ATTTTCCAAACCTGATAGATATTATATACTAGGGAAGAAAATTCTTAGGCTAATGATAAATTTCAGCATTTTACAATGTCTCTGCTAAATGATTACGTCTAACCTTAATCCTACAAGCAGTTCAATTTTCAAAGCTGATGAATTTACAGAATGCATTTTCCCGGAATCTCAATTCCCACCATCAAGGCCCTCATGGATGGCCCCTGTGCAGTTGCACCAGGTCTCATAATCAGAAGAGCCCCACACTTGGTTTAATCTCTTTTCCAGCTGTTCTGAAAGTCTCAATCATTTTTGAAAACAAGGCTCCTCATTTTCATTTTGCGCTTGGCTCTGCACATTTATCCCGCGTCCCGCCTATAACGCATGAACTGTTAGATTAGAATTTAAGGTCCTGATTCCTTTACCTTTTTATGTATCCCAAGTAAGGGACAAATTCTTAGCATTTCCCCTTCCAAA
>NW_012153148.1:5489-5910 GCF_000956105.1 Propithecus coquereli | reverse complement strand
CATTGTGGTATGGAATAACAAAAATATCAATTTAAGAAAAGATATAGAAACTTGATTCTATTCTATAAACTTTCAGTATAAGCTGCCAAAACACGATATTTGGGTCATTGGTATATAGACCAACACAGCAATTTATGATGTCACATATAAGTGACCAGACCAAGTTAATATTTATTATTTCGTGCATAGTATAAAAATCAGGGGATTGTTTTTCTAACTCCCTTGCTGAAAACGTCTGTAAAATTAATCTGTAAAATTATTTAAAACATGATCGGAGAGAAGGGAAAGTGTATAAAGTGAAAGTCTTAACACTAGGGGTAGAATTTTGCTGAAGTGTTTATTATACATTCTTTTGGGCTTTAAATCAATCTGTATACAACTTATATTAGTTTTGTGCCAGAAATTGTGCTAGTGCATGCAT
>NW_012153148.1:2197-2584 GCF_000956105.1 Propithecus coquereli | reverse complement strand
AACAGAGAAGCGAAAAATAAAAAATTGTACAGTTTCACAAGAAAATAAACAAAATCTTATAAGACAAATATAATCAAATTTGTAAGATAAATGAAGAAGAAATTCAACTAATCTCTATGCGTGAAATGATGGTCATTAATAAGTATTAAAATGTGGTATCATTTCTGTCTTTCAGGTTAATGATTAAAATAAAAATGATTAAAAACTTTTTTAAAAAGGACATAAGCATTGTCTTACATAGCATAATACATATAAAAGATACAACTTTCTGAGAGTGATCTGTTTAAGCAACTCTGGCTCTACAAATTTATTATATGGAAGCGATTAGAGAAGTACTAAGAGACATGTTCAAAGAATATCATTATAGCAATAGGATTATTTATAATA
>NW_012153148.1:0-522 GCF_000956105.1 Propithecus coquereli | reverse complement strand
TAAATTGCAACTAACCAATCAGCGCGTTTACTTCCACGTGCACAGAGGGAAGTAAAACTCATTGGAAATCATGCAGGTGGGAGGGAGGAAAGAAGGAATGGGTGAAATCATACCTAATGGGTACAATGTGTTAATACACTATCTGGGTGATGGGCACATTTACAACTTTGACTCAAGCAGTACAAAAGCAATCCATGTAACCAAAATATTTGTACCTCTGTAATATTCTGAAATAAATAAAGAAAGAAAACAATTAATTTAAGATAAATGGGAAATGGCAGTAGGTAGTAGAGGAAAGCAAAGATTGATATGAGTGGGCCACAGCTTCAAAAAGTAAGGTGCATTCGAGCAAAGCGATGGCATCAAGAAACCACCTGCCCTTGAGTGTCTTCAAGGTGGCAGATGCTTTAGATAAATTATCTCTAATCCTCTCAATATTTGGTAGTTAGGCTTTTTTATAAGTTTGTTGATAAAGAAATAAGATGCATAGAAGTAAAAAAGAAATTTGCCAAAGCTCACACA
>NW_012153147.1:7039-7380 GCF_000956105.1 Propithecus coquereli | reverse complement strand
CCACTGTGTAAACCGGGGTGGTTCCTCATCTTCTCTGGTCTTATGTAAAATGGAGAAAATGATACCTGATTTGCTTAAAAGAGAGAGAAGGGAGCAACTCAGAGCAGATGTCTCTTAAAGTCCCCTATAACTCACATGTAACATCTGTTTTATTGGAGTTTTACCTGTGAACCAAGGGTAAGATTTTGGATTGATACTCCAAGGGATTTCTAGGCTGAGGATGAAGATCAAGAGGGAATCTAAGTTTCATCCTCATTCCAGTTTTCAGATTCAGTGGATGTCATGTAATTCTACAGAGATCAAAAGAATGAACATCTTGGCAAAAGTTTTGTGCAATGTTA
>NW_012153147.1:3249-6039 GCF_000956105.1 Propithecus coquereli | reverse complement strand
CATGCAAAAGGGGACAATTTACATTGAATTTAACATACTTTCTGTGCTTACCTGGTACCCTCTCCTCCTGTGGGTACTCCTGGGTGTTGGTGAAGGATGTGGCCAAGTCAGTTGTCTGCCCTACAGGGTGACCCAAGATTAACGGCACCCACCCAGCCCCACTCACTTGACACCCTCGTTCCGGTTGCCTTTGTCACTATCCCCATTAGGCACTGCCATGCAAAGCGCGACTCCTGTTCTGAAGCAATGGGAAACCCTGGAAGAGATGGACTCACAGCAACTTGGTTGGAGCTTAAAAACATGGTTCTAAGTGGGAAAAAAGATACATATTTTACATATTTGCACAAATTAAAAATGTATTCACCTTAAACAATACACGTTTCACAAGAATATGTGCCAAAAAAAGGTTATATATTAAACACACTTGATAGTTGCCTATGGGAATTGGGGCTGGGGTGGCAGGAGTGGAATAAATGGGAATTTAAGAAATCAAAAATATAATAGAAATAAAACACACTAACCCTCAGCTCTAAACCATTTGCCTTCCTTGGGTGCCTAAGGGGATGTGCAGCTGTCCAGAGCCTTCCCTAGCTACTTGGTGCCCTCTTCGCCTTCCCGCTCAATGCCTCTTCCCCCATCGCTCCCTTTCCTCTCTCTCTAAGACACCCCAAACCAATTCGTTATTCATTCACTCACACAGATACTCCCTCTTGCTCTCTTATTCACACCCCTTGGTTCTCAGTCTCTGACCCCTTCTTCCACACCCATCACCACCCTGCCACAGAGAGCAGCTCACCCTGATGTGCCACCCTGATGCTGCGCAGAGCTAACAAAACTAATCCAAGTGACCTTCGCTCGGTCAGCCTGCTTTCTCTCCTCTTCTCTTTTCTTCTCTTCTCTTCTCTTCCTTCTCTCTCTCTCTCTCTCTTTCTCTCTCTTTCCCTCCCCCCCTTCTCTCCCCCCTGAAGCACTGTTGCTAGCAGTGGGCGGCTCTGGGACTGGCCTAAAGCCATTGGCAGTCACCACTGCAGGATTTCCCTTCTAGAGCCACCTCCCCCTCCTAGTTTCAAAGTCCAACAGGTCAGTGAGCAGCTGGAGACCATCCCAGGGCTGATTCCATACGGCTTTGCTTCTTGACTGGGAGAGATGACTCTAGTCCGGAGACATTTGCCAAGAGCCTTGGGACTGGTGACCCCTCCCAGGACCCCCAAGCCACGTCTTTCCCTGAGCCGTGAGTAGAAACCAGGGGGATATGGATCGGCAGAGGCTCCACGAGAGGGGCAAGCCTGAGGTCTAAAGCCTGTTGCCTGGGATTCTGGAACGTTAGGCCTGGGTGGGGTCTTCAAGACCAGGCGTGGAGCATAGAGGTCTCACGCTGTCACCAATGCCAATATTTTGTAATGCCTCCTTTTGTCCTAAAATGGAAAACATGGATAATGAAACACAATTGCAAAACAATAACAACTGCAATGTGAAAATGAAATCAATTCGAGATCAAGTATTAACTTCTATGTATAGATGCCCAGAGATGATTATTTTAAAAGACATAAAGCATCCTGAGAATGTGCCATCATGCCCTAGGAAGTGGGGTAACCCCTCAATGTTGAGGAGGGGACTCTGAGAAGGGCTGTGATATTCCCAGAGTCCCCCACACCCTTCCTTCCACTCAGACTCTGCTCTCTCTGCAGTAGAAGCAGAAAATATGGAGAGACCTGAGGGAACCAGACAGGTGGCTTTAGGAATTATATCCTATGTGCTCACAATCATGACATGATCTTGTATGGCAAGAAGCCCACCATCTCCTCACCAATTTCTCCCGTGCACACATGAGCTTAAGCAGCTGTCTGCATGTTTATGTGCCATAGTGGGATCCCGTGTCCTACAGGTATAAGGGACCCTTACTCATTCCCTATCGTGATCACCTTTGTCTTCATTTTCCCCTCTTCTTTCCTTTCCCTCCCTCCTTCCTTTCTTTCCTCTTTGTTTTTTTTCCCCCTGACAATTGCAATTTTTTGAAACTTAATACATGCCTGATATTTTAAATGCATTATCTCCTTTCGTCTTCAACCAAACTTGTGAGTGAGTACTATTATCCTCTTCCACAGAGGAGGAGACAGAAGAATAAAGAATGATTTTGATATGTGGTCAAAGACAAAAACAGAGAAGTGACAACTTGGGATTCAAAGCCAGGTCTGTCTGACTCCAAACTCAGACTGATTTCCACCAGGCATCTTCTTCCCCACCCCCAATCCTGTTTGGATTTCTCTTTTCCCTCAGTCCAGTATTCTGCCCAGAACATCACTTAATTGCATTTTCTCAGAAGCAGCTAAAATTATACCCAGAGTCTCATGCTCAGTAAGGAAGAAACTATGCTGAAAGTACCAGCTGTGGACACAGCAAGAGACATGCCCTGTAGGCTGCCCCTTCCCCTTTCCTACCCCAGCCGCTGAGGGCTGCGGAGCAGGACTGATGGTGGCAGTAGGTGACCTAGACAGGGCTGGTGCCTAAAACCTTGATCAACTCGTTGGGGGCTCCTTACCGTAGGTCCACGAAGGAAACTACACAGGAAAACTAATCTTGCAAACACACGCCACATAGACATGAATGCCACGCTTGTCACCTGGCCTTTCAAAAACCTTTGGGGACTTTATGCCAACTATTTTCTTACCCACTATACCTGGATCTATGCTTGCTTGTGTTTGTTCATTCAAACACACATTCACTGAGCACACCCTTGTTAAGCACCTGCTGTGTGCAAAATATACATTCAAATCATTTGAGCATCTATTA
>NW_012153147.1:0-1014 GCF_000956105.1 Propithecus coquereli | reverse complement strand
AAAAAGCCTATTCAGAAATAGACCTAGGATTTAGTTTTATTAACTCAAATCTCAGTTATCCCTTCTCCCACTGTACCCTAGCTCTGTCTTCCCCCCCTACATACACACACACAGACACACACACACACACACACACACACAATTTCCAAGAACCCAAGAAAAGCTTTGTTAACCCTCAACTCTTAAGTCATCCTCAAAACATAGGCTATTTTGAATGAAAAATGCATGCAACTCTCTAGATATTTAGATTTTAAATTTTTTTCTGGTAAATAATGAAAATAAAAGCATTTTTATGTCTTTCTGTCCATCATTTATCATTATTCCTAGTATTTTCTAGTTTGGGTTTTTTATTGACAGGCAATAGATTTTGAGGTATTTTCTAGATTTATTTATTTCACTTATTGACTAATTCTTTCTCCTGTTTGCTTGCTTGCTATCTATCTCTGTTCTTTCCTTCCCTCCTTTCTTCTTCCTTCCCTCCTGCCTCCTTTCCTTTGTTCCTTGGGGCAGAAGCTTATGCATTTCATTTGGAGCCCTCACTCCATCATCATATGCTTATCATGCTAGTGAATGTGTGAATGAATAAACCTGTCTTGACTGTCTAAAATTCAGGACCTTTTCTATCAAGTCTTTCTCTTTAACTCCCATTCCCCTCTAACCTACTTTCATAATTCCTATCGCCCTGGAGGCAAGAGAGCTTACAGCCTCTGCAATGGGAGACTTCAATTTTGCAGATTCGAAAATGACACTGAGGAAGTTAAAGGGATTTTGAATTCGTAGAAACACTCAGAATTTTTTTTCCATCTCAGGAGAATAACTAATGCAAAGAGACACAAAGAAAAGCTTTCAAAGGGTGAAATTCTTAGAAAACTTAAGCTATCTTTTTTTGTTATCATTTCTACCCACAGATAGCCAAAAGCCACTTGCTTTTAAAGTAAGAGCAAATTAATGACATTAGTGATAATTTAGAGCAGAAAAATGAATGGGATCTCTTTGAAAGAAGATATATTCAGA
>NW_012153146.1:12952-13260 GCF_000956105.1 Propithecus coquereli | reverse complement strand
CCATTTTCTTATCTGTAAACAGGGATAAGAATAAGCTACTTGTCAGATTGTTGTGAGGAGTAAAATGAAATGCACCTAAATGGCACACACAGTAGGCGTTGGGCAAATATTTCTCTTTCTCCCCACACACACTCATTGATACAAATACTGGCTGAAGATAAAGGCTTGTTTGCAGAAAAAAAGGGGTGGGGGAAATGATAGTAGAAATTCATTTTTTATGCTCAGTACAAGTTTTAGAAGTAACTGCTTGTTATATTGGGTTCGTTATTACTTGGACTGACTTTTATGAAAGTTTTCAAACATATTCA
>NW_012153146.1:1163-2562 GCF_000956105.1 Propithecus coquereli | reverse complement strand
CTAATGGCCTGTTTTGGGCTTTGATGCCTATCGCAGGCTGGGCTGGTTATGCCCCGGATCCGACTGGGGCTACCTGTACCATAAACTGGCGGAAGAATGATGCGTAAGAGACAAGATTACGCTTCATAGTCAAATGCTTCTAATGTAGACATTCTCTTTTTCTTTCGAATTTAAGCTCAGATCACGTTTCTCATAGAGTGTGGCCAAGAGCTTCCTTGCTACTAATGATGTGATTCAAACGAGAGTCAAAACTGAGAAAAGTGAATTATGCTTGTTTGCAAGTAAAGGTCATCCGCTCCCTTTGTCCCCTTCCTCTGTCCCTTCCTCCCTCTCCGCTGTCCTCTCCTAAGGCTGCAGCGGGGGATACCAATCGCCCTTCTGATATCTGCCCATCTCAGAGACAGGGTCATGCGTAGGAAAAGGATTAGTGAAGCCAGACAGCGTGCGGCTGTGGGAAAGCCAGGCTGCCTCCCTACCGTCTTTTCAAGATGATTTGTGACTTCAAGCATCTTCTGAGAATTACGTAGCAAAAGTACAGTCGCAGCAGAGATTCACCTGCTAGTTGGTGATGCTCTGTATTTTCCAGGGTTAATTTAGTTCATTAAAATAAATGTGAGAGGACTCAGAAAAACAAATAGAAAATTTTGAAATCTCAAACTATACCCAAATCTAAAAGTTTTTCTGTAAAGAGTCAAAAAAATAAATAATTTAGGCTCTGCAGGCCAGATGGTCTCTGTCACAGCTGTTCAGTTCTGCCAGAGACAGCGTGTCAATGAGGGCGTGTGGCCGTGTTCCAGTAAACTTTACGTGCAAAGACGGGGGCAGGCTGGAACCGGCCCACAGGCCGTAGCTTGCCAACCCTGGTCTAGATGAACTAGGGGCTGAGTATATTTCCTGAGCTATTTAACAATATAATGACTGCCAGTATTTTTCCTAATAATTATCTCCTCTTTCTCTTTCTCCTATTGAGGACATTAAATGAGTAGTCCAGTTTTCCTTTTCTTATTTTCAGATCTTTTGTATCTTACACGATGACAGTTATCGCTGTGAATTTCATCGTGCCCTTGACGGTGATGTTTTACTGCTATTACCGCGTCACTCGATCCATTAAGCGTCACACCGCCACCAGCGGTACTCAGACCTTCAGCGGAGACTGGTCAGATCAGGTAGACGTAACGAAGGTAAGAAGTCAACATCCTTGAGAAATTACTTGCAATCAAGCTTTTACGCATACGTAGTTGAAAGAGGCCCTTGGCCCACCGGTCTCCTCTCCTTGTCCCCAATTTTCACTCCCCAGCTCTTTCTTCTGTGTTGGCCTCCTTATTTCTGAATGATGTGCTTATCTGCTCTTCTGGATATTTTTGTTTGCTGTCATCTCTCGATTTCCTCCTGTGGATGA
>NW_012153146.1:0-1113 GCF_000956105.1 Propithecus coquereli | reverse complement strand
TTTAAAACAATAAAATATTTACTGACTTAATCACATTTAAGGAATGTAGTTAAGCTACCATGTTGATTTTTTCTCTATAGAAAGAACTTCAGGAGATTATTATGTACATTTACTGTTATTTTTACTAAAAAGGAAATGAATTAATATTAATTTGCATTAGGATAGTAGGCAAATAAGACTTTTGGCCTAATTTTTTGAGTTTTCTATTTTAAGCCATAAAATTGCAGTGAATGAGAGTAACAGAGAATATTGGATGCCCATATGTGTGCACCAGCCAATTATGGCGAACCTTAGTGTTTCACAATCTGTGCTTCAGATTGTTTTCTTTGTAAAGATATAAAACTTGACAGACACTGTTGCAAGCCGTTGCAAGCTATCCCCAATCTTATTGCCTTCCCTCCCATCAATGTCTTTCTATCTTACTACTTATTTATATGTACACAAGCCAGATATTTCCTGGATCCTTTAGGTTTTGTGTAAAATATTGTTCGCATTATTCAATTTCTTTTCATTGTTTGATACTTTGTTTTTGAATCTTATCCACATTGATGGATGTGGCTGTAAGTCTTTAATTTTAACTGATGTATAATATTCCATTTTAGGAACATAGCCCAATGTGCTTTTTCATCTTACTGTTATTGAGCATTTCTTCCCAGTTTTTTCTATTAATATCATAAACAAGGTTTCAATAAATGTTCTTATATATGTCTCCTTCTGCAATATATGAGTTTCTTTAGACACATTGCTTAGGAAATGGTTGTGTTGTAGGGGAATGTTCATCTTCAACTTTATCAGATGTGGCCAAATTGCTCTCCGAAGTGGTTATTCCAATCACAAAAACTTCTGTTACTCCACGTTCTCCCCAATACTTGGGATTGTCAGACTTCTAAATTTTCATTTTTGTGAGTGTGAAATGCCATCTTATAATTTTTATTTCTTAGAATACTTACTGTGGTTATATATTTTTTCTTATGTCATAAACATTCAAATGTACGTGGGCTTGTGTGAATAGCCCATTCATCATTTGGCCATTTTTCTATTGAGTTTGTCTTTTTCTCCCATTGAATTGCCTGTTTTCTGATCTGTTTTCTAATCTTTTGTTGGTTGTAGGTA
>NW_012153145.1:1765-3834 GCF_000956105.1 Propithecus coquereli | reverse complement strand
CTCACTTAATGTGGGTGGGAGGGAGAGTTGGCAGTACTGAGAATAAAACGGTAGGTGCCAGCAGGATGGTCTTAGGGGACCCCAATACATTACATTTCAGGATGTTGCTTCACAGGATGAATTTGTGATCTATGTGGAATTATATAAAGTGAATTTTTGCTTAACAGGAACTACAAATGCTCACTTAATACAAATGACATAGCAATAGTTGTAGTATGTGTTTTTTGAGATCTGCAGTGCATGTTTAGAAGGCTAAGATTAAGTCATATTTAGTGAGCATGTGTATGTAGATATCAAGCACCTTACTTTTCTTCTCATTTGTTTTTTTATTATTATTAGTTTTTTGAGATAGGGTCTTGCTCTTTTGCCCAGGCTGGAGTAGAGTGGCATCATCATAGCTCACTGCAGCCTCAAACTCCCAAACTCAAGCAATCCTCCTGCCTTAGCCTCCTAAGTAGCTGGGACTACAGGCATGCACCACAACACCCTGGAAATATTTTTTTTCTATTTTTTTGTAGAGATGGCGTCTCACTATGTTACCCTGGCTGGTCTTGAAATCCTGGCCTCAAAGGATCCTCCCACCTTGGCCTCTCAAAGTGCTAGGATTACAGACAAGAGCCACGGCGCCTGGCCTCTTTTCCCATTCAATTCTCAAGATTGTCCTATGAAATAGATATGCTAGCTCATTCTACCTACTGATTGCTGCTTGACTCTGCCGCTTCACATCTCTCCTCCATTAATGCTGCCTGACTTCCCATCGGCAGCCTTAGATTGCCAGGTTAATATTGCTCTCATGCAGAGGAACTTTAAGGTGTCCTAGTCCTGTATAGCCTTGGTCCTGTAGCATATTTCTTTTATGCACCTTGGTTGAGCTTGCCAAACTCTGAACTCGCACGTGATCTGTGTGAAGACCAACCTTGCAGCTAGTACAAAAGAGCGGCTCCTTCCGACCAAGTCTTGACCCCATTTCCTTTGGGCATTGCTTGACTGTGTTAACACATACCCACTAAGGTGTGAACACAGACTTCTGCACTTCTCAGTCTAAACATGCCATAGGCATTTCTAAGAAATATATTAAAAGGCAAACTCATTATTTTTCCTAGGCTCTCTTCACTCTATTCCCCACAATTACCAGTAGAAATTGCTTCGCCCTTTTGGATTCCTTAATCTTTGATGGCGTCACCCGGTCATCCAAGCTAGCATACTAGCATTTTCTTTGACTACCTTCTCTTCATAGCTCTATGTCACTAGAAGCAATATATTTTATTTCTGAAATGTCTCATATCAAGACTATTGACATAGCCCTGTCTCCAATTCTACCTCCCCCACCCCTAAATTCATCCATTCTTCACAATGCAGCCAGGGCCATTTTTCTGTAATACAGATCTAATTATGCTATTCCCTTGGATAAAAATCTTTTTTATTGGTTTTAGAATAGAATAAGGTAAGATAAATCTTCACGATCCACCAATAACACTTTTTCCTTGTTGTCTGTGGCTGCATGCTACATGTCCTGTGCTTTGACCATGGGCCTTGTTCTTTCAAACTCTGTGCTTTTGGACACACTGTTCCTATCGTCAAGAGTGTGCTGGCGAAGTACTTACCATCCTTCTGGACTCAAATGTCACTTCCTCTGTGAAGCGTCCCTGGTCCTATGTTCTTTCTTTAAGACAAAAGGAATTGCTGCCACCTTCGTTTCCTTAGTGGGTTTGTTCATACCAATATTGCTGTATTTGCGATGCTTCACAACAATCAGGTATTTATGCGTCTTGCCTACGCAGCGGGAGCTCCTTGAGTTCAGGGACTATGTGTTCGCCGACCTTTGCATCACCTCATTCAGGGCCTGGTAGTTTGTTGTTTAATACACAAATAAATGGTTAAACAACTCAAAAAAGTGATTTTATCTCATTACGAAAAACAAGACAGAGGTGGTGAGGATGACATCATAGATATTCTTTAAACTCACTCCTAATGCAAATGAAGTTGGAACTCTGCTGCAAAGTATAACCATGATGCTCTTTTCGTTCACACTGAGCAAATAGATACTTTAGGAGATAATTATTCTTATT
>NW_012153145.1:1243-1715 GCF_000956105.1 Propithecus coquereli | reverse complement strand
CTCATAGTGAGACTCTTTGATAACACCTGAGTTTATGATAATGAGGCAACTTAAGGTGGGGCTCCTAGACAGCTTTAGGATGGGGCCAGTCACCAAAAAGATTAAGCGATTACAATGTTAAAGGGTTGGAACTTTCAGCCCCACCCACCAACCTCCAGGAAAGTGGGCATTGGGGAACACCGGAGACCAAGCTCTATGCAAACTTTCTCGAACAAATGTTGCTGAGCTTCTGGGTTGCTGAATGCATGGAGGTGCTGGGAGGGTGGCCCAGCTAGAGAGGTCCTGGAAGCACTGCTTCCCCCCCCACACCTTGCCCTATGTGTCTCTTCATCTGGCTGTTCACCCGCATTCTTTGTAATACCCTTTATAATAAACCAGCAAACGTAATTTCCTGAATTCCGTGAGACACTCTAGCAAATTAATCAAACCCAAGGAAGGAGCACTAGGGACCCCGATTTATAGCCAGTTGGTC
>NW_012153145.1:0-397 GCF_000956105.1 Propithecus coquereli | reverse complement strand
GTTTTCTAACTTTAAAAAGTTATTAAAATCCCTGAGCTGCTGAGCTTATGTCTAACTCTTTTCTTTCTATAGATGAGGAAAATGAGGCCCAGAAACGTCGAGTGGCTGGTCTAAGCCAAACCACTATCGGTGCACTGGTTGGCAAATTCGTTTGATTCCATTTTTGGTGCTGTTGTTATTGACTCGGTTTGGACTGGGATTTAGGAAGTGATGATCAGAAGGTGAACAGAAAGAGGTGAGGGTGATGGGTTAAGAAATAAATGAGGGAGGATGTGACAGGGATTATGCTTTTCTCCCAAAACGGAAAAACAAATTAGGAGCTTTTCCTTCACTTCTGCCCTCTTAGAATGCTGCTCCTTAATATACAAATGGCTGCAGTAGCTTTTGCTTCCTAGAA
>NW_012153144.1:6735-7048 GCF_000956105.1 Propithecus coquereli | reverse complement strand
CAACTTTTGTTAAGGGTTGTCTACCAGGGAAGTTTATTAGAGATTCAATACTAAGAATTTAATTAGGGGCTAATCGCATAAGGTCCTTTTGCCTACCAAATTCCAGAACCTCAGAGAAAAAGCCAGTGTTCAGCATAAATCACTTTGTTTGCACAAACAATTGAGGCATGATAAGCTTCTCTTACCAAGGTCCCAGAGATATCAGACAATGGCAAACTGTACAACCAGACAATTCTAAGGATAGTACTCTCAGGCCTACTATGTTAATAGTTTTCTGCCTGGTAATAAATACTATCATTACTGTCAAGAACAC
>NW_012153144.1:2897-4663 GCF_000956105.1 Propithecus coquereli | reverse complement strand
CACACCACCATGCCCAGCTAATTTTTCTATTAATTTTTTTTTGAGACAGGGTCTTGTTCTGTTCCCTGGGCTAGAGTGCAGTGGCGTGACCATAGCTCACTGCAACCTCAAACTCCTGAGCAATCCTCCTGCCTCAGCCTCCTGAGTAGCTGTGTCGACAGGTGCACACCACCATGCCCAGCTAATTTTTCTATTAATATTCTTTGTAGAGATGGAGTCTGGCTGTTGCTCAGACTGGTCTCGAACTTCTAACCTCAAGCAATCTCCCCTCCCGGGCCTCCCAAAGTGCTAGGATTTTAGGCATGAGTGATAGCACAGGCCCAGCACACTTTTAATTTATGTCTGTAATGCAGAAAACAGAACTCCTAAGTAAACTGTAGACACTATGCTTTCTTCTCACAGGGAATTTTTATTCTACCTTTGTGAAAGAGCTATTTTCAGATATATTTAGCCATGTACATTTATATTTTTTCACAGTTGTACAAACATAAAAATGAAAACATAGGTAAAATTAATTGGTAAGGCATGTCAAATAATTTTCTGCAATCTGAGTTTGACAACTGAATTATTCTCTAACTCACATTCATTGAGGTCCATGATTTACAGATAATATTATCCTACCGGTTCTCAAAAGCACCAATAAAGCAACACTGATAAAGTAGTGCTCTATTATTCATTTTCTATTTTTTTCAAATTATTGACACTAATTTTTCCAGTTCTGATGGCTTTCTAGAAAGTTTTTATTTTTTAAAGAAATTCATTGGATAGTGGAAAATGAAAAAAAAAAAAAAAAAAACATCTGCAATATAGATAGAATGACATTAGCACTAGAGCTGAATAGGAAAGCCTGAAATCTTCTCCCCTGGCATGAACACATTGGTTTTTCAACACTGTCTGGACAAATTCCCATTATGAGAAATCTGGAAACTAGTTGAGAGGTCCTTGGACCCCATGCAAGCATGAAACCAGACACAAGGAAGCTTGTAGGAATATTAGAGATACCTGATCACCATAATCCTTGCCCCTTTTGTAGTGCCACGATTGGAAGGAAACCTCCCTGCTTCTCTCTGGGGAGGGAAAGAGTTGGATCAAATATCCCCAGTTTTGTGAGGGCTATCCAGAAGATATGTCTTATCTGTCTCAGAATGCTGACAGAACCTGGCATACTCAAGTTGCCCGGAGTTAAGTGAGAACAAAACAAGCTCTCTGAGCTAACAGTCACTATAGCCACCTCCCCAGACTCAGCACAGAGCAAGCAGACATAAAACTTCAGCTCCCAGTTTTTCCCTGGGAAGGAAAAGAATTAGGCAGAACATCCAATGATCCAACATTTCCAGGGGCTGCCTGAGGGAGTAGCTTCAGTCTTGCCTGTCTCCAAACACTGACAAGACCCAGAATATTCTAGACACCTGGGTGCCTCAAAGGACAAAGAAGGCAGGTTGCACTAGCATGAAGACTTGAGAGAGGCCACCAAAATCTCTGACTGGGCTAATTAGTGAGGGTCTTCTCTTGTATAAACACAGTTCATGAAAACTAGGAGAGGCAGCTATTTTTTTTCTAGTGCATAGATACCAACACAAAAAGTCAAGGAAAGCAAAGAAACAGAAATATGTCTCAAACAAGGGCAACAAATTAATCTCTAGAAGCTGACCCTAATGAAAATGAAATACATGATTTACCTGACAGATAATTCAAAATACTCATCATAAAGGTGCTTGCCAAGATCGGAACAAAGCATGAACAAACTAAAAACTTCAACAAAGAAA
>NW_012153144.1:0-355 GCF_000956105.1 Propithecus coquereli | reverse complement strand
TAAATAAAATAAGAAATGAAGGAAGAGATATTATAACTAATGATATAGTAATAAAAAATGATTATAAGAGACAAATATGAATAATTATACACCAAGAAATTGGATAATCTAGAAAAAAAAATCCCAAGGGCATACGACCTAACAAAACTGAGTCATGAAGAAATAAAAAACTGAACAGACCTATACCTAGTAAGAAGATTGAATCAATGACGAAACACTTACCAACAAAGAAAAGCCCAGTGCCAGATGGCTTCACCATTGAATTCTATCAAACATTTAAAGAAGGATTAATGGCAATCCTTTTCAAATTCTTTCAAAATATTTGAAGAGAAGGGAATACTTTGATAATTATTTT
>NW_012153143.1:6320-6665 GCF_000956105.1 Propithecus coquereli | reverse complement strand
CATTAAGGTAGTAACCTAATGTAGAGAACTGACTTGCTATATTGTAAACTAAAGGTGACCTGTGAATGAAATCAACTGCCAATGTATTGATTTTCATTGAACAATACATGAATACAAATGTTTGTGTTTGAAAATTAGCACATGCGGGGTGGGGAGCATTATTTTCCTAGACTATTATGTAAATAGTTTACTCTCTCAGAGTATAAGGAAGCAGTTCTGCTTCTTACTAAACAAAGCTAATATAGAAATGTTAGTGCATATAGTGAGATTAAAGAGATTGGATAGCCTTAACAAATACTAACAAGCTGACCATCAATACATTCATTTGTTATACAAAATTAATTA
>NW_012153143.1:2706-2963 GCF_000956105.1 Propithecus coquereli | reverse complement strand
ACATATAAAAAAATCTTCAACATCACTAATCATCAGGGAAGTGGAAATCAAAGCCAAAGTTAGACTGGCTATTAGCACAAAGACAGAAAATAAGGGATGCTGTCTTAGACGAGGAGAAAAGAAAACACTTATACACAGTTGGTAGGAATGTAAACTAGTACGGCGATAATGGAACATTGCATGAAAGTTCCTCCAAAAGTTAAAAATAAAATTACCACATGTTCCAGCAATATCACTATTGTGTATATATTTGAAGG
>NW_012153143.1:0-483 GCF_000956105.1 Propithecus coquereli | reverse complement strand
CAGTCCCACCAGCAGTGTAAGAGTGTTCCTGACTCTCCACATCCTTGCCAGCATTTGTTGTTTTGTGATTTTTTGATAGAGGCCAATCTCACCAGGGTTAGGTGAAATCTCATTGTGGTTTTTATTTGCATTTCTCTAATGATTAGAGATGTTGAGCATTTTTTTATATGTTTGCTGGCCATATTTGAAACTCGGACTTAGGGGTGGAGGGGGGGCAGGGGCAACATACGTAACCTAAACATCTGTACCCCCGTGATATGCTGAAATAAAAAAAAACAAAACTAACCACTGTGAAGTATGACTGAAAAAAATGTTTATATCTTTCCCAATTAAGAAGCAAAGAAGGCCGGGTGCGGTGGCTCACGCCTGTAATCCTAGCACTGTGGGAGGCTGAAGCGGGCGGATTGTTTGAGCTCAGGAGTTTGAAACCAGCCTGAGCAAGAGCGAGACCCTGTCTCTACTAAAAATAGAAAGAAATTAATC
>NW_012153142.1:2531-3078 GCF_000956105.1 Propithecus coquereli | reverse complement strand
TTTCTAAGTGGCAATTCCAGATAATTTAAATCTATAAATGTTTAATTTACTTGGGTTAAAGTGTTTATTTGATGTACAACGTTGCTAATAGATTTTAAATGGTTTTATTTTAGGTCCTGAAGAGCGACAATTCAAGGGTCTAGGAGACTGTATTATGAAAATTGCAAAATCAGATGGAATTGTTGGTTTATACCAAGGGTTTGGCGTTTCAGTTCAGGGTATCATTGTATACCGAGCCTCTTATTTTGGAGCTTATGACACAGTTAAGGTAATTTGAGGGCATTAACTTAGATATATTAAGTAAATGGTTTGTTAATTTTTATTCTAATTAGTAATGTTTTCAGCTGATATGTTACTTTTAATTATAGAAATCAAAATAAATGATGAAATAAGAGAGACACGAAATTCTGTTTAATGATGACTTTGCTGTAACTAATTAAATTATAACTGTATTGTGGATCTGACCTTAAATATAAAATATGTATCAAAACATTATGCTTTTGTGGTATTTGTATTATACATGATGTTGCAAACACAAGATGTTAAT
>NW_012153142.1:373-791 GCF_000956105.1 Propithecus coquereli | reverse complement strand
TTTGCTCTTGTGATAGTTTCCTTGGCTGTGCAGAAGCTTTTTAATTTGATCAGGTCCCATTTATTTATTTTTGTTGTTGCTATGATTGCCTTTGGGATCTTCTTCATAAATTCTTTGCCTAGGCCAATGTCTGTAAGAGTTTTTCCAACACTTTCTTCTAGATTTCTTATAGTTTCATGCCTTAAATTTAAGTCTGTTATCTACCGTGAGTTGATTTTTGTGAGCGGTGAGAGGTGTGGATCCTGTTTCAGTCTTCTACATGTGGCTATCCAATTTTCCCAGCACCATTTATCGAATAAGGATCCTTTCCTCCACTGTATGTTTTTGTCTGCTTTCTCAAAGATTAGACGGCTATATGAGGGTGGTTTTATATCTGGGTTCTCAGTTCTGTTCCATTGGTCTATGTCTCTGTTCTTGT
>NW_012153142.1:0-323 GCF_000956105.1 Propithecus coquereli | reverse complement strand
TCTCTAATCATCAGGGAAATGCAAACCAAAACCACAATGAGGTATCACTTAATTCCAGTGAGAATGATTTTTATCAAAAAGTCCCAAAACAATAAATGTTGGCACGGATGTGGAGAGATAGGAACACTCACACATTGCTAGTGGGACTGCAAATTAGTACAGCCTCTGTGGAAACTAATACGGAGATACCTCAGAGAGCTGTAAGTAGAACTATCATTTGATCCAGCAATCCCATTACTGGGCATCTACCCAAAGGAAAAAAAGACATTCTAGAAAAAAAGATACCTGCACTAGAATATTTATAGCAGCACAATTCACAATTG
>NW_012153141.1:362689-363172 GCF_000956105.1 Propithecus coquereli | reverse complement strand
TAAAAGGAAAATATGTCATTCTGTCCTCATAGTACAGTTAATTACAATTACAATGTTTTGTAATTGAAACAATATTTCTTGAAGGTAGGTAGCTGAATTTTGGAACCAAATGAACTATTAAACACACACACACACACACACACACGCTAACTTCAACAATTTTTTCAAATTATGTAATCTGTAATACCATATAAATTTCTGATGCTCACCCCTTCAGTGAGGGTAAGGGTTTACTTTGATTTGGTATTTGGGAAAATTGATGTGTTATTTGACGAAAGTTGAATTTAGTTTGTATAATGCAAGTATTTTCTAAGGAGATAGAATTTGATTCCTTTTTTGTGAAACACTTTCCTCTCCACCCAATCACTACTGATCATTCCCTCCTGGTGCCAACATCCAGTTTAAGTACGCTTGCTAGTTATTACATGTAGCAGTCTATATTAAGATGAAATTTTCACATGCCTATGTTCCCTCCTAAGAATT
>NW_012153141.1:359067-359449 GCF_000956105.1 Propithecus coquereli | reverse complement strand
GCTATCATATATGAATCATATCCCTGAGATTATATTTTGCAATATTATTTCTGTTGAATAAAAAATTTAGAGTAAATTTGGTTCTTTGGCTCTATAGAAATAGCAAGAATTCTAATATATGGATTTCATTAGATGTGCATTCAGAATTCATTTTATGCCGCAAACAAGTGCTGGAAAACAATGCACTCTGCTATTTGTCAACATAACTGAAAATATATGGAAGAATTATAAGAGCACAGAAGTTTTGACCTATTTAACATGATAATATCAGGACTTATGGATATAATATGATTGTGATAGGGATATTTTGTTATCAAAACGAATTGAAATTTAGTAGGATAGGAACATTCACATTGTTACTCTTAATAATAAAACAATAATA
>NW_012153141.1:346769-347332 GCF_000956105.1 Propithecus coquereli | reverse complement strand
TGGTACTATCCTATTTGGGGGTATTTCATCCTAATAATATATTTGTAAGTTGTTCTCATATATGAATAAACCTGCAAAGCATGTATTAGAATACTTGAAAATGCTAAATACTAAACACATCTTAGGAGTTATTAAGATTATTTTATTAATAAAGATGCCTTGTCTTTGTCAATAATTATCAATACGTTGATTCTTCCAATCAATTGTGTATACTTCTAGCCTCACATGGATATAAGTGTGATTTCCTGAGATAGGAATAGAAAGATTTCTCTCAGGCAACATGCTGTAGGCTACACCACTCAGCTGTTCTGCCTGATCTGATCCAAGGTTAATGACTTTAATTATATATTTAGTAAAGCTGATCCCTATGCTTTCTCTTAATCTAGTCATACCTGCCTGAATTATTTGCTACAAACTTTGTAATAAAACAAGAGATATCATTTGGAAAAAAACAAACCTATGCTATGAAATAAATAATGAACAATTTAAAAATCTGTGCAATGAGAATTACTGTAACTCAGTATCCTTGCCAGGATTTGGTATTGTCTGATTAAAAAAAAAAA
>NW_012153141.1:344955-345271 GCF_000956105.1 Propithecus coquereli | reverse complement strand
GAGAACTTTAATGTATGCAAATTTTAAGAAAATCAGTTAGGATGTTGGAGGATCCCAGGATGTAATGCCGACTCTAACCGCAAATGTATGATGTAATCTCACTGAAAGATGGGAAAAAGGAGCTGACATAGCAACGTTGAATACTATATCCAAACTGTCCAGTTTGACTGGATACTTACAAGGCCACAGACAAAAAATAACTGTCCATAATAAACACTGTATGCTATTTGGTAAATTCAATCCTCACAGGCCTGAGTGGGCAATTCTAAAACAATTTGACATGTACGCAGGGTTTGAACAAATACATTAGCAACTC
>NW_012153141.1:343965-344495 GCF_000956105.1 Propithecus coquereli | reverse complement strand
TTCAGAATTCCAAATAATTAATGTGGAAGTAGTGAGAGAAACAGAAAATCACAGATGAATGCTAAAATTGGAGGATGAAAAAAGAGAATCATATTTGGAATATTCAAAATATCTCGTGTGAAAGAATTACCATGGTAGTTTTAACATTTGTCTATGTTTTCTTGATACTCCTTCGTCCAGGAAGTGGAGTTTAATTCTCCCTCCTTTGAGTGGGAGCTAGTCTTAGTGACTCACTTCTGACTAAGCACAGAAAGAGAAAAACAGTAACTTTACAATGGAGAAAGCTGGCAGATGCCACCAAAACCAAGTGGCCAAAGTTAAATCACCAATAATAAATAACGTTGGTATGATGTACCCCTGATACGACGCAATGAGAAAGGCGGGTCACCTTTATGATATTCTTCCCCCAAACCTACATTCTCACTCTAATCATGAGAAACACCAGGTAAATACACAATGAGTGATATTCTATAAAATACCTGATAAGTACTTTTCAAAAGTATCAAGGTCATGACCAACAAGGAACAGCT
>NW_012153141.1:342946-343915 GCF_000956105.1 Propithecus coquereli | reverse complement strand
TAATTAATGTGGAAGTAGTGAGAGAAATAGAAAATCACAGATGAATGCTAAAATTGGAGGATGAAAAAAGAGAATCATATTTGGAATATTCAAAATATCTCCTGTAAAAGAATTACCGTGGTAGTTTTAACATTTGTCTATGTTTTCTTGATACTCCTTCGTCCAGGAAGCAGAGTTTAATTCCTCCTCCTTTGAGTGGGAGCTAGTCTTAGTGACTCACTTCTGACTAAGCACAGAAAGGGAAAAACAGTAACTTTACAATGGAGAAAGCTGGCAGATACCACCAAAACCAAGTGGCCAAAGTTAAATCACCAATAATAAATAACGTTGGTATGATGTACCCCTCATACGATGCAATGAGAAAGGCGGGTCACCTTTATGGTATTCTTCCCCCAAACCTACATTCTCACTCTAATCATGGGAAACACCAGGTAAATACACAATGAGTGATATTCTATAAAATACCTGATAAGTACTTTTCAAAAGTATCAAGGTCATGACCAACAAGGAACAGCTGAGAAACTATCAGAGAATGGAAGAGACACAGGAGATATGAGGAATACATGAGAATAAATTTCCTGGAATAAAAAATTGGCATAAGTGGAAAAACTGATGGAATCTAAATAAACTCTATAGTTTGATTAATATTTTTGTACCAATGTTAGTTTCTTAATTTTGATAAATGCATCATAGCCGTATAAGATGTTATTATCAGGGGAACATGGATAAAGGATATATGGGAACTTTCTGTACTGTCTTTGGAACTCTTCTGCAAATCCAAAGTTATTTCAAAAAAAAAATCTGTGTAATTATTCCTGTGCATTCAGAATCATTAGTCTGCCACTAGAGAATACTTGGGAAGTGGTGCTCCCAGATCTGGTTCTGGACCTCTGATGTTATTGCCACACCGGTTTTGCTTGATCTGCTCAGTTGTTTCTCCAATCCATATTCCAAATTCTAAGAGGACTT
>NW_012153141.1:342517-342896 GCF_000956105.1 Propithecus coquereli | reverse complement strand
GAAACACCAGGTAAATACACAATGAGTGATATTCTATAAAATACCTGATAAGTACTTTTCAAAAGTATCAAGGTCATGACCAACAAGGAACAGCTGAGAAACTATCAGAGAATGGAAGAGACACAGGAGATATGAGGAATACATGAGAATAAATTTCCTGGAATAAAAAATTGGCATAAGTGGAAAAACTGATGGAATCTAAATAAACTCTATAGTTTGATTAATATTTTTGTACCAATGTTAGTTTCTTAATTTTGATAAATGCATCATAGCCGTATAAGATGTTATTATCAGGGGAACATGGATAAAGGATATATGGGAACTTTCTGTACTGTCTTTGGAACTCTTCTGCAAATCCAAAGTTATTTCAAAAAAAAAA
>NW_012153141.1:337633-339452 GCF_000956105.1 Propithecus coquereli | reverse complement strand
GAGTGAAGAATGCTTGGGGTGAAGAGAATAAGGAGTATGATTTAGCTGTGTTATCAGTAAAATCCTTTCTTTTCAGGTGACATCTGAACAGAAACCTGGATGAGAAGCAGAAGACAGCCATAGGAAGGTCACTGAGAAAAGATCTGTGACCTCTAGTTAGTTAGTGGGACCAATCAAAGCAAGGACACAAAGGGGGAGTGAACTAGCTTGCGTTATTGTGAGTGACGTGGAAAGGCCAAGAGAATTGTATAGGTATGTTACCATGTTCCAAGACGAACACACACACACACACTATTGTGCTATCTTCATAATCATTTACTACTGTGCTAGTTTTGAATGCTGTCTTCTATCTGTACGTAAGACTGTGTGTTCAATCTGCCAGTCTTCCAACCTACTGAAAAAAAATGAAAAGACCTTCAAAACTTCATTCTCGTAGGTGAAATAGAGGTGCTTTTTGGGTTTTAATGGGAAGAGCCCTTCTTAATCTCCCTTGAGGGAGAAAACGTTCCTGAGTTTTGCAAAAGAGAACAAACAAAGCAATTAGTTTTGCCCACAGAAGTTCACCAAAAAAAAAAGCATAATTTTTTGACCTGGATTTCAAGGAATAATTAGAAGTTACCCGAGTGAAAATGGAAGAATGTTTCAGACAGAGGAAGCTATACGTGTATCATTCCAGAACCTGTTCATGAATGAGTGAGTTTTAGCAATGGAGAGGAAAAAGTGGACGGAAGGAGGCTGCAGAGACAGTAAACAGAAAGTGGGGTTCTAAGCATCTTCCAGATAAGCTTATGAAAGCTGTAATATGTCCTGGTAACAAAATATTATAAGAGGAGCAGGAATATTGACATTATTTTCTAGTCACCGTGTTTCTTGAATATCGTTGTATGATGATGGACCTCCCGTGGCACAATCGGTTAACATGCAGTACTTATATGAATATCATTTTATAATTAAATTCAGGACGTGTTTAGGTTCTAAAGAAAACATTCCACGTATTGTTCAAGGAAGGTATCTGATGAAGTCCTCTTTTTCATCAAAAAAGAGTCCTAGGTCACATTTTAAATAAAAGAGGTGTCTTAGTCTGGTTTGTGCTGCTATTACAGAATACCTGAGATTGGGTAATTTATAACAGAAATTTATTGGCTAACAGTTCTGGAGGCTGGGAAATTCATTATCGAGGTGCCAGCAGCTGGCAAGGGCCCTCCCGTTGTGTCATCAGATGACAAAAGATGTCATATGGCAGAAGGAGAGAGAGAGGGAGAGAAAAGCGGGCTAAACTTGTCCTTTCGTAACAAACCTGTTTCCGTGATAACGGACTCGCTCCCACAATAATGGCATTAATCAGTTCATAAGGGCAGATATAACATGACCTAATTATCTCTTAAAGGTTCCACCTCTTTAGACTGTTACAATGGCAATTAAATTTCAACATGAATTTTGGAGGGGACAGGCATTCAAACCATAGCAGGAAGGAGAGCCCAAATCAATGAGTTGTGATTTTCTTTCAGGTATTTTTTTTTGTATATAACCCTGAAAGCTTACTTTCCTCCAAGAGTGATAAAATATATTATTGCTTTATTTTTCTAAATTAAAATGTCACTGCAACAATAACTTTTTTAAAAAAACTTTTTTTTTGCTATTTGCCCTTTAAATAGTAATAATTGATACATCCTAATAACCTTGAGGTCGGTCATTCATAACATTTTATGTACACTGATTTTTTTTTTGCTTAAAATTGCAACCTAATATAATAATAATAATAGCAATAGCAAACATTTATACAGAAGCTAGTGTGTGGCAGTAACTATGCTAAACATCT
>NW_012153141.1:337049-337583 GCF_000956105.1 Propithecus coquereli | reverse complement strand
CATTAAATAATTAAATGAAAAATTGAAATTTAAGAAGCCTAGGGAAGAGTCCTTTACCTAATTTTTATAAAGCAAAAACATGTCTGATGGTAATTGCTAAACAAATAATCATTTGTCTACAGATATTTTGAAATTTTGTATATCAATAGCACATAGCAAAACTGAAAGATAAACACAAACCGGAAATATGATTGTCAGACATATGACGCAGGCTTGCATTTCTACTTTTCTTAAAATTCATAAAAATATACGTATGAGCATACCAAAAGAAAAAATAGCAAAGATCATGAACTGGATGTTAGAGATTGACTGATTTCCCTCCAAAATTCATGCACTGAAATCCTTATACCCACTAATATTTCCAAATGTGATTTTATTTGGAAGTAGCATCTTTGCAGACGATCAATTTAAGATGAGATCATTAAGACGGGCTCGAATCCAATATGACTGGTGCCCTTATAAAAACAATTATAACAGAGACTCATATACAGAGGGAAGACAATGTCAGGACACGGAGAATGCTATGTGCAGACT
>NW_012153141.1:323426-324544 GCF_000956105.1 Propithecus coquereli | reverse complement strand
ACAAAAACAGATGGATAAATGGAAAGAAATCTAGATCCATGGAGTCTACTTAAAAAGGTCATTGTGATAAGTCTGACCTAAGTGATAATATCAGAAGTCACATGGGTGCCATCAAGGCTTAAGAGATAAGAGAAACACTAGGAAAACTCTATCAAAATTTTCTATTAAGAAGTCAGTAAAATGCTAGTTACTCCTGAATTTATAAAATTTAAATAAACGAACGCACACCTCTAACATAGGAGGTAATGATCTTCAACAAAACACCCACTGCATACACAAGTCTGGAGAAAACAAAAGATGGGCAGTGCATCTAACTCCAAAAATCATTTTAGTAGTATTGCTAAGTAGATAGCAAGGGATCCCGGGTCTCCGAGGGAGAAAGTTGGTGCTGTTGCCCCACTCAATGGGATTTCAGAGAGGCTCATGGGAGATTCACATGCACAGAAAGACTCAGGTCATATAACTCCCAACTGTCCAATCCATGGTGGTCCCATGGTGACATCTGAGCCGTGAGGGAGGTCCCAATCCAGACACTATAAAACATGACCCAGACCATAACCAAACCATTTTTTTTTTTTTGCTCTCTCATTTTGCTGTGACAATGCATCCAGTTGTCGTCTGTGGGGTGTGTGTGCATCTCACTCTGTAAACCTATATCTTGCTCCTGCTCTGTACTCTTATCTTTTTCTCCTCAGCAAACCTTATTTTCATGCTTGCCTTGCTCTGGTGTGTCTGGATATTCTTTGGTCATGAGTGCACCAAGAACCAACATTTCAGACTACAACCCGACGGTATTGCTTTCCAATTAAGCTTATCGATGATGGAAGTCTAACTTGACCTTAATTACATAGAGTTCAGTATCATGAAAAAAAAAATTCATGTTTGTAAATCACTAGCCTATAACTTGCAGTACTGAAAGATTTATAATTATCCATCAGTAGAATGAAATATGCAGAGTCAAAAGGCATCTGAAGTCATTCATTCCGTTATTTTATTGAGCAAATTCTCTGTGCCTTAGTACACCACATTGTCTGTCCACCTATGCATTCTCAAAGGGTCATATTCTAATGGGAAAGGTAATTAAGTAGAAAACAACACATTTTTTTTTTTTTTTTTTT
>NW_012153141.1:319643-322151 GCF_000956105.1 Propithecus coquereli | reverse complement strand
TGAATTTGTAACTTAGGCAGTCTCCCACAAAATGCCTAAGGGAAAGGGAAATATGTATCAAGAAAAAATAAGAGTCAATCCTGAGGTCTTTAAAAAGATATAGATAGACGTCTCTATGTAAATAGCTGCAGAAAAACAGCTTTATTTCAAGGATAATAATGGAAACATTATTATAACCTATTCTTCAGAATAACCAGATATTATGGAAAAGGAATTTTGTCACATACATACAGCACAAAAAAAAGTGTACTCCCAATGTAAAGGAGATATATTTAATAATAGAATGAAGATTTGCAGACATTTACCAAATGAAAAAAATGCAAAAACAACAACAAAAAAATGGTTCAAAGACCAGTATTGGGCAATTTTTACTCTTTAAAAGTTCTGGATAATTTTGTATTTTGATAAAGTTCACTTTTTTTAAGAGATTGCTGTAATAGGATTGTGTGTGTGTGTGTGTGTGTGTGTGTGTGTGTACGTATGTGTATACATGAATGTAAAAGGTACTAATGGCTCTATCTCTGCAACTGAAGAGACTAATCATGTCAAATGCCAACTAGTACAGTGGGGAAGAAAACATTTTTTTCTCACCCATCCCTAGGTTCATGGCTGAGGCCCTTATAACAAAAGACAGATTAACAAGAGAAAAGCATATGAAATTATTTAATATAAGTTTTATGTGACACAGCACCTTCATAAGGAATGAAGACCCCAAAGAAATGGTAAACTTGTGTATTTTTATGCTTAGGTTTGGTGGAAATTTGGTAGCTGTGTAGAAGTATGGGGTCTAATCTAATGCTAATAAACTGGGGGAAATTAGGAAGGCCAGTTTGTTAAGATAGTCTCTGTATCTTCAGAAATAAGGGCATTCCTTTCCTTTGGGTATAGGGAGGATATTTCTTGAATGAGGGTCTTATTATTAGTGTAGGTAGGAAAGTAAGACATGCGCAGAGGAAGTATAGAACGGGTTGTGGTAACAAACGGGACACTTGAGTAAGAAAACACACTGCGTCATAAGGGTAACCGCAGTGTCACAGAATGTAGCATAGGTAGGAAAGTGAGACATGAGAAGAGGAAATGCCAAAACGGTGTGAACAAATTGGACACTAAGAGAATATACTGTAACAGTAACAAGATAGAGGTAACCGCAAGTGTCACAAGAAATGTAACAGAGACAACACAGGGCACATTATATGACATTGCAGTTTGGCCCTCACTCCCTCCCCAGTGGAGTTTGGGCACCATGACACATCCAGGCCTAACTGTATAAGGCTAAAAACTCCCCTGCCTGATGGCAGGGAGGAGACAACCCCATTGGTCAAGAACAGTAGGAAAGAGAGAACCTCACGAAGAAGGAGAGGAGACAGGAGAAAGACAGGAGGAAAAGAGATGTCACAGAAACCCCCGGGCCACTGTCTGCTTAGACATGTGCCCACTCTTATCCCTCAAGAGTGAACTTTTGCCTCAATAATCTCTCTCTCTGCTTGCAACACATTCTCTGTCACTTCCTTTCATTCTTTCATTGCAAGAAGATAAGAACCAAGGGATTCAAGATGTAGCTGGTAACATTATGACCCCCCACAGGGGAGAGGACATGAAGAAGGTCAAAGAGTGACCTTTCTAGGTCTTATGACCTGCTTCAGGGGAGAGGGCAAGTTGAGGGTGAAGGTGGCCTTCCTTCTCCTGCTGTTTTTTCAAGGGCAAAGGTGCCATACTTTGGGGTACTATGCTCTGAACCCTATCATTAGTGAACACCATACCCTTCCAGACAGCTGGAACAAAGTTTGTTAGTCATTTCTGTTCTTCCCATTTTTCCCCAATGTGATAACTCTGGTTGGGATTCTTCTTCTCCTACTTCCTTCCTGGAAGCAGTGGTCACCCAGCCTCTCAGCACTCAATCTTCTTTATTATGAAAAGCATTTCCTACTTTTGCACAAAATCTGGGAGGCAGCCTGAGACTCACATTAATGTTACTGTCTTTTAAGCACTGGTGTCCCTTACTGACTGTCCATCATCCCTTTTGATCCATTTTATTTTGTGACATTTTCTCATTTCCACTGTGCATCTTGAGTGTTGGTCAAATGGAAATAGAAGCTTTCACAATATCAAACTGTGAAACATGTATTTATGCTGTTGGCTGTCTGTTATCATATTCCTTGCTTAGTAGTGTATTGTGGCCATAACACACTGTGCTAATCTAATCATTGTTTAAAACATGTTGCTTTTGGAAGGTTTACAACAGGGTGACTGAGCAGGGCTTCTATCATTTGACATGCTGAAAACCATAGAAATGTAGGATATTTTTTCCAGAGTAGGTATTCTTAATTATGATTGTCAGCTGAAGAATGACAAGGTTCATAAATTCGGAAAGGAGAATTTTATTTCTCATAAACCATTGCAGCCTTCAGGGTGGCTATTCTGACAGGCTGGATAGCCACAGGCAGAAGCCAAGAGTATGTACTTTGAGGGGAAGGCAATGGGAATAGGAATTCATGCTAAGTGAGGTGG
>NW_012153141.1:318326-319593 GCF_000956105.1 Propithecus coquereli | reverse complement strand
TCTCTGACCTGGAGTGTTACTGCACCCTTACTCCGTGTGCATATTATGTGCGTGTACTATCGTTTGCCCTTGCTCTTCTCTTTTAGTTTAAATAAACAATTATAAAAGAAAAGCCCAATTATTTCCTTTCTGTACTCAGATGGACCATATTTTACTGGCAACATACAAAATATGAGATACCCAATTTCAGAGGTAATTCGGATGACTTATTCTATTAGCTCATTAGTTGCAAAAGGTAGCTGGAAAAACAAGTCCCCTGACTCTAGGTCCAAATGTTTCTTGAACACGTGTGGTCACCTTTCTAATAATTTAAGTCATTTTGCATATCTCTGATTATCAACCAACTAAACATATCACTCTTAACTGAGTATTTACTAAGTGCATGAAAAATAAGAGCTGGTTTTCTTATTTGTAGAAGCCAACTTGAGGTTATAAAATCTTAACAGTTTCTTTGTGTCTTTGATGGTTGGCCAGTCAAATCGGATGATTCAATATAAGTGAATGTTACTGGGTTTTAAACTAACGGGTCTAGAAAGGAGAGGTAATGGAAAGGCATGATTAAAGAAGCACCTCTACAGAAGAAAGGTGTGTGTCAAGGCACCTTGGCAGTGAACCAACGAGAAATCTACAAGGGCTCCTTGAGCCAAGGCTTTCCTGATTTGATGGTTCACGTTAATTCATGTATTCATCCATTCCGCAGCTACCTATTGAATGCCTACGTTGTGATAGGCACCGTGCCCTCACGCCCTCCACTCCCCTTCTTCACCCTCCTCCCGAGCCCCAGAAATTCATTGTCTTATGTAATCTTCACCTAGACAAATTCATTCTGACAATCTCTTTGCATTTATTTCGCTCAGGTTCAACGCGTCTGGATTGTGGTTTTATTAGCTGTAGGAGACGCATTTGAAATGAAAGCAAAGAAAAGGTCTGTGTTTTTGAGGTCCCTCTGGGAGAAATCAGCATCACCAGTAGGAAAATAAGACAATTAAGGAGAACACAGTTTCCAAATCACAAAAGAATACTCTGAGATATAACGCATTTACTGAGAATTTAAGCCAATCTTTAAAGATTTTTGGTTGTTAATGTGTATGTACACTTCTCTGGTAACATTATTTAAACTGGTAAATACCAGTTAATTTTCTAGCAATTGCAAATACTCCTTGTGGATCAATTTTGTATTGGATTCCAGCAGGAATTAAAATTTTAGTAATTTCAATTTTTACTATCTAACAGACTTGAAAATGATTACTGTGCAACATGAGCTAAA
>NW_012153141.1:316886-318276 GCF_000956105.1 Propithecus coquereli | reverse complement strand
TAAGCCCGGGAATAGCATCTCCTTCATTATATTATATTCTAGGGCTGTTTCAGACTCTCTTGCCTTAAATGAAATCCCTATTTTCCTAGGTTTAGATCTAGCCCTCAATGTCTTAAGTATTGTTCACTGATGCCGACCTCCCTTTCCTATATTTTAATTCTGAGGATATATTTCAGAGTCTTGCCAGATAATAGCTAATTTAGAATAGAAATAATATTCTTTATTCTAGAATCAGGAAAAATAAAATATTCCTGTAAGTTCATCTCTATGAATTCAAAGACATAATGTTTCTTAGACTGATTTAATAGTATCTTTTTTCTGGGTTGTTTTAGTCTTTTGCTAAGGTTGGTGATAAGTTCGCCAGTTACTCTGTCAGTTATTATCAGAAAAAGCACCTCTTGCAGTGCGAAATATTATCCAAATAATAGTTGTTGCTGTTATAATTATATGTGACTTTAGGACATGCAAAATGGGAATGCTGCCTCTCTCCCAGCCTACTGACATGGCAAGTTTTAAATACGTGTCTAAATTTTGATTACCATGGAAATCGGACATCATGTTTAATAAAAGCATATGCAGAAGGCGGAGCAGTGTTTTATTATCGACTTCACCTTATACCAAACCACAAGCCATGCCGTGTCCTGAGCTATAAAGTAATGTAAAATTGTGAACACGTGGGAACAAGGATAGCACGGACACCCTCAGAGGCTGATACTGTTTACAGGAGAAATTTGGACTATGTTTATAGTCATAAGAATTTGGTGGAGCTTTGCATCTCTTTGTCATAGCATCCGTGTAAAAGTTAGTAACCCGAAATTCCTTCGACCTTATTTCAGGTGCAATATTTAGGAGTGTTTTCAAAGACATGATATTTCCATAAAGACATCACTTCTCTCTGAGTATCAAACCATGGTTTGATGGGGAAGAGGGAGAGGGGATGATGGCTTTCCAGTTGATTTCTATTGGTTTTTTTTTTTTTGGTGTTGAGCCAGTGCCCACTGACATGGGATTTTGCAGAAGTATATTTTTTGATGTTCCTTCTTTCCATTAGATGTGAGAATCACTGTTCTACACTTTGTTCTGTTAAGCTCCATGACTCACTGCACTTACTCACTTGCCCTCAATCCTTCTCTGTTTTCTCCATTCGGTATTAACTGGAACCTGCTTTTTAATTCTGAGCAATTAAAGAAGCATAGTTAATGTTCTTAGTAGTTACATGTAAAATGCCAAAATGTGTGGTAACATCCCTTTAGCACTTCGTTTATTCCTGTGTCATTTCTGCAATAAGAAAAAAATTCCACATTTCATTTAATTAATGTGTAACTAGAGGTGACATAGATGGAGACTGGATAAAACTCTCTCCCCACAAAAAAATAATCTAAGATGTTAT
>NW_012153141.1:313039-316836 GCF_000956105.1 Propithecus coquereli | reverse complement strand
GTGGGGAAGAAAACATTTTTTTCTCACCCATCCCTAGGTTCATGGCTGAGGCCCTTATAACAAAAGACAGATTAACAAGAGAAAAGCATATGAAATTATTTAATATAAGTTTTATGTGACACAGCACCTTCATAAGGAATGAAGACCCCAAAGAAATGGTAAACTTGTGTATTTTTATGCTTAGGTTTGGTGGAAATTTGGTAGCTGTGTAGAAGTATGGGGTCTAATCTAATGCTAATAAACTGGGGGAAATTAGGAAGGCCAGTTTGTTAAGATAGTCTCTGTATCTTCAGAAATAAGGGCATTCCTTTCCTTTGGGTATAGGGAGGATATTTCTTGAATGAGGGTCTTATTATTAGTGTAGGTAGGAAAGTAAGACATGCGCAGAGGAAGTATAGAACGGGTTGTGGTAACAAACGGGACACTTGAGTAAGAAAACACACTGCGTCATAAGGGTAACCGCAGTGTCACAGAATGTAGCATAGGTAGGAAAGTGAGACATGAGAAGAGGAAATGCCAAAACGGTGTGAACAAATTGGACACTAAGAGAATATACTGTAACAGTAACAAGATAGAGGTAACCGCAAGTGTCACAAGAAATGTAACAGAGACAACACAGGGCACATTATATGACATTGCAGTTTGGCCCTCACTCCCTCCCCAGTGGAGTTTGGGCACCATGACACATCCAGGCCTAACTGTATAAGGCTAAAAACTCCCCTGCCTGATGGCAGGGAGGAGACAACCCCATTGGTCAAGAACAGTAGGAAAGAGAGAACCTCACGAAGAAGGAGAGGAGACAGGAGAAAGACAGGAGGAAAAGAGATGTCACAGAAACCCCCGGGCCACTGTCTGCTTAGACATGTGCCCACTCTTATCCCTCAAGAGTGAACTTTTGCCTCAATAATCTCTCTCTCTGCTTGCAACACATTCTCTGTCACTTCCTTTCATTCTTTCATTGCAAGAAGATAAGAACCAAGGGATTCAAGATGTAGCTGGTAACATTATGACCCCCCACAGGGGAGAGGACATGAAGAAGGTCAAAGAGTGACCTTTCTAGGTCTTATGACCTGCTTCAGGGGAGAGGGCAAGTTGAGGGTGAAGGTGGCCTTCCTTCTCCTGCTGTTTTTTCAAGGGCAAAGGTGCCATACTTTGGGGTACTATGCTCTGAACCCTATCATTAGTGAACACCATACCCTTCCAGACAGCTGGAACAAAGTTTGTTAGTCATTTCTGTTCTTCCCATTTTTCCCCAATGTGATAACTCTGGTTGGGATTCTTCTTCTCCTACTTCCTTCCTGGAAGCAGTGGTCACCCAGCCTCTCAGCACTCAATCTTCTTTATTATGAAAAGCATTTCCTACTTTTGCACAAAATCTGGGAGGCAGCCTGAGACTCACATTAATGTTACTGTCTTTTAAGCACTGGTGTCCCTTACTGACTGTCCATCATCCCTTTTGATCCATTTTATTTTGTGACATTTTCTCATTTCCACTGTGCATCTTGAGTGTTGGTCAAATGGAAATAGAAGCTTTCACAATATCAAACTGTGAAACATGTATTTATGCTGTTGGCTGTCTGTTATCATATTCCTTGCTTAGTAGTGTATTGTGGCCATAACACACTGTGCTAATCTAATCATTGTTTAAAACATGTTGCTTTTGGAAGGTTTACAACAGGGTGACTGAGCAGGGCTTCTATCATTTGACATGCTGAAAACCATAGAAATGTAGGATATTTTTTCCAGAGTAGGTATTCTTAATTATGATTGTCAGCTGAAGAATGACAAGGTTCATAAATTCGGAAAGGAGAATTTTATTTCTCATAAACCATTGCAGCCTTCAGGGTGGCTATTCTGACAGGCTGGATAGCCACAGGCAGAAGCCAAGAGTATGTACTTTGAGGGGAAGGCAATGGGAATAGGAATTCATGCTAAGTGAGGTGGTTGAATATACATATTTAACAAGCTATAGGAGGAGTCATGAATATTTATGAGAGGAGAAACACAGGCATGTGTAATTGAGCTTCATGCTACTTTGTGGGATCCATGTTCAAAAAACAGTGGCATTAGCATGATCCAAGGGTGGCATTTTCAGCCCTCTAACATGAAAAGGTAAATTAAAGCAGAGGACATGAAAACTCTAACTTGTACGTTCTCTGTAGACTGTCCAGAACCACTCCATGGTTGGTGATCTCTTATCAGGAAGGAATGTTGGTCAGTTGTAGTGGTGAAACTTCAAAAAAGGGAGGAGCCGCATTAGGTGGTTGGTTGAAATCAGCAGTGGAGCAAATCTTTCCAAAGGCTAGCTCTGTTTAATCCTTAGGGAAGAAAACCTAATGGTGCTAAACAATGAGGGACTATAATGAGGCATGTCTGATTTCCCATCCCCTCATAGCTGAGAACTCACTTCCAAAATTTCTCTGGGCTCCGCTGGGCCAAGAGTGAGTCTGTTCAGTTGTTTTGGGGATTTGGGATTTTATTTTTATTTCTCATCGTTCTGGCTTTTCATTTTTGTATTTAATTTGAGAATCTGAGATAGGTAACGATGAAAAATAAATTTCAAGTTTCTTGCTGGTTGCACAAATTGCCAATGGTGAATCAAAAATATCAAGTAATATGTGGGAGAATCCATGACTGTACTTCTTGTAGTCATATCCTTACTATGAAATCACTTTAAGGATGCCAAACACAGTTTTTAGCCTCATTTCAACTTCAAAATTACAGGCTATAATGACAGCTGAAGTCATTAATCTCTTCCTGTTCAAGTAAAGAAGACTGCTTGGCTAATTAGTCTGACAGATCAGAAACTGATGAGTTTCTTTGTTGGAAGTTGTGGCTAGACTAGATTGGGATGGTAGTATTGGATTTCAGAGGTGGCAAAAAGCAGAAGGGTAGATGAAACGTCTCCATAGTCTGTAGCTTCTATGATTAAGATGAGTTTTGGCTTCAGAGTAAGAAGGGTGAGTTGCCCTTGGGCCCCTTCACCACCCCAGGGAGGAAGCATGCAGGCACTGGGTATGAGAATGGTGACAACATCTACTCACAGTCCTGGTTCCACATCCAAGACAGAGGGCTCAGGAAGATCCACAAAGCTGCCGCTGTGGGTAAGGTAGCAAAAGTGTGGCAGATCCTTTTGGTCTAGAAACACCTGGACAACAGACAAAACGGACTCCCCATTGCTAACTGAGGTGCTCAAAGTTAAAACAGAACCAGGTGGCCATGGCTGGGTGAGAGAGCAGTCACATACTATGATTTCTCAGAAAGACGTTGTAAAAGTATCACAAGTCCTCGCTTTTTATAATCAAGCCACACCAGTTCCTCTTGTGAGTGCCAAGATAAATTGCCCCCAGAATCCCTCCCCTCCCCAACTAGAGCCAGAGCCTTCTGGTTTGGGGCTTACACACCAACCAATCAGAGCTCACTTGCTCCAGCCAATCAGAGCTCAGCAGTATTGACCAATCAGAACTCAGAAGCACTGACCAATTAGAAGTAAGAGAGTTTCGATCCTTCATTTGCATAAATGGACCTGATTGCTAAGCTGAGCAGGAACTTTTACTATAATATTCAAACCCTCCCTTTGTCCTCTGGAACTCACCTTGTTTGTACACTGAAGGCTTTGTCTCCCTGATTTGCAACTGTTCATTGTTAAAGTCTCTTTCCTCCAAATTCCTTTTCAGAGAACTTTTGTTCACAACAGGTAATAGGAACCATGCCAGCAGGGCCTGTGGGGGCTGGCTGGGTGGAGGCCAGAGTGAATGTAGGAGAAGCGTTGCCCTTCCCAAGCCCGGGGTAGCCCT
>NW_012153141.1:312352-312989 GCF_000956105.1 Propithecus coquereli | reverse complement strand
GGGAAATATGTATCAAGAAAAAATAAGAGTCAATCCTGAGGTCTTTAAAAAGATATAGATAGACATCTCTATGTAAATAGCTACAGAAAAACAGCTTTATTTCAGGGATAATAATGGAAACATTATTATAACCTATTCTTCAGAATAACCAGATTATATTATGGAAAAGGCATTTTGTCACATACATACAGCACAAAAAAAAGTGTACTCAATGTACATTTTTACCCAATGTAAAGGAGATATATTTAATAATAGAATGAAGATTTGCAGACATTTACCAAATGAAAAAAAAAATACAAAAACAACAACAAAAAAAAATGGTTCAAAGACCAGTATTGGGCAATTTTTACTCTTTAAAAGTTCCGGATAATTTTGTATTTTGATAAAGTTCACTTTTTTTAAGAGATTGCTGTAATAGGATTGTGTGTGTGTGTGTTTGTGTGTGTGTGTGTGTACGTATGTGTATACATGAATGTAAAAGGTACTAATGGCTCTATCTATGCAACTGAAGAGACTAATCATGTCAAATGCCAACTAGTACGGTGGGGAAGAAAACATTTTTTTCTCACCCATCCCTAGGTTCATGGCTGAGGCCCTTATAACAAAAGACAGATTAACAAGAGAAAAGCATATGAAA
>NW_012153141.1:298844-300797 GCF_000956105.1 Propithecus coquereli | reverse complement strand
GAATGTTCTATTTAGGTCTTGAATGTGGGGCACGTACTTTACTACAGTGTAACAAAACATTCTACTTCTATTTCAAAACTCCTGCCTTGTCATTAAAATTTGTCACACACATCTTTTGGTATGTTTTTTGAGGGCATCTGTTTTCTATAACTCAATGAAGTGTAATCTTGCCCTGTTTCATGCCATGGGCAGCTCCTGGGCAACGAAGTCATGCTTCAGAAATGTCAAGCATAATGAGAAAATGAAAACCACTGCTGGCAACTGTTCCTCATACTACTGCCCTCTGAAAAACAAGCACTCAGGCAACTCTAGGCCCAGCATCTGTGGTGGTCGTGATGTTGTCGGAGGTCATTGCATACAACGATTTTAATAAAGAAGGGTAACATGTAAGTATAGAGTGCTTTTGAACGTGTCGTTTGTCTTGAAATATATTTGTTAGGTAGAAAGGGCAAGATATTTTTTTACTTCCATTTTGTAGATATGGGAGCGAATACACAAAAATTAATCAGAGTATACTTAAATAGGTCATTTACTTGTGACTTATAGCAGGCCACAAATCTACTTCTAATATACCAATTGTAATACTCAGAGATCAGCTTGTGCACGCTTGGAAGGCCTTCGTTTTGCTGTTGCCCTGCGCGCTGGCGGCAGGGGACGAACGCATGGATGTTGAAAGAGAGGATCAGGCACAAGCCCCAGGTGCTTTCTAGGCTGCAAGGCAGCAGGCATCGCACTTTGCTGCTTGTATCCCTGCATGTTCAGCGGGCAGCGTGGTGGAGAGCTGCCCACCCACATCCAGGTGCCAGGGTGCCCAGGTGCAGAGTGAGAGCCCCTGAAAGTCAGCCATCTGCTGTGGTTTGCAGGGCGATGAGCAGAGGACGTTGTCTTTTTTCATCTCGGTGGTGGCTCTGCGTTTTCATCTTGTACTGGGCCCCCCAAATCATGTAGTCGGTTCTCCTCACTAGTAGTCAAGGTAGGGGATTTAAACAGTGACACACCATGTTACTTTCATCAGATTGACCAAAAAGTGAAATGGCGACACTCAGCGACAGTGAGGGAGGGGGGACATGTGTCCTCTCGCGTACTGCTGATGAGGCGACAACAGACGTCTGCAGTATTTTTTTGAAATTTTTAAAAGCTCTTCTGCTGCCTCAGCAATCTCACTCTGGGAATGTTTCGGACATTAAAAGTAGTAGGGAGTCAAAATAAATTTTGAAGATATTTGTCGTATCATTGTTTATGAAAGTCAAAATTGGGCAAAACCTCTATGTCCACCAGAAGAGGAAGGGTTACGTTTGGTTCATAGAGACTATTTAACACTGAGAAGCTAATAAAATGAAATGAGGTGTGTATAGCTACAACAGTCTAGTGAAAAAGGCATTTTATATTATGTTTAATATAACTGCAATATTGTAAAAAACTTATAATAACCCATGTATGTTTATATTAATTATGTGACTATTAGAAGAGGAAAATACGTGAAATAATTATGTACTGAACTGGAAAACGGTGGTTAAGTCTGTAGGCCAAGGGGTAAGGCTGAGGAGGGCAGAGGCTGATGATTTAAAAATTTCGTGTGCACTTTGGCATTTAAATGGTATGAACATGTTTTATATTTAACTGTGTAAATCATATGGATGGAGTTAGATAGAGTCGGCCCTCTGGTGTTTTGCATCCGTGGATTCAACCAAGTGCAGATTGAAAATATTTGGAGGAAAAAAATTCCGGAAAGTTCTAAAAAGCAAACCTTGCATTTGCCACCATCCAAGTCCTAAGTTGAATCCAAGCAAATGAAATGATGTGTAGGCATTGTTTAAAGTGTAGGGAGGATTTTCATAGATTAAGCACAAAAACTATGCCATTTTATACAAGAGACTTGAGACTTGAGATTTTGGTAATCTCCAGGGTCCTGAAACCAATCCACAGAGATATTGAGAGATGATTGTATTAATA
>NW_012153141.1:292943-294439 GCF_000956105.1 Propithecus coquereli | reverse complement strand
CTGGTAACATTATTTAAACTGGTAAATACCAGTTAATTTTCTAGCAATTGCAAATACTCCTTGTGGATCAATTTTGTATTGGATTCCAGCAGGAATTAAAATTTTAGTAATTTCAATTTTTACTATCTAACAGACTTGAAAATGATTACTGTGCAACATGAGCTAAAGTTCCCAATAAAGAAATCATCCAATATTTGCACCATGCTTTTATTATGCTTTATGTTCTGTTATACATCTGCCGTATTTGTTAAATATGCCATATATCTGTTATATATATATTAAAGAAGGCTTAATCCAAGAAATAATTAATTTAAATATAATGATTAGTTACTGGGAACAATACTTGTTCTAAATATGTTGAGGTTATTTTGCAGCATGTCTGATACATGCAACTATTAAAAGTTATTCTCTAAGAGCACCACATCATTTTCTTATGAAAAAGAAGAAAAGAAAGTGAAAAAGAAGTGAATCAAACTCTTGCACCATAAAAGATGTAAACTATCAGTATCTCTTCTAAAACTACATTGTGCCATTATTAAATTCATTTTAAAGCTATCCTTGGCAAACATTTGGATTATAACAAAATATATTCGTTTAGAAATACAATAATAGAAAACTGGCATTATTGGATATTTGCAATGTGCCAGGGACTAAGCTTTGTGTTTTAGACAAACTGCTTCATTTGATATGCACAAAATTTTTATGAGGTTATTTGATTATTAACCCCATTTTACATATGAGAAAACCAAGATTTTTAGGAGCCAATGATGTCACCCACCTAGTAAATTGTAGACCCAGGATCAAACCTAGGTGTGCCTGATTCTAGAGTTTGCTTTCTTTCTTCATCACAATGTTTGCGCTCTTCTAGGTTTATTCAACAAATCCAAATCTGAAAGGAATGCCAAGTGTTACTTATATGCATAAGACCCTCATATCTGTAATAATTGCCAATTATTATAAAATGATATCATAAGATCTTTAGTTGGGACATTCTACCAAAGGCTCATGAAACGAGTCATCTCAACTGAAAAGATAGAGTTGCATTTGTTTTGCACGCCAGGAAGGAAGAGCTATGCTAGTCATGTGCAAAAGGTGACTGCTGATGGTATATGTTTTTGGGGAAGCACGGAGTTCACAAACTGCTGGATTTCAGGGGCATAACTGAGTTGAAAACTAGGTGAGAATGTTTTTGACTGGTTAGCATCAGAAATGTGTTTAATAGAGTGTCTTGTCCCTGAGTAGGTGAATTTCAGAAAGGAAGAACCATCAGTTATTGGTCGACCAGCCTGTTGTCAATTGGTTGAATGGGTTTCAAACTCATTCTGATGGCTACTTGTTGCTGTGGCTATGAAACACCAGTTTTTTTTTTTTTTTTTCTAGCTAGGAGTGTGAGAATATTCAATGTGAATTCCAGTTAAAACTGTGAACTATATCCTAATCTAGTTAATATTGTTGGTTCATTTTTATAAAGGAGTAGAAATTCTTCCCTCTGTACT
>NW_012153141.1:290231-290734 GCF_000956105.1 Propithecus coquereli | reverse complement strand
TATTTGGTAAAGTCTGTAAAGTTTTCAAAATAATTTCTCCAATATAATTCTGTAAAGACTAATGCTAAGGCTGTAATTTAAATTTTCTTATAATATCAGATGCTCCAAAAACATAAAGATCATGATAACAAGTCTTCAAATTATATTTAAGGAACAGTCTTAGTCTTTGCAAAAATATACAATTATGTAAAAGCGCTATAACCAGAACTCTGCCATTTAAGGTTTTCACTCCAAGGTTAAATTATAATGTTTCTGCCTAGATTTTCTATGAAGCTTAAGGATTTTTATAAAATAACATCATAGTAAAATAATATTCATGTTGGTAAGGGGAATAAAAGAACAAAACTAAAAATGAAAGAGCTATAAAGAGTCATCCTAGACATCATCGAGAGCGAGTCCTCTGGGCTGTCTCTGACCTGGAGTGTTACTGCACCCTTACTCCGTGTGCATATTATGTGCGTGTACTATCGTTTGCCCTTGCTCTTCTCTTTTAGTTTAAATAA
>NW_012153141.1:275240-277656 GCF_000956105.1 Propithecus coquereli | reverse complement strand
CGGAATACCCATGTTCCCTAGAACAGTGGTTCTCAAACTTTATTAAAATGTAGGTTCTGATTCAATAGTTCTGGGATGAGGCCCAGGCTTCTGCATTTGTAGAAAGGCCCCACATGTTGTTGCCACAGACCACACACACTTTGAAGACAAGAGTGTTGAGCATCACTATAAATCATTAGCATTGGAGGTTCACATGGCCCATCTGCCATAGATTGAGGACTTTCATTGAAGTTGGTTTGCTAAGTTTGCCCAAATTTCTTGGGCATAGAGAACAAACATTCAAAGTAGATGTTTGTAAGCGTAGTTTACAACAACCCCTCAAATCTTTGATTTTTACAGTCAGTTTTCCTTGTAGAGTAACATAGTTTCCAAGCTCAACATGAAAATCCCTCTTTGTCAGAATTCAACTCTTGCAGCTGGCTGGTGACTTGGAGATCACACGTGGAGTGTAGGCAAGGTTACCTAAAGAAGGTCTTCACTGCAAATAAACCACTTAATAAATTCAATAGTCTAAAGGCACTCAAAAAACAACATTAACTCAGAGCCCACTGGTAATTCTTGGGTCACTGCCAATTATACTGGAGAACCTGCAGCCGAGGCATATTTACACGGGCTTTGCTTTTAAGCCTATTTTATTTACAGCATAAATTGAAATCACTAGGCAGTAATGAGCTTTATCTTTTTAATTTCCCTTTTTTAAGTTCCCGTCATGATTTTGCTCTCTAAAAGCTTTTCCTTTTGTTTGATTAATTAAGCAAATTTATACACCCATTTACAAGGCATTTCCCCAAGTGTTACTGGAAAAACGAAGCATACATTTTATACTCCTCCACGTAAGAAGGCCTGAATTATAAAGGATCCGTCCAAATGATACATAAAATTTCCCCTTCGCAATTAATATGCATGCAGAGGAAACTACAGCTAGCAGGTTAGCGTTGGATTAAAGTGCTTTCGCCGGATCCATCATTTTCCCAGCGCCAATCTCTGGCTGACTCTCTGCTCTTATATAATTAAACAAAGGTCCTATTAGGTTTAATTTCATTAAATGAACTGAGTGTTTTCACTTTGTCTCTAATCTGATGACAATTTGTCTAAGGACATGGAAAGTGAGGCAAATTCAGTTTGCTGGAATTTAACTTTATGAACAAAGGGATCTTGCATCTGGTACGAATCAGAATACACTTCCTTTGGCCTGTTAGATGTTACCCATTTGAGTAAGGAAAGCATCTGAGATTGGATGGTTCACTGTTTTTTGGCAATTCAGAGGTAGAAATTTTAAAAAATTGACAAAGCAATGAGACAAAAGTGGACCCTTCATTTTTTCGTATTGTAACAGAAGATAAAATAATCCGCAAGAAAATTATCATCTAGAAAAAGAAAGTTAAGATAGCAGATAGACCAGAAAAAGGTATATGAACTGAAAATTCATGCAAATTCAGCTACTATTCCCTTTCTTTGGGATAAGAACTTTAAAAAGCATAGAATCTCTTGTTACTCTGCAGTGCTGCAAAGCTAATATAATACTATCAGAAAAAAACTAGCAACTTGGCTCTCTCTTACGTATGTGGTTTTGTCTGAAAGAATTGAACGGAAACTTATTTTTTTAAATTTCACTTAATCTTCTTTCACAGACAGAACTAATGGGAAGGGCCATGGTCATTGTGTTGGGACCTTACTTGTATGTAGGTTGGGAAACTAGGATAAAAGCCATGTATGAGCATATTGGAATGCACTGAGATGTATGTTGGAAATCCCCGACTTACATGTATTTTCATAGGAAAATGGCTGTCACTTACAAACTTGCAGCATTAAGTAATTTGAGTATTTAGAAGAGGAAACAGCTAAAAAACTCTGAAAAGAAGGTGCAATTTAGATAAGTTGACCTGGCATGATTTCTTGGTAGCCCTGGCCTGCCTGCGTGCTCTGTCTACCCCAGGCAGTCTCCACTGTTGTTCCTTACCAATTACCGCCACCATTACCATGATGTCCTATCATTTCCACTTCACACAGGTGCACTCGCTGATTTTTCCTTAACAAGAGATCCCACTGAAAAAAAATAAACGTCCTCTTTTTTGAAGCGTAGGTACACTTTGGGAGAATGAGCCGTTGGAGTGATTTGGTTCATTCAGACGCCCATGCTCCAAACAAAAGAGGTGGGTCATGTCCATTAGGTGAGAATTTAGCTCAACAGGAAATAGAAACACCACGGAAATGAAGCACTCTGGAATGTAGCAAATATTTGAGTCCTGTGTAGCTTTGGGGCATTCAGAATGGCGGTGGGAGGGTTTGAAAAACAACTTTTTCCCATTTCAAAATTGAACCTAAAACTTATCCTGAGCCAGGGAGGAAAAAGAGTACCTCCCCTTCTTCCCTTCCTTTCCTCCTCTTACTTTTCCTCCTTTCTCTCTACCTCTTT
>NW_012153141.1:274594-275190 GCF_000956105.1 Propithecus coquereli | reverse complement strand
GGAAAGAAGGGTGGGATGGGCAAAATTTTAAGTTGACCTTCAATGAGCCTCGCCCTTATAAGATGCTCTCCCCTTTGAGGATAGGTAGAACCGTTCAACATGATGAAACATAAGCCCCATGATTATCACATGAACCCTGGAAAAGCAGGGAGTTTTCTCCAGCTATAAACAAAAGGGTAAATCAGAGAAATGGAAGGATGAGCATGATTCCACGCCCACGGCTGGCTTTGAAGATGGAGGGGCCACTTAAAGAGGTCGCATGAAGGGAACATGAGAACACACTCTAGAAGCTGAGAGCAATGTTTGGATGGCAGCCAGCAAGATAAAAAGGGCTTCAGTTTCATAATATAAGGGAATGGATTCTCGTAAAACCCAAATGAATCCTCCTCCTCGGGTCTTCCAGATGAGAATGCAGCTTGGATAATGCTTTGATTTTACCCTTGTAAGACTCTAAGCAGAGAATCAACCTCCATGCTGCCCAGACTTCATTTAAAAAGGTTGCCTGGCCGGGCGCGGTGGCTCACGCCTGTAATCCTAGCTCTCTGGGAGGCCGAGGCAGGCGGATTGTTTGAGCTCAGGAGTTCGAAACCAGCCTG
>NW_012153141.1:271579-272784 GCF_000956105.1 Propithecus coquereli | reverse complement strand
ACAGCTCTTTCTGTTGCATAGTCCCCACCCCACAAATAGCATTTTAACTCCCAAAGTGTGGGAGCACTAAGCCTGTTTTCTTAGGATTTGGCATGTCAACCAAATAGCAATTCACGGAAATGCCTTTGAACCAATGGGTGGTTGAGGACCAGGCAGGATGTACCCTTAGAGTCTTAGAACCAAGTAAACCAAAATGGCTTGGTTTATGGGATAGAAATTGAACTAAAGACAGGAGGTTTATAATCGTGTAAAAATATATGGATTATTTCCAGGGGAAGTGGGCATTGACACGAACATATGGAACATTCTAATCTTATTTAAATTCCTTTTAAAATAAGAAAAAAAAAATCATTGGTTTTTAGTTCACAGTGTAGATTTTAATGCTACGTTGATTCCATTAACTTACTCTACAATGAATTAAACTAATTCTATAAATTATTTTTTGATTAGTAAAAGTATACTTCATTATAGAAATTTGCATAAACCAAAAAATGTGGAAAGAAGGGTGGGATGGGCAAAATTTTAAGTTGACCTTCAATGAGCCTCGCCCTTATAAGATGCTCTCCCCTTTGAGGATAGGTAGAACCGTTGAACATGATGAAACATAAGCCCCATGATTATCACATGAACCCTCGAAAAGCAGGGAGTTTTCTCCAGCTATAAACAAAAGGGTAAATCAGAGAAGTGGAAGGATGAGAATGATTCCACGCCCACGCTGGCTTTGAAGATGGAGGGGCCACTTAAAGAGGTCGCATGAAGGGAACATGAGAACAGACTCTAGAAGCTGAGAGCAATGTTTAGATGGCAGCCAGCAAGATAAAAAGGGCTTCAGTTTCATAATATAAGGGAATGGATTCTCCTAAAACCCAAATGAATCCTCCTCCTCGGGTCTTCCAGATGAGAATGCAGCTTGGATAATGCTTTGATTTTACCCTTGTAAGGCTCTAAGCAGAGAATCAGCCTCCATGCTGCCCAGACTTCATTTAAAAAGGTTGCCTAACATTTGGACATTGACTTTGACAGTTCATATAACTATTTCCCTGTTATTGGGCATTTAGATCATTTCGGGTGTATAAGTTTTAGTTAAGAGTGTAGTCTCGGCCGGGCGCGGTGGCTAACGCCTGTAATCCTAGCACTCTGGGAGGCCGAGGCGGGTGGATCCTTTGAGCTCAGGAGTTCAAGACCAGCCTGAGCAAGAGCGAGAC
>NW_012153141.1:270810-271068 GCF_000956105.1 Propithecus coquereli | reverse complement strand
TACCTCTTTTCTTCCCTTCATTCTACCCTCTTCTTTATTCCTTCTTCCCCTCCTCCACCTCCCCCCCTCCTTCTCTCTTTCCTTCTCTTTCTGTGTCTATTACCTCCCCACTGGTACCTCACACTAACCCCAAAGAATTATAATCCTAGTTATTGATGGATTTAATAGACTCTAGCAGCCTGTGCTAAATATCTTACCACTGTGCATAGTGTTTCTATGGAAAATGTTTCCATGTGCAAACAACTAACCCAGGTACGT
>NW_012153141.1:268647-270064 GCF_000956105.1 Propithecus coquereli | reverse complement strand
CTGAGAAAGCTAGAGCTTTTATTTTAACTTTGTCTTTGCATTAATATTGTCTGTTTCCTTTGTGACTATCACCATTCCATGAACAGTTCCCTGCAAACAGTAGGTGCTTAATAAATATTATTGGCTAACTGCGTAATTAAATTGGTAGTACATATACTTATTTCTCGTGCTTGGCAAACAGACTGAAAGAATACAATGAGCTAATTTGCATCACACGGGTGAGCACAGAGAGTGTTTAATTCAGTCTAATGTTCTTTCCAAATGGTTCAATATTTCCTTGAATTGAGTCTCTTTCCATGATCAGGCAGACAGAGTAAGATGCTCTCTGGGAATAAAGTGTTCATCCATGGGATGAAAATTAACTCCTTCAGAGCAACAGAGAGTTAATAGTAAATTATTTCTTCTATGGTACCAAAATGAATCAAATTGCCAATTAATCATTTCTCGGGGTATGCCACACTACAAGCTGCCTTTATAAAAAATGTCTCAGGAAGATGGTCTGTGCCCTCTTTCTAGCTTGCCATCTTGCTGGTCTTTAACGTCTTTCCCCTTCTCTTCTGCTCTTTGCTTTACCCTCATTCAGCCCAGTTTTTAGATATGTGTGTGGAAGGAAGGGTGTGAACATCTCTCAGCTACACAAACTGGCCAGTAACATCCGTTAGTTGCCTACTCAATAGCATTTCCCTCTGTCATGCTGGCAGAATCCTGATTTTGTTCCAATCTCAAATCTTTCCCAAGTGACTCAAGTAACCTGCTGGCTTGAAGCCAGCCATGGTGGTTTCATTCCCCTCCTGATAGATTGGTTCAGGTGTGGTTATATGACCCAGTATGCTCTTGGGATGTGGATGGAAGTCTGTTGGGGACTAATAGTTGGTAAAGTTTTACTCGCTTATAAAGCAGGACTCAAGGAATTAACAAGCTCTCTCCTACTACAGGGGGTCTGGATCTCCAACTGCAGTAGCCATCTTGCCACCGAGAGAGGAAACAGATTAACACTGAGGGCCATCGAAGAGAGATTTGGAAGGAACTCTGACCTTGAAGACATCACCGAGCCCTCTGATGGTGCCAGTTCCTCTCTCTAAGCTTCAGCTCTAACTAGTAAGAGGAGTAAGTGGACAAAGTAAGGAAACTTCTGGAATATCTTAGAAATAAAATATTCCTTATTGTTTACACCAGTTGAGAAGGAGATAAGGTCCTCTTGGCCTTAGACCACAGGGCATAGATATGTGTGTTCATAGGATCTTGGAAAGACTCTAAAATGATAGGTTCTTGTCAAAACAAGATCCCTAAACACAGACTGGGTCTTGGTCTAAAGATACTCAGCAGAGAAGGCATTTGTTACCATTCCAAATTTCCCTAACAGACCATGGTAGGAAAATATTTAATATCTCTTGTTCATTAATATTTATTTAATCAT
>NW_012153141.1:266548-268597 GCF_000956105.1 Propithecus coquereli | reverse complement strand
AATAATTAAATATATATCTAATTCAATTTTCTGCCTTGAGTTTTCTTTTTTTAATGTAGTTTGAAAGTTGAGGATGCATAAAACTGTTCATTTCCTTCAAAATCTTTCCAATGACTCAAAAACTACATTAGTGATTTGAAAAATAAAGCCTCTAATATCATGTATCACATTTATTATTTTAGTGGCAAGTTTTTCACACTTCATCATTGAACCAAGAATTCTGTCATCTTGTGAAAAGATAGCAAAATTGCCTACACTGGTGAGATTTGTAAATTGGAGTCGAGTATGAAGGTAACATGATGAGAAAAGCACATTAACCAACCCAGAGTTCAATACCAGGTTAACACTTCATCCTAGACGTGTATGAAAGGATGCTAACACAAACTGAAGATTCCCAATTTAAGACAAGGACATTCGATTACTCAGTTACATGGTTAAGAGCAATTTCTGAAACGGAGAAGCATAACATATATTATACCTGAATTTAAGGTAATTTTAAAATAATGTTTCGAAGTAAAACAGAACTTACTTTATTCTAAACCAGATTCAAGAAGCTACTCTAGAGCCTGGTATTTTTATGATTCTCCCTTCAAAAAAGAAAAATGTCAGACTTTCTCAAATAAAGTCATCCTAAAACATGTAAAGCACATAATCAAATGAAATGTGAGGACTCATCATTGCCTGTGTTAGTGGAGAACTGGAGGTTTCTAATGATTCTTTAGGTCATGGATGTTATTTGGAACCAACTGGTAGGGATTTTATGACCAAAGTTAAGTATCAACGGAGATCCTTTAAGATCCCATTTAACAACGAGGACAGACGGAAGAGAATATCCATTGCCAATGGCATTTATTCATATCCCTGGAGTTTACTTGAGGACACATTCAGTTAACTCTCTAATAAGTTTCATATTAGAACACGAAGGAAATAATTTCACTCCGGAAGAATTTATTTTCCAGCAGATGTTGTAACATATGAAATGGTGTTGTCTCTTCATATAGTCAACCAGACAAGATGGTTACAAAGGCAAGAACATAACCAAATTTTCAGCAAGTTAATTGGTGCTGTTTTCATGATCCATTGAATATTGGAGATTAATGGTCATTTTCTTCTTGTACGTCCAGGAATGAAACATGGACATATTCTCTAGCTTAGTCTCAGGCTTAATATTTGTCTGGCTCCCACTCCCCCAAAGCAAGTTTCATCAAAACCATTCAGGGCAATTGAATTATTCCCTGTTATTCCACTAATGGGGGAGATAATGAGCTTAGGGTAAGTAGAAAGGAAGAGAGAGGGGAGTAAGGGCATGGAGAAGCCAAACTGGGCCCTGTTTTAGTATGTCAGAGTTGACGGAGTATCAGTCTGATAAACACAGTTGGTTCCATAAATCCTCATAGTAGTTAAAGCATTTTATCACAGCTTATTAGACTGTGATAAAATGTATAGTTCAGTAGATGTCCTCATATATTCTGGAAATTACCAGCACCCATTTATATGGAACCTGTACTACCAGTTTTAATTAACTGAAATCATCTGCTTGGAATTATGCTCTCAATTTAGCTCACATTTCAATCTCCATAAATTCTTTCTCGGCACTTTACTCTGTAGAATGCAAATGGGTCCTGTGCCAATCGCCAGGAACGTCTAATGGCACCAAGCAATGGGCGTGCTGTTGTAGAGCATTCAGCAATCATACAGTGTTGGGAGATGCTATATTAAACTAGCTTTGTTGTGTTGATTTAACCTGAAAAACAAACAAATTTTCATTTACACTGAATTTGTCACCTTTTGTTGCCAGAACACTATTAAGATTTGAATCAGACAGTTGACTTGACCAAAGGAAATTATATTGTCTCCATATAGTACACAAAACAATATTTGTTTATTTTTATAAAATTGTGGGTGAGATTGATGGTATTTTACTTAAAATATAATTGATTTTTTTACAATATGGTATCTGATGCATTTATCTAAAGAAAGGAAATTGTATTGGTAATGTAAAAATTTTTGGCCATACCAACATTCTTTATACTTTATTTTCTTATTAGC